>NC_133779.1:23722558-23766227 GCF_003597395.2 Chelonoidis abingdonii | reverse complement strand
CCCCCTGACTACCACCCCAAACTCCCCTGCCTTCTATCCAACCTCCCTGCCCCCTTACCGCGCTGCCTGGAGCACATGTGGCTGGCGATGCAACAGCCACGCAGCCCAGCTGGAGCCAAGCCACACCCCAGCCACCGCCACGCAGCGCAGAGCACCGGCTCAGGCCAGGCTGTGCAGCTGCGCTGCCCCAGGAGCTCCCAGCCCCACCGCCCAGAGCCTTGCGCCGGCGGCAGAGCGAGCTGAGGCTGCAGGGGAGGGGGGAACAACAGTGGAGGGGCCGGGAGCGAGCAGGATGGTCCCGCGGGCCACTATAGTTTGCCGACCTCTGGGCTAGTCTGACCTCATGCACAGCACAGGCCACAGAATCTCACCCACCCACTGGCGTTCTGAGGAGGTTATTTGAGTATTTTTAAAGAGTGCAGACTGCAGATCAGGTTGCAGTGAGGTCTTAAGCGCAGGATCAGGCTCTGAACTGCTGTCAAGTTCACACAGTGAATAAACTGAAAAAAACACTACGATCTTTCTGTTGTGGTGTTCTTATGGGTAAATTACAGCAATCCAAGGTTAAAAGAAATAGATCTGTGATTTTATTTTGATTGGTGTGGCTTTAAGAAGCTGCTTTCGTGGTATTTACTCTCTCTCAGATACTGACCCTGCAAACAGTTATGCAGATGGAGGCAGGGCTGGTGCAAGGAAGTTTCGTGCCCCCCACCGCAGCAGCTCCCCCCTCCGCCCTGAGGTGCTCCCCGCACCATGGCAGCTCCCCCCTCCGCCCTGAAGCGCCCCCCTTGCAGCAGCTCTCTATCCCCACCCTCCGCCCTGAGACACGCCCCCCAGCCCCAGCTCACCACTGGTGTGCACGTGAGCATGAGCACCCTGAGCACGTCGTCGCTGCTTCATTTCTCCCACTTCCCAGGCTTGTGGCGCCTAAGCTGATTGGCACCGCAAACCTGGGAGGCAGGAGAAGTGAAGCAGCCACGTCATGCTTGGGGAAGAGGCAGGGCAGGGGTGAGCTGGGGCGGAGAGTTCTCCTGTGTGCCGCCCCCCACCCTTACTTCCCGCAGGCGGCCCTCCCCGCGCTCCCCTGCCCCAGCTCCCTCTGCCTAAATGTCGGCGGCGACTGGGGCGGCTAAAGGTCCGGCTGCCACGGTTGCTGCCGCGGAAGATGGCGCCCCTCAAATCCTAGCGCCCGGTTGCCTAAATGGTTGCACCAGCCCTGGGTGGAGAGCTCCCATGTATAGGCGTTTGCAGGATTGGGGCTTTAGTGAATGAATACTGGAGCAAAAGCATGTGGCTAGGCTTAGCTCCTGACGTTAGATTCATAGAATATCAGGGTTGGAAGGGACCTCAGGAGGGATCTAGTCCAACCCCCTGCTCAAAGCAGGACCAGTTCCCAACTAAATCATCCCAGCCAGGGCTTTGTCAAGCCCGTCCTTAAAAACCTCTAAGGAAGGAGATTCCACCACCTCCCTAGCTATCCCATTCCAGTGCGTCACCACTCTCTCAGTGCAAAAGTTTTTCCTAATATCCACCCTAACCTCCCCCACGTGAATGTCATGACTAGAGTTCAAACAAAGTTTACAAGGGTGTTAATGGCTTAAGGTAAGAAAGAAAAGGATTCTTTTAACAACATAATTCTTTTGGAGTGTTGTAGGTATTTGAAAACTGTGATCTTAATGATTTTTTTTAAAAAAAATATCCTGTGTTACTAATAATATCTGGAGAATCGTTAGAACTGGAAGAACTTTACCATGGATGCTGGTTTTGCTTGGCCTTTCAATTAGAGTTGGATTCCAGGCAAGTGATTTCCATTAAATTGTAGAATTTGTTTGGGGAGAGATATTGAAACCATTAAGGCCAGATCTTTGCCATCTGGTTTAGTTCCCGCTTTTCCAAGTACTCCCACTGACTCAGAAGTAGGAAGCACTGGATGTGGTGTTAGGGGTTTTGTAGGATGAAGACCTTATTTGAAAGCTCTTTGTAGTAGGGATCTGTCTGCAAACTCCGAAGCCAGGTGTTAATGTGCTCCAGGGCTTGTATTCTTTGGGTTGGTGACACACACACACGATGTCAAAGTTTCAAACCTGGAGAACTTTTCCTGTTTCTACAGGGTTCTGTTGCACTTGCACAGCGTGGGTCCTAGACACTCATTTAAAATACCCATAACCAACCACCTGCTGTTTTACTTCCCTGCGTATTTTCAGTGTTGTCACTTATTTGTTTGGGGTTTTCTTTGCTGTCTGTGTTGCTTTAGTGTATAAGCCTGAATGAATACCCTTTACTCTCCTTTCCAGCGTCAGAAAATATTGTATTAACTATTTCTAGTAGATTCATAGATTTGTTTAGCATCTTAAAGCTGAGCTGTGTGCGCCGATAATATGCATGCAGGAGGGATAGTTTTGTGAACTGCAAAAGTCCGGTGCATGCTAGTGTTTTGGCAGATGCTTCATTTTTTGAGAGCAGCTTTCCCTGAAGATTTAGTGGTCTATGGTAGGAGTAGGTTATTAAATTGGGCCTCTGGCAATACCGGATTTACAATGGCACCATTGGCGCGGGGGCCACTTTGAAAGGGGCCCTGGCCCGCTCTTCTCCGCCCCCCGCTCTCTCCCGTGGGGTCAGAGAAGCTTGATGCTGCTGCGGCTCCGTGGCAGCCTCTGCCAACAGCAGCCTGGCTCCTTTCCCACCTCTTTCCCCAGTGTGCTGCGTTCCCTCCCCACATCCCTGCTGCTGATCAGCTGGATGAGCTGCTTGCCCGTAGGAGGGGGGAGGAAGAGCGAGCCGCAGCACCCTGCTCTGGGGAGGAGGAGGAGAAGAGGTGGGGGCACACCAGCCCCCTGCCAATCCTGGTCGCTGCACCCCCTCACACACTCCCAGCCCTCTGTACCCCCCTCACATACCCCGAGCCTCCTGCCCTGACTCCTGCATCCCCCCTGCCCACTGTCCTGCCCGCTGTCCTGACCCCTGCACTCCCCTCACACCCCCCCAGCCTGGACTCTTCATCCCCCTTCGGAAGCCCCCAGCCTGTGCTGAAACTGACCCTCCACACACATCCAGCCCCTACCCTGACTCCCTGAACCCCCCACACCTCCCCAGCCCTGACTCACATCCCCACTCACACATTCCCAGCCCTCTGCCTGGAAACCTGCACTCTCCTTCACACAACACCCAGCCCTTCCTGATCGCTGAACCCTCCTAAATCCCCACCCCGTCCTGAGAAACAAACAGGAGCTGCCCACATAAGTGCTCCACACCGCACTCCTTGCCCCACCTGGCCCCTCCCACCTTAACGTCTGGCCGACCCCGCATCCAACACTTTAGACATATTTGGACACATTATTAGATGGTCGTTGAGACTCTGTGATTTTCAAGTAATCTGTGGAAAATAGTTAGATGACACAGGCAAATCTAAGGTACGTCACTTCTATTCATTTACTTGCTTATTCTCTATATAGAGGAGGAGAAGAGAAAAAGAATGAAAAAAGTGGGGACAGAGGGGAGATAAGAGAATGATCGTTTTTGGTGTAGGTAGGTCGCAAGAGAAGCCCCCAAATGACTGGCAGGGTCTCGGGGGCTCACTAACTCTAATCACACTACGGGATAGCGGAAGTCAGGGCCGGTTGTAACAGAAGGGACTTAGCTCGGGGTCGCCAAGATTTGGGGCCAAGAAACGTTCTGAGAATTGGGGTGTCAAAGCGGTGTCCCCCAAATTTTTTTTACATTGCAAGGAGTCGCATCTTACACGGGGTTCGTTCTTAGTCACCCCGTAAGAGAAAATTGCGTATAGTGAAAACCATGCAAAGGGGCACGCAAACTGGATTTTTTTATGGCAGGCTTCAGTTCCGCTGCCGCTAGAGCTGCTGCCAACCTTGGGGTTTTGTCACTCAGCCGGGCGGCCTGACGCAGGGCCAGCAAATGCGCTGACTGCCGCCGAGGCCCGGCGCTGTGCCTCCGCCCTGCGCCGTGGTTGAACGGCAGGAGGCTGACGGAGCCAGCTGGACCCCGGCTGGCAGAGCTTGAGCGAACAGAACCCACGGGCCTGGCATCAAGGCCGGCGTGCTGGGACCGCAGCTGACATTAAAAAAAAAAAAAAAAAAAATAGCTCGGTGCCACCTTTGGTAGGTTGAGGATCCCTGTCTGAGTTCATGGTATTTCAATTTACGCGATTTCTCCTCTTATGCCTGACCTAGACCAACCCCCGCGAAGATGCGATCCACTGATTCATTTTAAGAATTATAATAAGCAATGCTCGGGGGGGGGGGCGCAAGGTGGAAAGCTTAAGCCTAGGTGCAAAATATCTTGCCTGCCGGATACTGTGTTAGCTGATTCCCCCACGTCTCTCAGCCTACCTGGGCATACAAGCAGGACATGGCCCTACACATATCCCTCTCCACTCACTGCACGACCGCCATTGCCTCCCCTTAGGCTTATCTTCTACTATTAAAAATGCTTTGCTCTCGCGCCCCGCCGCAACCTCAGGCTTTTCTGGCCGCTGTTGCGTGTTGGCTGGTCAAAGTGCTGAGAGGAGGGGGGCAAAGCGCGGGGGCAGTCCGTGCCGGTGATGGCCACGGCAATAACATCCAGCTGGAGCAGCAACAAATTTTTTTTGAGATCCTAAAGCGGAGTGCTGCGATTATTGCTGCACTCGATCAGCAGCCCCTAACCGCGTCTGTTCCTTTAATATCATGAGACTCTTTTCTCTGCTACTAGCAAAGCCCCGTATTCTCTCCCTTTTCTGTCCTGGCTGCGGGCATTCTTTTTCGCCGCTTCTTGTCTTCCCTCCTCTTCCCCTTTTGCTGCGGAGACATGTATGCTGTATCTAAAAGCAACCTTGAAACTTGCTTTAGCCTAGCTTCAATGTATTACAGCAGGGAACTGGCGGTTACAATCAAAAACTAGCTGCTGACATTACATTTTACAGTTATTAACACATTAGGTTACATTAGGTTACACAAAGTGTTAAACATGGAGGCACAATGGTTCAATGAGGCCTACAACAGGAGGGCTTCATTGACACTCATGATCTTCCACCCTTCTGAGCTACCTAGGTTTATACCTGGTGACACCAACACCAGGTATCCAGTTTTAGCCTGGAAACTCCAGTAGAAAACGGGACCTGAGTGTCCAGTTAGCAGTGCTGACTGGAAACTAAATGTCCAGTTACAGGAGTAACCACATTAGCTGCCGCTCTTCCCATCCCAACACCCACCCCAGAGGGCTGGTCCTGCTGCTCAGTGCAGAGAAAGACAAAGAGAATGGGCTAGAACCAGGTAGGGACCCGCTCTATGTGGGCAGGGGCAGGGGGGATCCTGGTTACCCCCTCCCCAGCCCTGCTGCGCTTGCAGTTCACCCCTGACTCCTCCCTTGCTCCAGAGGCCAAGCCTAGTTCCCGCCCCACTGTGCTTTTACCCCCAGCCCCTTTTACAATCATTCCCCAGATGGCCCACAAATACATTTGGAACCGGGCCCACAAAAAGTTAATCCAGCCCTGGCCTCTGGTGCATATTTTTTATGCTTTTATTTAATGGCCACGGCTTTGTTTTATTTCTGTAGCTGTTTTCAGTATGCCACATTTTGGTGGGTTTACTCGCTTGCGTTGTTAGAAAGGATGATAAAATACATGAACTCCGAGGGCAGTGTTAATTTTCTTTGCATTTGATTTCACCTTAAATAAACATCTTAGGCAGTGCAACTTGTTAATTATCCATTGTTTTCATATTTTTTCTTCTTCCTCCTTACCTAAGAACGTATATTATATCTAGGGTTTTTGTTTGCACTGGTGGCACACATCTGCACATACCTCAAGGTTGGTGCTGCACATAACAAAATTCAACTTGCACGTAGTGGTGTGATGTTTCACACCCGTAACTGACACAACTATGCTGGCAAAACTTTTAAGTGCAGACCAGGCAAGGGTCTGCATGTGGATTTCGGAGCTCTTTAAACTATTAATTTTAACCTAAACATGTTGGTATCAGAGGGCAAAACTTCCAAGAGGAACTTCTGCCGAATGCAAGAAAAACGCTCAGCAGGCGTTGTCTGAAAGCTGTCAGAGGTAGGGTTCAGTCTCAAATTCTGGAGTGTAGTTTAGGTTCAGTGGCCACAGCACATCCCGTTGAGCCAACCCTTTACTGTGACGACAGAGTGTGGGGAACCCTCTAGCCATTAACAGGAACTCAGTCGTGCAGCACGTCTGCATATCAGTGTCCGGGGCTCACCAGTTTGGCTTGTGCTGCTCTGAAATTCCAAATTCTGCAGGTATTGACTTTTTCAGCCCTAGTTTCCCAAAGCGGCAGTGAGTGCTATGTACTAACAGATAAATGCCAAGTGACTGAGGTCTGTCAGGGAACAAGGAGAACAATAATAATTTCGGCCCCAGCTGTGTGCAGTAAAATGTTAAAAGAGCAAGATGTAAAAAGCTGCCTCTGGTGACAGGGCTGTTTCTCAGGGACCTCGTGATCAAATCACTCCGTATTTGGACCAATAACCCTTCCTGGAATGTCCATAAATCCCAGAAAATATCAAGACAATTTGAAGAAATGTGGGTTTTAGTGTAGTTAGAATAACTGATCTTTAAACAGAAAATAATGCTACTAATCAGTCTAACTACTGCCATTCAGGGAGGTGGATGACCTATGCCAATGGGAGATCTCTTTCCATTGCTATAGTAATGTCTACACCCCCGGTCCGTCCTATCCCTTACTGCTCTGAATCTCACCAGTCCCGGCCTTCCTACAACTCTCATTGTGTCTGTCTGTGGTTAAGGAACAGGTCCAAGGTGACTTCCCCTCTGGCTGGAGCCTTTATTGTCTTGAGCATAGGGTTACTGTCTCTGTGTTTTGGAACCCCCTTTGATGAGGAGCTGTGACCAGGGGGGCAGGGTGTGTGTGTCACACTGACATTGCTCAATCAGGGCAAACTGCAATGAATGGGGCAGATGATCCCCCAAACTGGTGGTTATTTCTACTAATGAGATTCATCAATCCAGCAACAAAGCAGCTTCTACAATACCTTCCTGCTTACCCAGAATTCAGTTACACAGTTCCCTTGGAACAATGCAGCCTTGGACTCCCACCCAGACAGTCAAGTTAAATATGGTTAGGATTACTTAAACTATTGTTCATCCTACAAAGTTCTACCAATCCCAGAGGATCGGACACATTACCCACTAGGTCAGTGAATAGTTCCGATCTTACCCAAATCCACGCTTACTGCCAATTCTTGTTAACTAAACTAAGATTTATGAAAAAGAAAAGAGAGTGAGTATTGGTTAAAAGACCATGATCCATGCAGATATGAATCGAGTTCTTAGGTCAGTTTCATAGTAGAGATGGTGAGCATCAAAGTTGTAAATATTTCTTCCAGAATTAGTTCCATAGGTCACAGTCCAATGCCCAATATCGGGGTAACCCAGACAGGAACAGGGAACCTCGGTCTTGGGACTCAAACTTCCCCTGACGAAGCTTAAGCAGATCTGAGATAACAGAATCAGGGCCCACGACTCTTTTTATGGCTCTCTGGCAGCCTCTTGACAGCCGACATTCCTTGGGGGCAGTATTGTGGCTTGAAATAAACCCCCCTATTTCCTATGGATAGACAGGTAACAAGTTGCATTCATCAGCATCAGGTAATTCTCCATTGAGCAGTTCATAGACCATTTACTACAAACTTCAAAGAGAAATCTAGACGGCGACATTATTACACCCAAGTTTCATCTAAATGTTAATATTCCCTTTTGATCTCTGAATCAGTAGATGTAGTGACAGACAGGAACCGTCTGTTTACATGGTTAATATCTAACAAGTTATAAGTAAACACACAGAATTAGTTTTACCTCTAATTCTCTCACAATACCGTTTGCATTTCAGAGCTCTAGTCTATGGGACATGGCTACATTAGCTATTTATAAGGAATAGCCCTAATTACTATTTACATACTTTCCAAGCATGTCTCTAAAGGTTGAATTTGGGTCATTTAGCCTGCGAGCTGCTTGACCCTTTCTGCCTCAGTGTCACAGGAGTATCTGGCTGGGTGTGTTCCCAGCAGAGATGGGGATAGTTATATCCCTCATACGCAGAATGTCCTGCACTTTGGAGCACCTGACAGCTGCCCCCAGGATTTGACAGCTTTACAATGGTCTGGGTTAAAACTGATAGACTTTTCTGTGTGAAAAATGTCCCATGAACTGCCCTGATCTCCCTTGTTTTCTATCCCCTGTGCAGGGCTTCCCATTTCCAAACCTGACATGATCTCCCAGCTGGAACAAGGGGAAGAGCCGTGGGTCCTGGATCTCCAGGGCTCTGAGGAAGGAGAGATCCAAAGAGCTGCCTGCGCAGGTGAGAGATCTTTAAACCAATTAAAAAATTCTCCGTGGCTGAAAGAAATACCTGGGACTCCCTAAAAAGGCCTTGGGAGCTCTCGGAGATCAGGAGGATCCCCAGGAGGGCTTGTATTCTGTGGGCAGCTGTCGCTTATGGCTTCCTATGGATCCTGACTGAGACCCGACAGCATCGCCGTCCCTGACGGATACAATTCTGTCTCCACATCCCCTCTTCTTGCCGCTGTGGAGAAGAGTTTAGGATAATTCACTACCAGGTTGTTTTTTTTCTGTCTCTCCAGCTCTAATTTTGGTTTATTTCCTCATTTTCTGCCCCTGTTTCTGAGGTTTCTCTCTCTGTCCTAGCAGGTGCTGGGATGGTGAGTGAGAACGAGGATCTGAGTCCTCAGCAGGAAGATGCTGAGCAAATGGAAGCGCATGGGGCATTATCACAAGGATCCCAAGGGAATGTGTCCAGGCTTCATGTGCAGGGAAAAGCCTGTGAGAGTCAGCACAGGCCAGAGAGGGAGCAGGGAAACCAGCCCTTGGAGAAAGTGGGCAAATCCATTAATTGTCAGGGGACTCACCAGAACGCCAAGGAAATCACAGCCCAGCAGAGAATACCCACAGAAGAGAGAAAAAACACATGCACTGAGTGTGGGAAACACTTCACTCTGAACTCCACCCTCATTAGACATCAGCAGATCCACACAGAAGAGCGCCCCTACAAATGCTGTGAGTGCGGGAAACAGTTCAGTGAGAAATCAAACCTTATCACACATCAGACAAGCCACACAAGAGAGAGACCCTATGAGTGCTACGAGTGCGGGAAGAAGTTCACGCGGAGCTCTACCCTTATTAGACATCAAAGAATCCATACAGGAGACAGACCCTATGAGTGCTGTGAGTGCGGGAAAAGCTTCACGCGGAGCTCTACCCTTGCTAGACATCAGAGGATCCACACAGGAGACAGACCCTATGAATGCTGTGAGTGCGGGAAGAAGTTCACTCAGAGCTCAGTCCTTATCATTCATCAGAGAATGCACACAGGAGAGCGTCCCTATACCTGCTCTGAGTGTGGACAAACATTCGCTCAGAGCTCAGCCCTGTTTAAACATGAGAAGATCCACACGGGAGAGCGCCCTTACGAATGCTCTGAGTGTGGGAAACAATTCATTGAGAAATCAAAATTTATGAAACATCAGACAAGCCACACGGGAGAGAGACCCTATGAATGTTGTGAGTGCGGGAAACAGTTCAGTGAGAAATCAAACCTTACTAAACATCAGACCAGCCACACAGACGAGAGACCTTACGAGTGCTGTGAGTGCGGGAAAAGCTTCACTCGGAGCTCATCCCTTATTCGACATCAGAGGATCCACACAGGAGAGAGACCGTATAAGTGCTGTGAGTGCGGGAAAAGCTTTGCTTTCAAATCAGACGTTAATAAACATCAGAGGGTCCACACGGGAGAGCGCCCCTATGAGTGCTATGAGTGCGGGAGACAGTTCAGTCAGAAATCCAACCTTAGTGCACATCAGAGAGGCCACACGCAGCAGAGTCCCTATGAGTGCTGTGAGTATGGGAAAAAGTTCACTCAGCGCTCAGGCCTTAGTAATCATCAGAGAATCCATAGAGGAGAGGGCCCCTATACCTGCCCTGAGTGGGGGAAACAGTTCAGTGAGAAATCAAACGTTATTAAACATCAGACAGGCCACACAGGAGGGAGACCGTATGAGTGCTGTGAGTGCGGGAAAAAGTTCACTCAGCGCTCAGGCCTTAATAATCACCAGAGAATCCACACAGGAGAGCGACCCTACGCGTGCTGTGAGTGTGGGAAAACGTTCACTCAGAGCTCAGGCCTTATTAAACATCGGAGGATCCACACAGGAGAGAAACCCTACGAGTGCTGTGAGTGCGGGAAAAGCTTCGCTGAGAGCTCATCTCTTATTAGACATCAGGGGATCCACACGGGAGAGAGACCATATGAATGCTGTGAGTGCGGGAAAAGCTTCACTTTTAAATCAGACCTTGTTAATCATCAGAGGATCCACACACGAGAGCAGCCTGTGAACGCAGGAAAAGTTTCATCTGGAGCTCACACCTTAATAGACATCAGCGATTGCACAGGCTAGAGACACACCATAAACACTTTGTGCAGGGCAGAGAAAAGATTGTTTTAAAGTCATTTGCAAATTCCCACAAAGGGACTTTTTAGGGCTGTTTGCACCATTTGCATCACCCTGTTCTCTCAGCTCCCCCAGGGGAGTTGCCCGCTTTTCCTTTGCAGGTCACCCTTCTCTGGGGTGAATCCCATGGTCCTTTCTACCAACTCTGTTGTCCTGTAGGTCATGGGAGTGTGTGTCACTCTGGCCAGGAGTATCCATCAGCCCCAGGGCTGGGAAATAGGGGTGACTTCAAGTAGCTAAACTGAGTGAAAATTGACCTGGGCTTTGTCTCCTATAGGATTTTCCGTGGAGTCGGGCTGCTGGAGGTAGCTATCCTAATGTAAACAAACCACTAGATTTGCAGTGCTGACATAGCCCTGGCATAGGAGTCTGGGTTAGCTAGCACCTTCCCCTTTGACCTTAATCAACAACAATTTTCATACTCTAGACAAGCTCTGAGCAGCACATTTATACTCTCAGCGCACTAGCAGAGCGATTGTTAGAGTCACCAAGTTCCCCCTTTGGCAACAGATTGTCCCATTCCCAGTTGTTCTCACACTGGTCCAGGTTGTGCTGGGCAGCGGGTTGTTTTTTTTTCCTTCCCATTTTCCTCATTTAAAATCTGTTTCAATATGACAAAGAGGAGGAGCAGGAGTGGGACAAATGTATCATTTCAGCCTCTGTGACACCAGAAGGAAATGGGGTGAGTCGGCAGGATTACCTCTTTCCCCATTGCCGTCACTAGGCCGCTCACTCCAGCACAGGAGGATGGTGCATCTGTTCCCAGTCCTTCCCTTCCCAAGCAGACTGAGACTGCTGGGGAGTCATTGAGCCGAGCAGAACCTAGTGGAAAGGACTTTGTTGCAAACCGTAACCTGGCACAGACCCCTCAGGCCCTCACGCAAGATACTGAGCCACAATGGAGTTTATCCACCTCTGTTCTACCCCTCCACCTCCCACAGAGTCTCTGCGAGATCCTAAATCCGACCCATTAGGGCTGGAGATGAGTGTCCCAGACCTGGATGGGGAATTTCCATGGGTCCCAAACACAGTGCGATCATTCCGAGTTTAAATCCCAGTTTCTGTCTATTGACAGAGCCACTTCTGGAGATTTTTCTGATGAGCTTGGATCCTTTGCACATGAGAAACTCTGCACTTTCCCTCTGTTACAACCATGCTAATTATTGTTATTGTCAATAACATGACTCCATAATAATGTGGAGTGAAGCCGGTTTGAATGGATCAGAGGAGAAAGTGACAGGGGAATCTGCTCCCCTGGTGTTTGATTCATCCGATGGAACCTGCTCTGGAATTTAATTTTATATGAAACTGAGAGTGACTTATACCGAGCTAGTTGAGTGGTGTTAAGAATAGTTTAGGTTTAGTGAGCTGTGTTCTTCATTTTATTTGTTTGATATGTTTCATTAAAATGAACAAAGAGAGAGCGAGTCATGTCTTTCAATAAGCTACATGGGTCAGAACCGTGGAGCATCTGGGTGGAGATCAGCCAGTCCAAGTCAGAGCCTCCCTCTGTATTAACCCTTCGGTTCTCAGATGAGAGCAGCTGAGGGGGCAGGGGGGTGGGAACCCATCTCAGCTCCCACTGTATCCTAGGGGGCTCAGGGAAAATGAGCTCCCCTACGCAGGATTTTAAGAATAGGGATTTGGAAAGGGAGAAGTGGACTGGGGTAGTGTCTGCCTCATGAAGTTGCTGGAATGGAAGTTTATCTATAAGTACAGCTGGATTGGTTGTGAGTTTCTCTACTTTCAGAGAAATGTAATGGTCAGAGCCAGTCACCACTACCATCTGGCTTGCCCTGGCTTGGGGTTGTGTCTGCTCAGACCCAACTGAAGTTAGGGGTCTAGTTTGAAGGGTTGTACATGGAGGTGAAGAGATTGTGCCTTTCAGCTACTGTGGTATTGGCAGAGTGAAGATGTTTGTGTTTTGGGGGAACATTGGGGAATGACTGAAAGGGGGCAGAGTTAAGGTTGTGTGGGGAACCTTAACTTTGAATTTCCTAGTTTTCAGACATGTGAGTTTTGTAGAAGCTGAGGTTCTGAAGGCAGACAACATTCCACTGGGTAACCTTAACTCTGCATTAATGAATTTTTTTGCCCTTTAATTACTTTTAGGGGAATTAAAAACTTAAACTAAATTAAAAACTCTGTGCACAATATTTTAAAATTCTGCATATTTTATTTGTCAAAATAACACAATATAATCACTCCAGTTTCAATTATTTTGGTAATTTATTTCAAAATAGCTGTCAACAACACAGACAACAGCAAAAATGATTCCCCCAGGCGTGGAAGTTAAAGAAATCCCTACAACAACCCAGTTCCAGTTGGATGGGATTGTGTGGGGCCCCCAGAGCCCAGATACTTGCACTCCCATCCCCCAAAGCCCAGCTGTGGGATAGCCCCATGCCAGATACCGGCACCCACTCCCTGCAGAGTCCAACTGTGAGCCAGACACCAGACCCCCTCTCCCCACAGAGCCCAGCCATGGGGCAGCCCCCGACCCAAACACCAGCATCCCCAGAGTCTTTACTCTCTCCAACTTCTTTGCTGTCCCATCAGGGGATGTGGTGTGGTGCAGCCCTGCCCTTCCCCACTCTTTGCTAGAGCTGGCAAGGTCTCCCAGGCCCTATGTGCCAGGCTCTGCAGAGTCCGAGCCCTTTAGTGATGGCCAGAAATTCTGTGGGGAAGATGGGTATTCTGCAAAATTCTGCATGGCGCAGTGGTGCAGAAATTTCCCCGGATTAGTTTATCATATAAAGAGGATAGACCCTGACTGCCAGCTAGATATTAAGGCAGCTAGCAAGCTGATTCCAAGCTTAAACTCTTTGAACAAGGAACAGGTGAAAAATCCCTTTGGCCCAGGCATCCTTTAAATCCATCAAAACCCCAAACGCAGCTTTGTGCTCACTGCCCAACCCAGCACCAGATCCCATCGTGTGGCGGTTCTTGGTGAGACAGTGGCCTTTTCCTCTTGCTCACAGAAAGAACCAGGCCATTTTCTCTGTCGTTCCTAGAGTTCCTATAGCACGGCCAGCTCCAACCCCCGCTGGCTGGAACTGCCACGCTATGTTCTTTAACACAATCTCAGAGATCATCTGTCTGAGGAAGGAAAGGAAGGGAGCTGGCAATGTGGTAACGGGTTTCCCTCCCCTCTAGGGGCGGCGAGCGAAGAGTGGTCATTCTGCCGGGAGTCAGGACAGATAATGTGACAGTGGGGGACAAAGCTGCCCCTCCCAGCAGAGACGATCGTACCTCCTGTTTACTGGGGGCAGAGCACGTGCTGTCCGGTTACTTTGAGATTCTTTTAGTATTCTAAAGGAAAATGTTTGTAACAAAATTAGTCTGAACTTGAGCTACCTGTTATTAAAGTGGTTCCCCAATTCAGTCCAGGCTGCTCTGCTAGAGATTACCCCCAGTCCCGCTTACCCCAGAGGAGCAAAAATAGACACAACACACACCCACACCACTGGGCACTGCCATGAGCTCCAGGCTGCTGTCGCAGGGGCGGGGACTGATGTTTTGGGGTCTGGCGGGGAGCCAGTAGTAGGCCCTGGTCTCTGCTCCTAGCATCTGCCCAGCCAGGCTGTCCGCTGTGCCTTCAGCTGGCCCCGCTTGCACGCTCTAGAGTCAAACAATGCGGCCCCCGGGTCGAAAAAGGCAGGAGCCTGGGTGGGGCTGGAAATGCTGGGGAGTTCTCCTTCCCCAGAGACTGGCCTGGCTCCTTTCCTCAAGCAGATAAGTGCAATTCCACCCCCTTCCTGGAAAATCCACTGGAGTTGCAAGGGCAGCCCTGGACGATACCCTTTAGTTCCACTGAAAGACATGAGGAACCCAGGATGTTTCTAGAAGGAATTTTGGAACTGACCTGGGAAACAACCTTAACTAACAGGCGACTCAAGTTTGAACTAACTGCGATTTGGGGTTTTTTTTTACAATTATACATTAAAAAATCCTTCAATCCTGTGTCACCACCCATAAAATTGCTTCAGCCTTGGAGTTTCCAAGGGGTTTTAAAACTAACATCTCCTTAGATACAAGGAGTTGGGAGATAGTCAATGTTCAGAGGTCATTCCACCTAAACATGTTGTGGTTGAGACTTGCCCCATCATGTGGCCATCCCTTTCCCTCTTCTCCCTTAAAAGTGTCGATATTTATGTAGAAGCTTTTCTCCCTCCAGGAGAGACCTGGGAACCGAGGCTGTCGACAGACATACAAACTTGAGAGGAGGCTGCCTCCCAGGCCTGCGTTCTACACTATGCTGTTAAACCGATTTTAACGAGCGTTTTAATCGATTACGCTGCCACCCGTCCACACTATACTGCTCTTTATATCGATTTAAAGGGGGTCTTTAAATCGATTCTGTACTCTACAAAACGAGAGGAGTAATGCCTAAAAATCAATATTACATATCGGAAGTTAGGGTTAGTGTGACGCAATATGACGTTATTGGCCTTATCTATTTACAGTAGCTCCACAGTGGACCGCTCCAGAAATCGACGCTAGCCTCAGACCATGGACGCACACCACCGAATTAATGTGCCTAGTGTGGACGTGCACAATCGACTTTATAATATCTGTTTTATAAAATTGGTTTAAGCTAATTCGAATTTATCCTGTAGTGTAGACGTAGCCCCAGTCAGAAAATCATCTCCCTCCTTCAGTTCAGTGACAGCCTGAAATGTTCCTTATCCCAGCAGAGCAGGAGGATTGAAAGCAGCAACATCAAACCCCTGTGTAGCTCGCAGGAGTGAACGCAAACGCTCCCTTGTATCTGAAGAGATGTTTCGTTTGACCCTTGGTAAACGACAAGGCTAAAGGGAAAGGTGGTGGTGCCAGATACAAGGAATGAAACACAACACAATCATAGTTATGCCCATAGTGACTGCAAAATCTTTTTATATACATCTTATCATCATCAGTGCTCTGGAGTCTAGACCTTAGAATCATAGACAGAGAAGATCAGGGTTGGAAGGGACCTCAGGAGGTATCTAGTCCAACTCCCTGCTCAAAGCAGGACCAACCCCAACTAAATCACCCCAGCCAGGGCTTTGTCAAGCTGGGCCTTAAAAACCACTATCTCCCTAGGGAACCCATTCCAGTGCTTCATCACCCTCTTAGTGAAATAGTGTTTCCTAATATCCAACCTAAACCTCCCTTATTCCAACTTTACTATACCATGACCAGGGCCGTTCTTACCCATATGCAAACGACGCAGCTGCGTAGGGCACCAGGAAATTTGGGTGCCCTACGCAGCTGCGTGCTGCTCCAGCAGCCAGCCTGATCCTCCAGCCAGCTGAGCCGGCCAGGAAAGCTGTCCCCCAAAGCTCCCGCTCCACCCCAACCCCGCCTCTTCCCCAAAGCCCTCAACCCTGCTCCACCTCAGCCCCACCGCCGCTCCACCCCTTCTCCTGAGCTGCTTCCCGGGGGACTGCAGCAGGGGTCAGACACACCCCGCACTCACCGTGCAGTGGGAAGTGGAGCGAACCAGCCCCAGCTACCAGCCACGCCGCCAGTGAGTGCTGGGGGGCAGTTCGCCCCTGCCCCCCAAATCCTAAGCCTGGGAGCCAGGGGAGCAGAGCGAAGTGAGCTGAGGCCAGGTCACCCCACTTCCTGCTGCCCCATGAGTATGGGGTCAGCCCGTCCTGCAGTCACCAGGTGGCAGGAAGTGACACGATCCAGCCCAACCTGCTCTGTTCTGCTGGCTTGTGCTGGGGGGCGGTCCCCCCCCCGTCAGCCCGCTCCTGCCCTCCTGTAGGGGACGAGAGTTGCATAGGGCACCAAAATGTCTAGGGACGGCCCTGACCATGACCAACAATTTTGGATCTTGATAAAAATAATCGCCTACCCCTGGTTCAGACAATGGCCTTGACACCCAGTGGGGTGGCTGTCCTTTAGCCACAGTTTTTAATCAGGACAATACATTGATACAAACCCGTTAAATCATTTCTCAGCCTGAGCCCTTCATCCACATTCCTTAGGATAGGGGTGGGCAAACTATGGTCCATGGACTGGATCCAGCCCACCAGCTGTTTTAATCAGGCCTTCAAGCTCCCACTGGGAAGCGGGGCCTGGGGTTTGCCTCACTCCAGTGCTCCTGCTGGGAGCAGGGTCGGCGGGGCGGGGGGGGGGTCTCAGATGCAGCGGGACGGACTTCTCCAGCTCCTACGCGTAGGGGCAGCCAGGAGACTCTGCTCTGCATGCTTCCCCCACCCCAAGCGCTGCTTCTGCAGCTTCTATTGGCAGATGGGGCAGTGTACGAGCCAGAGAAGGGACATGCCGCTGCTTCCAGGAACCACCTGAGGTAAGCGCCACCCAGAGCCTGCACCTGTGCCCCGACCCCCTCCCACCCTCCAAACCCTTTGGTCCCAGCCAAGAGCACCCTCCTGCACCCAAAATCCCTCATCCCCACCCAGAGCCTGCGCCTCTGATCCTCCTCCCAACCCCCAAACTCCTCATTTCTGCCCCCCTCCACTGGCCTCGCCCCAACCCCAATTCTGTGAGCATTCATAGCCTGCCACACAATTTCTATTCCCAGATGTGGCCCTCAAGCCAAAAGGTTCCTCCAGCCCTGTCACAACTGTAAGCGCTTGAGAGTATGACCAGATTTGGCTCCAGTTATGCTGTGGATACTCAGACAACAGCACATTAGAGCTTCTATAGTTGGTAGGATTCAAACCTCTATGGGGAGGCCCCAAGGAATTAGTAGCCTGTTGCTTTAACCACTCAGCCACAACTACTTGATGGGCAGTCACATCACAATACTATGGTTCTGTTTTCACTGAATTACCACTTCAGATTGCTCAGACCAGCTGCCCCAGCACACGCACGGCTGTGCATTAGCGTAAGCGTGTCCATGGCTGAACAGCGACAATTCCTGCCCATTTCCCTTCCGGCTGGAGCATGATTAGAGCGTGTTTATGTTAACGACAGCGCTGTCGATTGCTGTTCTTTCCCCACTTTGACAATTCAGACCATCCCTTTCCTGTTCAAATCTCCAGCAAATCATTCCAAGCGCCGGGGGTAGGATTTCTCTGGGGCACTGTCAGGGCTGAAAGTGGCCACCTCCCCTCTGCCTGACCATTGCCATTGCAGGAGAGAAGGTTTCAATGAAATCGAATGCCCTGGCTCAGACAAGAGACACAGGGAGGTTTTGCTGTTCATGGATCTGTGCAAAGGAAATTGTGTCTCTGGGTGAAATTGAAGCAGGAAATGAAATCCACACGGTAGCCCAATGCCCTAAGGCAAGGGTGGGCAATCTTTTGACCTGAGGGCCACATCTGGGAATATAAACTGAGTGACAAGCCATGAATCCTCACAAAATTAGGGTTGGGGCATGGTGTGGGGAGGTGAGGGCTCCAGCTGGGAGTGCAGGCTCTGGGGTGGGGCTGGGGATGAGGGGTTTGAAGTGCAGGAGCATGATCCGGGCTGGGATCGAGGGGTTTGGAGGGCAGGAGGGGCATCAGGGTGGGGCAGGGGGTTGGGGTATGGGAAGGGGTGCAGGCTCTGGCTGGGGGTGCGGGCTCTGGCATGGGGATGAGGAATTTGGGGTGCAGGAGGATGCTCCAGGCGGGGATCAAGAGGTTTGGAGTGCAGGATGAGGATCAGGGCTGGGGTAGAGGTGCCCGATAGAAATCCTGCCCCCGCCTCTTGGAATGATATGCTTGAGGATTTGAACAGGAAATTTGTCTGAATTGTCAAAGTGGGGAATGAACAGCAATCGACAGCGATGTTGTTAACACAAGCACACTCTAACCACGCTCCAGCCGGGAAAATGGGCAGAAATTGTCGCTATTCAGCCACGGACACGCTTACACTAATGCACAGCCGTGAGTGTGCTGGGGAAGCTAGTCTGAGCAATTTGACGTGATAATTCAGTGAGAACAGAACCATAGTATTGTGAGGTGACTATCCATCAAGTAGTTGTGGCTGAGTGGTTAAAGCACCAGGCTACTAATTCATTGGGGCCTCCCCACATAGGTTTGAATCCTGCTAACTGTGGAAGCTCTAGTGTGTTGTTGTTGTCTTAGTGCCAGAGCATCCACAATGTAACTGGAGCCAGATCAGCGTTTACACTTAAAATGCTGCTGTGACACTGATCCAGCACTTTGCAGTAGACAGGAGTGGGGGAACTTTTTGGCCTGAGGGCCACATCTGGGAACAGAAATTGTGTGGCAGGCCATAAATGCTCATAGAATTGGGGTTGGGAGGCAGGAGGGGGTGAAGGCTCTGGGGTGGGGCTGAGAGGTTTGGGGTGCAGGAAGGTGCTCTGGGCTGGGATTAAGGGGTTTGGAGGGCAATCAGGGCCGGGGGGAGGCTCAGGGGGTGCAGGCTTCAGGCAGTGCTTACCTCAAGTGACGCCTGGAAGCACCTGCATGTCCCTTCTCTGGCTCCTACACAGAGGCACGGCCAGGTGGCTCTGCACACTGTCCTGTCCGCAGGCACTTCTGCCACAGCTCCCATTGGCTGCAGATCACAGCCAATGGGAGCTGCAGGGGCGGCAGCCAGATCTGGCCTGCAGGCTGTAGTTTGCCCACCCCTGCAGTGGAGGAAGGGGAACTAGGTGTCTTTTGAGCAAGAATTGTATTTTCCTCAGGATAAGATGAATGGCAGAAGCCATTTGCTTAAAGAAAGCTGGTGCTCTAGGGGAGGCCTGAAGTCATAACATCAGCATCATACCATGCAGCGCTGCTCATTAAGCCACTGGCGCCTACATAAAGGCCTTTGTCTCCAGGATAGATTGGAGGGGAGGGGGTTGCATGAGTTACAAGAAATCCATGTTCAAGTCTGCAGGAACAGTAACATCTTTCTGTGATTAAAACTGGTTCCTGCCACCAACTGTTTGTGGTTTGAGCCCACTCAGTGCTGGAACTCTTCAAGGGTGAGATTAAGGTGTCCTTTAAGAAGAGGCGGCAGAAGTGTCTCGTCCATTTCTGTCTGGCCCCCACCTGTGTCCCGTGGTCCTTCAGCCTCTCTCCTGCCTGGCTGGAGAGATGCAGAGCTGAGTCGTTGAGAGGCTGTATCCAGTGCAGGGTGAGGGGTAGGGCTGGATTAGGCACAAGCGGATAAGGTTGTGTGTGACAGTGTGTGAGGGAGGGTCTCTTAGGGTATTAGTGGTGGGAAAAACAGGGGAAGTGACAGTGGGACCCCCGGGTCTGAGTATTATGACCCTGTGTGGCACCACCCTTCTCCTTCCCCCCCCCATGGGCTCATCTTTAATTGAATCCAGCATTTTGTAACCTATCATCCTCACAGAGGGGTCCCACCTGCCCAATGCCACGGAAATCGCTTCACTTCTTTCTCAGAGCCACTTTCTGAGCCCTGGCGTTGGGATTGGGTTTAACTTCACTCCTGTCTAGGTTTTAGGTTGGCTTTTGACCATCTTCTGGGGCTTGGCAGCTTTGACCTTCTGGGAGCTTTTCTCTGCCTTTTTTTTTTTTTGTCCCTGCTGCAGCCACCGTTTTCGTAGGACTATTCCTAGCCCTGGGCACGGTGGCCTTTCTGGGAATCCCGGCAGTTTCTTGGTGGTTATTTTCCTGCTCAGAGTCATTGGCTTGTACTTGTGCCTTGTCTAGGAAGCCCAGCTGCTCCCAGCTGGCTGAGCGTGAAGGACCCAGCGCTGGCTCCAGAGATTTTGCTGCCTCAAGTGGTGGGGAAAAAAACCCCTCACGATTGGTGGCACTTTGGCAGTAGCCCCATCATGCTGCTTCATTCTTCAGAGGCAGGTCCTTCCCTCCGAGAGGGACCAAGGGACCCACCACCAAATTGCCACCAAAGAGCTGTATGTACCGCCCCTTCCCATCGGCCGCCCTAAGCACCTGCTTGATGTGCTGGTGCCTGGAGCCGGCCCTGGAAGGAACCTAAGTGCTGGTGACCTCAGCCTGCACCAAGGTACCTTTGCTTGCCCCAGCTGGATGTGGTTCTTGTTCTTCTGCACAGCCCAGCCCACGGTGACCAAGCACCTGCCAAATATGCATTCATATTATACCTCTGTTAATCAACGAAAACAAACTAGACCCTAGGAGGACTGGAACTGATTTCAGCTGATGGACGGGTTTGCTATGTTTTTATACCTTTGCATAGGGAAATGTTAAGTGTTCAAATTCATTTCAAGCATCCCCATTCGGGGGAATTCCTGAACATATTGGAGATGGATATGAAAATATATTTCCATTAAAAAAAAGGGAACTTTCAAGGGAGCACCTGGATTTGAACCAGGGACCTCTTGATCTGCAGTCAAATGCTCTACCACTGAGCTATACTCCCTATGATGATACATGGTTGGAGACATCATCTTGTGGGTTATGAAGGATGCACCTAATTTCAAAAGGTTTTCCTTATATTCTCAGTCATGGGTGGTTTTAAAAATGGCAGTTCATTAAATTTTATATATGCACATAAACACCACACCTTGCACAATCCCCACACCTGCTTTGGCTCACCAGAGCGCAACTTTTGAGGGAACCACACCCAGCTATGTCCCTTTTAACCTCTTCAGCATTATTCCAATCCCTTAAAGGCACATGTTGCTTCAACACGATGGCTTTCTGAGCGATCTGTTCTCGTTCAACCTTAAGGTGTTGAGGTCCATGTAGGAGTCACTGGGAAATTTCTCTGGACTATTAGGCAGCAGGTCAGAGCAGACATTCGCAGAGATTTAACCTGCCTTTAAAATTGATGAATAAACACAAAATATGGTGTTAAATTAATCCTCAGAAACTGCTTTTCCCCTAGCCAGATCCGCAGCAAAGTGCAATCCCAAGGTGATTACATGCACCTAGGGTTGTATTGAAGTCCCCATCCAGCATGTCATCAGTTACAGAGGGGGAAAAAAAAACCTGGGGTTGTTAATTGGCTTTTTTAACGCAGGTACTTTGTACGCTATCGTTAGTAGCGATAAATAAAAATAAATAGAATCTGCTTAAAATCTGCTTGCTTTCTCTAACAGGCACACCCTGTGTTACTGCCATTATCTCCTCTATTTTAGTCAATTGTTTTTCACTCCTCTAAAAATGTATTTACTTAATTTTAAGATATGCGATTAAGGTTTTTTTCTGTTTTATTAAGAACAGGAATTTATTTTTCTGATTATTTTGGCATTTATGTTTGTCGAACACAATCACTAACATTTGGCTCTGTCATGGGCATTAGTATATTTATTTTCATAGGAATTAAGGTATTTTACAGATAGAACTAAAAATACAATTGTCACCCAAACCCTAAGCTATTATAAGAGACCATTGAATGTTAAGTGGCATGTTAATGCCTCTCTGGTCATGTTGTCTCTTACAACTCCAGGTAGAGGGAACTGGAGCCAGGACTCAGATCCTTTCCCAATCCGATTCCACCGGGGTCATGCAGAAGCCAGGACCATTCCCCTATTGACATAATTGGCATCATGACCAGGATACTGTCTGTAGGCGCCTCCCATTAGTTGACTGGTTGCATTCTACAAAACTATAATACCCACACAAGAAAATAAGGAAACAGATCAACAGAGCCAGACGTGTACCCAGAAGCCTCCTACTGCAAGACAAACCCAAGAAAGAAACCAACAGGACTCCACTGGCCATCACATACAGCCCCCAGCTAAAACCCCTCCAACGCATCATCAGGGATCTACAACCCATCCTGGACAATGATCCCACACTTTCACGGGTCTTGGGTGGCAGGCCAATCCTTGCCCACAGACAACCTGCCAACCTGAAACGTATTCTCACCAGCAACTGCACACCGTACCATAGTAACTCTAGCTCAGGAACCAATCCATGCAACAAACCTCGATGCCAACTCTGCCCACATATCTACACCAGCGACACCATCACAGGACCTAACCAGATCAGCCATACCATCACTGGTTCATTCACCTGCACGTCCACCAATGTAATATACGCCATCATATGCCAGCAATGCCCCTCTGCTATGTACATCGGCCAAACTGGACAGTCACTACGGAAAAGGATAAATGGACACAAATCAGATATCAGGAATGGCAATATACAAAAACCTGTAGGAGAGCACTTCAACCTCCCTGGCCACACTATAGCAGACCTTAAGGTGGCCATCCTGCAGCAAAAAAACTTCAGGACCAGACTTCAAAGAGAAACTGCTTGACACCATCAGCTCAGGATTGAACAAAGACTGTGAATGGCTTGCCAACTACAAAACCAGTTTCTCCTCCCTTAGTTTTCACACCTCAGCTACTAGAACAGGGCCTCATCCTCCCTGATTGAACTAACCTCGTTATCTCTAGCTTGCTTGCCAGCATATATATACCTGCCCCTGGAAATTTCCACTACATGCATCTGACGAAGTGGGTATTTACCCACGACAGCTCATGATCCAAAACATCTGTTAGTCTATAAGGTGCCACAGGATTCTCTGCTGCTTTTACAGATCCAGACTAACGTGGCTCCCCCTCTGATACTTGGTTGCATTCTGGTAGCACTGTCAAGGTCTGGTTGATAACTCTACAATGGTGGACAAGAAGAACTACAGACCCAGCTTGCTGAACTTCAGTGCAAATTATCGGACAAGGCTGGGGCATTACGACAAGCTAGATCTGAGCAGAGAGTTGTTTTATTGTCAGCCAGTGCGGTAACAGACCTCAGTTTGCCCGCTCCCAGCCCCTGAAAACTCAGCCTGAAGCGAAGGGCAGGGCTGAGGATTTCTCTTTTCACTCCCACTCCCCTATGTAGGGATCCTGGGGAGGTTTCTAGCCGAGCATTTTGAACTGAATTGGGGAAACCAGCCTTTCATAACCAGAAAGCTCAAGCTCAGACTGTTTTTTAAACATTTGTTTCATAATATGATTTAATCCTTCAACCCTAGTGTCACAATGGATAAAATTGTGTCAGCCTTGTAAGTTACCAAGGGTAAAACTAAATTAGCTCTTCAGATACCAGCGAGGGGAGATCAATCACTTGTCAGAGTCACTCCTAGAGGAATCCTGTTGTTACCTTCCGGACCGGCGCTAGGGGTTTTAGCGCCCTAGGCGCACGGCAATTTCGCTGCCCCACGTGCTGGTCCCGTGGCTCCGCTGGAGCTCCACCGGAGCCACACAAGCAGCCGATTGTCTGCAGGCACGACTGTGGCAGCTCCACCGGAGCCGGCTGCCGCCCCCTCCGGCAAAATGCCACCCACCAATAATCCTGGTGCCCTAGGCGATTGCCTAGGCCGCCTAAATGGAAGCGCCGGCCCTGGTTACCTTCCTCATGTCCTGGCACTTTTGTGGGGCCATTTCTTTTCCCTCCTTTCAGTGAAAAGTTTTATTATTCTGCACAAAAACTTTATTTCCCCAGGAGAGAGAAGTGCTGCATGTACCAAACACCCAGAGAAAGTGACAGACAACCTGGCTCATCCTCACAGCCTGCAAGGATTGGAATCAGCAGCAGTAACAAACCCCGCTGTGCGCAGCAGGAACTCACACACGTTTACTTTAATAGGAGCTGCCTCTGCAAAAGTTTGTCATTCTGGTGATTTAGCTTCATTTCCCTTCTTTGAGAGAAGGGGGGGAGAGTTAGTGACCCCTCATCCTAGGCTGTGGTACCTCCCTCTCCACATTTCAGCCCCTTGGAGAACCTGGCTCTGCTTAGAGCTGACAGGTTGCCTCCTTCCCATCCATCCTACTCACCAGCTTTGCAGGAGTGAGTCATTCTGCTAGTACATGTGGCACCTGGGAGAAAACATTTTTGCCAGATGCATTGGTGGTATAGTGGTGAGCATAGCTGCCTTCCAAGCAGTTGACCCGGGTTCGATTCCCGGCCAATGCAAGGGTTTGCTTTTTTCCCCCTTGTCTGGAAATGGTTTAATTTCAGTCACATTGTGTTCTAATGACATTGTCAACTCAATTGTCAGAGGATTTATGTCCCAAATTCCAGTAGGTCATTAAAGACGCAGTGGGGGGGATGCAAGGAAGAGGAGCGGAGAGTGAGGCGTAGAAGTCGTCCTGTTGTCTAGAGCCCTGCACAGATACAAAACGTATCCACAATCTGCAAAAATTGTCCGCAGATTTGCAGGGCTTCACTAACGTTCCACAGGTCACCATGCACCAGTGACGTGGGATTGTGCCAAACCCCTGACCACCAACCATCCTCCACTTCTCCCCAGAGACTTCCTGACCCACTGCACGCTCCACCCCAGACATCCACAGATTTACAGGGCTCTACATCTGCCATTTGAGAACGTTAGAAACCATGGGGACATGCATCTGTAGCTTCTTGTCTTCAGTAACGAGAAGCCTGGTGGCACCTTAAAGACTAAGAGATATATTTGGGCATAAGCTTTCGTGGGTAAAAAGCTGCGACTGCATACATCGTCAGGTGACTCCATGCATATGAAGAAGTGAGATTTTTACCCACGAAAACTTATGCCCAAATAAATCTGTTAGTCTTTAAGGTGCCACCAGACTCCTTGTTGTTTTTGTGGCTGCAGACCAACATGGCTACCCACTGACACTTGTCTTCAGTGTTATAATTCCAGCTGTGGGAGGTGTTTGTATTGTGCTCATGCATGAAGGGGAGAAAGTGGAAATATAAAGGTAAGTAGACGATCATGGTTAACATTTCAAAATAATAATAGAAAGGGGGGAAAGCAAAGGCTCAGGTATGTTGAGATCCCACTGGATCAAAGAATCAAAGTTCAGACTGTTACACTGTAGCCTATCACCGGACACCGCCAATACCACACTGAGTAATTGAGACAGCCGACCAGGGAAATAACCCACTTCCTTCCCTGAGCGACCAAGGGATGCACCCCACCCATGTACCTATCTGCTCCACCAACACTGACTTGGACTCCTTATTCATTCCATGGGTGGCGAACCCGAGCCTACTTATTCACTGGCATTTTAAAAACTCTTGCACCCCAATCTGGGTCTATGCCGGTTATGCGAAATGTATGTATTTTTTCCATCCTTGCAAACAATATCTGTAACCCCCCATAACCCAAGCCTGACCCCAGATGTACAGTACCTTCCCTCTCAACCTGTGTATATTTCATTTCAAACATTTATTTTAATAACATTTTTAAATCTATACAGCAGGAACAGGGGGCACCTACAGGCCTGTATCAGCTGTAAGACATTGTCTTCAGCAAGTTAGCATAAGTGTGGTAGGCCTGTGACTCTTGGCCTAGATACATGGCCTGCCAGTTACCCTTAGATTTAGGGGAACTAGGAATAGCTTGCTCAATAGCAGAAGCTGGGAGCTATCAGCGCCAGGCAGGAACATTGACGTGACCCTGGGCTTGGACATTTTAGGATAGAATCGTTGGCAGATGTCAAACCACCAACTTGTCTGAGTGTGGTGTGAGTGATAACGAGTTAAACGACATCAATATGTATTCATATGTTAACCTTTCGGCTAGGTGCACCCCAGTATCTTGAGGCAGAGGAAGTTAGATGTGGACGTGGAAGGCTGGGCACAAGAACCAATATTCATGGCCGTGCTCAGGCCCTATAACAGGGCAAACCACCGCGTTGAGGGGGTTTGCTTTGCATCCTCTGACCTTTCAGTTCCATTGTTAGCTACCATCAGTCTTGGGCACCGAGGAACCTGGACCGTTGTGACTCATTGGGCAGGCCCGAGGCAGGGCTGGGCCTTTGTCTCTCACCGCCAGGCCTTCAAGGAAGGGTGTGAGTACGTAAGTCCACGTTCACATGCAAAGAACGACACCACCGATATCCCCAATCCTGGATTCATGCTGTCTATGCCTGTGGTTTTGGAGCTTTTCCGTTTCTTTTACAGATTCTAATAAAAATCACAACAGCTTTGCTTTGCCCTCCGTGTGAGCATCCTCGCCGTACCCCTGGAAGGTCCCGACAAGATAGCGAGCGCATTGGTTTTTAGTTCTGAGTGTTTCTTCGTGCTTCTGGTCCCTTTCTCTCCCCTAACCCCATATTTCTCGCCTTCACGCTCTCTGCTGTTCCCCTCTTGCTCTGTCGTCCCCTGCCCTGTCTCAGGAACTCACCCCACAGCATTTATAATCTGCACAAGTAGAAGAGGATGTGACCCAGTTCATAACCACTCACCAGGAGAAAATGAGCCTTTATGTGAAACTATTTCACACAGTGCACACTCAACCTGTGGAACTCATTGCCAGGGGATTGTGAGGGTCACAACTATAACAGGGTGCAGAAAACAATTTGAAAATTTCATACAGGACAGGTCCATTGATTGCTATTAGCCAGGAATGATCAGGGCTGCAGCCCCATGCTCTGAGTGGCCTCAGCCTCTAGCTGCCAGAAGCTGGGAGCAGTGGCATATTATTATTGAAGGGCAGCAAATTTGAGCACCCACGGAGAAGCTCCCCTGCTCCAGCTCACCTCCTCTGCGAGCATGCCGCTGCGTCCTGTTTCCGCTCCCTCCCACCGCTTGCACCACGAAGTGGGGGGGGGTGGAGATGGGGCAGGACTTTGGGGAAGGAGTTGGAATGGGGGCGGGGAAAGGGTGGGGCCAGGAGTGGGCGGGGCGACAATTATTTCAGGGCCTAGGGGCGGCAAAGTCATTAATCCGCCACTGGCTGGGAGCAGATGATAAGAGAAATGGTTTTGTCTGGATACGTTACTGCCCACAGCAATCAAGTGAGTGGCTGCAAATCCCTTTTCAGCGGCCAGGCACACCGAGGAATCATGGGGCTCTTCGTTTCTTAGGTCCTGGCATCAGGGAGTGGCCGTTTTGGTTCACAAAGCTTTAGCATCTTGCAAAGACGTGTTATCTCCCTGGGAGGGAGCCGCGAGCGCAACCAAACCAACCAACCAACTGTTGTGAAGAGGTGTTGTTGTCAGATGCTACCGGTGTGGTGCTTTGCTGTCTCCTTGTTGGTATCACTCGGCTGCGTGCGTGTGCTCGCCCCGTGTGCTGCCCCAGCACTGCAGATAGCTGATGCAGCAGACCCCACGAGAACCCCCCAATGATCACAGAGTCTAGTAAGGTGCAAGGCACGTCGGCCAGCTTTATTGCCTTATGGACACAATTGCAGTTCCCCTTAGATTACTTAGTCTACCGGGCATACTACGAGAAAGTGCCTCTTGACAATGGACTCGGCTCAGTCAGTGGCGGGACTTTCCACTGCCCCCTCGGCTGGACAAAGACACCTCCCCAGGGATACATTCTTATACCCAGGTACAAACAAGTTACACATCACTCCTGACGTATTGAGATGCAGCCCCTCTACGTAGTAAGGTGCCGCCTCTCACCTTGTACATGTTGGTTGGAACAAAACAACTCTATCCATCATATTACCCTTTTGGCCCTGTCATTGGGATGGCTCAGCCTGTTCCTTGTTATCTGTGTGGAATGTGCAAGTATGTGAATGTTCTGATCTCTAGTGTTCAGCACCTCCTAGGTACGTATCTTCTTGCAGCATCAGCCCTTTCCTTGCCAGCTTCTGTGAGCAGGGCCTGCCTCTGGCTCACAGCTTAACTTTGCTTTTTGTTAGCAAAGTCTTGACCATTACTTTAGTTCAGGCCTCAGGCCTCATACTGGGCCTTTATCAGGGCCTTCACTTACTACGCCAACCAAAAGGATCAAGACCGAAATGTTCTCCAGGTTCCTCAGTCCCAACCTGCCTCCATCCCTCTGCTCCAGGTAGATTCTGATACCCTCAGCCCCAGCTGGGCAGGATGTGAAGCCCTGTCACTCTGCATTGCCTGGTTCCTCTAACTCTGGGGGATTTCAGCTCCTCTACCCCACTCCTGACCCGGCTCCTACTTATCCCTGGGGCTTTCTCCCAGCAGAGGGACATTGCCGGGGGCTGGGTTCCTGGTTGCCTTTGCTCTGTGTCTAGCCCCATCCAGGGAAAGGGTCATGGATTCTTCCTAAAAGTAAGGGGGACCACTACACCCCTGCCCCTCCTCTTCCCCCTGAGGCCCCGCACCTAGCCAAGCTGGAAGCCAGAGCCAGGCCGGGGAGCCCAGGCTGCTCCATCTGCCCAGGTTGGTCAGGGGCGGGGGCAAAGAAGCCCCTGCCCCATGTCCCCTTCCCCTGGTCCCCCTGCTCCTCACAGCTGCTCGCGTGGCTCTTACCCTGACCTAGATCCAGGGCGCAGGCTGGGGCAGGGGGTTGGGGTGCAGGAGGGGGTGCAGGGGTCAGGCTCTGGGAAGGAGTTAGGGTGTGCGCTGGGGCAGGGGGTTGGGATGCAGGAGGGGGTGTGGGGTGGCTCTGGGAGAGAGTTAGGGTTCAGGGGCAGGATCTGGCCTGGGGCATGAGGTTGGGGTGCAGGAGGGGGTGCAGGGGTCAGGCTCTGGGAAGGAGTTAGGGTGTGCGCTGGGGCAGGGGGTTGGGTTGCAGGAGGGGGTGTGGGGTGGCTGTGGGAGAGAGTTAGGGTTCAGGGGCAGGATCTGGCCTAGGGCATGAGGTTGGGGTGCAGGAGGGGGTGCAGGAGCAGGCTCTGGAAACAAGTTAGGATGTCCACTGGGGCAGAGGGTTGGGGTGCAGGAGGGAGTGTGGGGGTCGGGTTCTAGGAGGCAGGTTGGGTGCAGGGGGCAAGGTCTGGGCTGGGGCAGGGGTTTGGGAGAGGGTGAGGGGTACAACACTTTCCTCAGGCAGCTCCCAAAAGTGACCTGCACCCTCCTCTGGCAGCAGCTCCTAGGCAGCGGGCCAGAGGGGTCTCCACATACCGCTGCCTGCAGGCACAGCCCCACAGCTCCCACTGGCCGCAGTTCAGGGCAGGGGCAAAACGCAGAGACACACACACACACGGGGATGTAAGGATGTGCTGGCAGCTTCCAGAAGTGGAGTGGACAGGAAGGAAGCTGCCTTAGCCCCATTGCACTGCTGATGGTGGTGGCGGGGTCAGCAGGCGGGGGGGGCTCTTCATGCAGGGGCAGCAGGCAGGGCTGGGGGGACACTCTGGGAGAGGCACGCAGGGGCAGCGGGCAGGGTACGGGAGGTCCAGGGGGACGCTCTAGGGGAGTTGCATGGGAGTAGCGGGGGGACATTCCAGGGGAGGCGTGGGGGGTGGCGGGGGCAGCAGCAGGGAGGACACGGGGGCAGCACACAGGGCCAGGGCAGAGAACCGGCTCCAAACTTTGGTGGATCCAGGGCCTCCCTCACACTCTTCTACTGGTGGAGCACGGGCACCATGGGCCCATACAACTCGCCGCCCGAGCATTTCTTCTCTCCATCAGCAGCAGCATCCCAAAGCCTTGCCTCCCATCCCCTCATGGGGGCAGTGTCTCTGCAGTGTGAAAATCACTGGCAGCTTTGCTCTCTAAGCACCAAATGACTCCCATCAGCGTGGGAACTGGGGGTGCAGTGGGTGCTGCAGCACCCCCAAGTTTTGCACGGGATCCCGTAAACCGGCTGTAGGGAGCGGTGAGGGGCGAGGACAGGGGTATGGGGGGGTGCAGCTCAGCACCCCCATGCTAAAAACTGTTTCAGCTCCATTGATTACTCCCGTTTCTTGCCATTCAGTCTGTGCTTTTGCAACCTTTCCCTCCAGGACTCAGCAGTTCCCTCCTTCTGCTTCATCAACCGTCATCCCAAGAGGCATAGGGGACAGGGATCTCTGTAGAGCCAAGGAGATTTAGGAGCATCCTTCCATGAGACTGTGCATCGCTCCTGCTGTGAACAGGAACAGAGCTTTTGCAAAGCCGTAACTAGTAGATCATCGCAGCTGGGCAGGACAAAAGACACTGGAGATGCTGAGGATTAAATCCAGGGCGTAACGTAAGCAAAGCACGCACCCTACCACCAAGCTATGCAGCCCGCTCGGTAGGTTACACCCAGAGCAGCCAGCACCCCATGAACTTTCCCCATCCCAGCATCTCAACCTCCTTCCCCAGCCTGGGCAGCGCTTTAATGCCACTAATTCTATATAGGCCATGGCAAAGCGAGAGGCCCCTTCTGATTGTTTAATAACAGCTGGCGATCCCGGGGATGCTTTACTGTGCAGATTAAAAACAGCCAACGCCCCCACCCAGGATTCAACCCAGCACAGAAAACTCTCTTACAGACAACATACAAAAGCCTGCTGCCAGGGGTGTCACACAGCCTCCCCCGGCTACACCGCTCTGTTGCTATCCCAATGGTGAGAATACCAACATGCATCTGATGAAGTGGGTATTCACCCACGAAAGCTCATGCTCCAAAACATCTGTTAGTCTATCAGGTGCCACAGGATTCTCTGCTGCTTTTACAGATCCAGACTAACACGGCTCCCCCTCTGATACTTAATACCAGCATGGTTTCTCCATGTTCTTATTTCACTTGCTGCTGTTATTCAGAGCAAAGAGTGATGCATTTTCTCAAAGACTAAACAACCCCCTAAACCTGCTTTGATCAATCGGAATAAGTTACTATCAGCTGATTTTTGTCTGTGCTAGTGAGAATTGACTTTTGTAGCTTTTAAATTTGGGGACTTTAAGCTCTGTGTTTGTGGTGTGTTTCCTAGCACTAAGGAGGGAAAGTGGACCCAGTCCGGTGGTGGTGGGGGGTCACAGATGGTCAACCACTAAATCACAGCGACAATAACATGGATTCAAACCTGTGCCCAGAGACCTAAACGAATTTTTTAATGGGGGGGGGGGTGGCTTAACAACTTGGCCACGAGCACCTGACATCCAGTTTTCTCACTCCACTGAACTTGTGTTCTCTTGGGAAGTCACTTCTAGCATCACTGTGTCTATGAGTTGATGTTGGTCCTGCTTTGAGCAAGGGTTTGGACTAGATACCTCCCGAGGTCCCTTCCAACCCTGATCTTCTATGATTCTATGGTATATTCCATGAAATAACAACAGCAGCAGAAAGAAAGAACGAAAGAAAAAGAACGAAAGAACGAACGAAAGAAAAGAGGAGAGTCATTGTCTCACTTTCAGGGCAGAAGGTAGCCTTGTCCCATCTGCTCTTTTCATTGTAGGAGAAAAAGTTTCAATGGAATTTAATGCCCCTGGTCAGAGAAGTGACACAGAGAGATTGTGCTATACAATCACTTGTGCAAAGAAAATTGTGTTTCTCTGTGAAATTGAGGAGGGAAATGAAACAGCCACACAGTGGCACCATAAGCTAAGGAATGAGCATGAAGGACTCAGAACTGTTCCCTGGGAGAACTGAATTCTTCCTTTTACTGGTACTAAAGAGACATCTGGTTGTTCCAAGGAGACATTGGGAAATCGTGACATTAAGTCAGACCTGGGGGGCTCAGGCTCCTTTATCTCTTTTGACAAAGTGACCTTGATTCCTAGGAAGGGAGAAGAGGCCTGGAGCTGCCTCTAGTCACATGCAGCTTGCAGGGGTCTCCTAAGTAGGGTTATCATATGTCCAGGTTTTCCCAGACATTGCCTCTTTCTTGAGCCTCTGCCTGGGGGGATTTTTCTAATAAGAGCCAATGTCTGGATTTTCCCAAAGGAGAAGCTGCAGCTCAGAAAGAGCCTTGACTGGTCCATAGATTGCGACTGAAGATTTCTCCAAACACGGGGAAATTGGGAGGGAAGTGGTTGCTGTTGACTCGGCGGACTGTATAGATTTGGTGATCAAAAACTCTAACCGAGAAAACCTCCTAAGGTCTGGGGGACCTCTGAGTTTCTTCTCACTGTGTTTCTGCGGGGACTGGCCTGTTTAGCTTGATGTTTTCCGCACTGATGTTTAGGTATAATGGGGCAGATCATGTAGGTGGATTATAAAGTAGCCATGTCATGTTGTAGAAATGACATTGCAACGATTTATTATTCATGTCTCTTTATCATAAGATTTTATAAAGCTGGCACTTAAGAATTTCGTTTATTCCTTTTGTTCTTTTGGTGACTTGAACGTGGGGCGGTTCAGCCTTGCTGAAAAAAACCTAGAGACTAAATTCTGGGTCTCCAGGTGTTTTTCTCTGGGTTTTCTTTACGCGCCGGAGAAGGGCACTGCCATAAACTCTGGCCCACCCAGAGGTGACCCTGGCTCAGAGCTGAGCAGCAGGAGGCTCTGAGTTAGTGTCAGAATCACAGCTCTCCATGCCCAGTCCTGCATGTGACAGGTGGGGGTAGTCACCACCCTACTTCCTAGGTAGGAATTGGCAGCTGCCCCTGCACAGGGATGTCAGGGTATGTGACTGCCAGAAGCTCCAGCTGGGCAGGGGTTGCTCTGGGCTCTGTGGGGTGGTTTCAGCTGGGAGAAGGGTGAGATTAGGGTAGTTTGTCTCTCATTTATCAGAGGCTTTGCCAGCAGGGAGACTGTGGTCCCATGTGGGGGGGATTTCAGTGGGGTCTGAGCTGGGGCAGCAACAGGGCGGCAAGATGGGGAGTTTGTCACTTGATCACAGTGAAACTGGAAAACCTCTCCCTGTGCTCCAGCAAAAGACTCTCCTCTATCCCGTAACACCCCCCCCACTCCATGAATATCTCCATCCCTGCCCTGACACTCAGAGACCCCTGACTCTCAGGCAGATTTTTGGCTTTTCTTGTTTTCACTTGGCCTTCTACCAACATTTTATCCACCAAGATGATCAAGAAGATTTACAGTGTGAGAAAGAGACAAATCAAAACCAAAGAACCTCCCCCTCCAATCCTCACCCCACCCCCACACATTGATCTCCCCACCACAGGCAGTTTGGATCTGACATTTTCTAGGCAATAAAATGCAGCCCTCTGTTGGCCGGGGAACAAAGCCGGCCTCCCATGCTGCAGGGAAGATGCCTGCTCCTGACCCACCAGTGCTCTAGCTGCTCCTGTGTGACATTTCCAGCTGCCCAATACTGCTACTATCCCAGGTGAGCCATTGTTGACTTCAATAAACATTTGTCTTACTCCGGATCCTGGGATTCGATAGCAAAGGACAGTGCACGGGTCTCTGGTCCAGTGATCCTCATTCTAATCAAGCTCCAGCCTGCGTAACTTTTCCCTTTCCCACCCCGTAGGAGGGGACACTCCGTGCTATTGTACACGAGTACTCACAGAGAACAAACCCAGACATTCACTCTCCGCTTTGGGAGCCAGGTTTGCAGTGGGAATTCTGTATTTCAGACCATTTCAAGTGCGGGCATTGAGATTCTTTCCCCGTTTCTCTGGGGTTGGGGTTTCCATTTGCTTATAGCTGTGATGGCTAATGCATTGGACTTGAAATCCACCAGGGCTTCCTACTCAGGTCAAATCCCGCTCAGAGTGAGGACTGCCTGTTAGCTGAAGTCCTTAGTCAGGACAATAAATCCTTCTGAACTCCGGAGACAGTCTCAATTCACTCCCCATCAGTAAGGAGAGGAAGGGAACAAGGGTGAGGGGAATTGTCAAAACCCTAACCCTAACCTCACCCACCCACTCCTGTAATAGACCCCTAACCTCTGGCTGAGTTACTGAAGACTTCAAATCATGGTTTGAAGGCTTTATGTTACAGAGAATCCACCATTTGCACTAGTTTAAATTTGCAAGTGACCCACGCTCCACAGGAAGGCGAAAAAATCCAGGATCTCTGCCAATCTGACCCGGGGAAAAAATCCTTCCGAACTCCAAATATGGCGATCGGTTAGACCCTGAGCCTGTAGGCAAGACCCAGCAGCCAGACATCTGGGAAAGAATTCCCTGTAGTAACTCAGAGCCCTCCCCATCCAACGTCCCATCCAGGGTCATTGGGGATATTTCTTGTTAGCTGTTGCAGATTGACTACATGCCATTGTCGGCAGCCCCATCAAAAACTCATCCAGCTCAGCCTTGATGCTCGTTTGGTATTTTGCTTCCACTACTCCCCTTGGAAGGCTGTTCCAGAATTTCACTCTTCTGATGGTTAGAAACCTTCATCTAATTTCAAGGCTAAACTTGTCGATGGCCAGTTTATACCCATGTGTTTTTGTGTCCACATTGGTGCTTCACTGTTTATGTCATTATTATTGAAGCATAAAAAGCATCAGCAGGGGCAAAAACTGATCCAAAACTTTATTATTCTCGATTGTCCCCATCCTGCGGCTCATCGTACAAACACCTCATATAGCTGGAATTATAACGCTGCACCGTAGGAAGAGAGCCCGAGGCACACGCCCTTGTATCAGAGGCCTGGTATGAGGCCTGAGGCCTGGGCTAGAGTAGTAGTCAGAGCTTTACCGATATGAAGCAAAGACAAGCTATGAGCAAGAGGCAGGTCCTGCTCACAGAATCTGGCAAGAACAGGGTTGATATTGCAGAAATTCACATTCCCAAGACGTGCTAGGCACAGAGTGCTCATGCAAACACATCCCGATAGCAAGTGGTACCAGAACATCCCCCTATCAAGGATGGTACAAAAACCTTCCCCAACGATAACAGGAACACACTGACCCCTCCTCAAAGATAAGGTCAGGATGACAGTATGTAACAGACTGTCCACCCAACTTGTACAAGGTGATGGATGATAACTAGCCACGTCAGGGGATAGTAACTGTGTCAGAGGGGTGGTACTAACTTTTTTTGCATTGGGGTGTAAAGAGTGTCTTTGTCTACCCTATGGAGGAATGGAAAGTCCCAATGTTCACTGAGCTGGTCCATTGTTACGGGCATACATGTCTTCGTGGTCCGGTAGGGTCTGCGGGATACTAGTTCCGTGCTTTGTCAACAATAAATATGGCCTGGAGCCTTCGTACCTTGACGTCATTGGGTGAACTCGAGGTCTGCTGTGCCGGCTGTCTGCGCAGAGCTGGGGGAGCACACAGGGAGAACACACAGACACACACACACACAGCCGAACATCTAACCACATGGGGGAACCCTGACGTGACATCTACCTACACACTGAAGACAAGAAGATACAGATGCATGTTCCCACCGTTTCTGACTTTCTCATATTACACAATGGTGATTCCTACAGATCGCTGTACAGTCCTGCCCCTGCGGGCCCCCCCTGTTTAATGACCTGCTGGGATTTGGGACATAAATTCTCCGACAATTGTGTTGTCAGTGTGATTAGAGCACAATGTGACTGAAATTAGACCAATTCCAGACACGGAAAAAACACATCTCTGCATTGGCTGGGAATCAAACCCACATCAATTGGTTAGAAGGCAGCTACGCGCACCGCTAGACCACCAAAAACATTTGTTGAGAGTTATTCTCCTAGGTCCTACTTGTGCAACCAAAATGACTTAGTGCCACACAGCAGGATGGATGGGCAGGAGGCAGTCTGTCAGCTCTGAGCACAGACAGGTTCCCAGATCCCAGGGTGGCTGAAAGATGGAAAAGGGGCTGCAGGCTGGGGTGGAGCCGCATTGCCCACAGCATAGAGGGCAGGCTGTGACAGAGGTCCCTGGGGAGCATCTCCGGCATCAGCTCTTTTGGGGGTAGATGAACTGAATGCAGCTGCCATGCCTGGGTCTTTCCCTAGGGCAGTGGTCCCCAACCTTTTCGTCTGGCAGGTGCCAGATGAAGGCCTGTGGCGGCGGTGGAGCATCTGCCGAAATGCTGCCAAATTTCTGTGGCAAGTGGCGTCATCAAGAGGTGTCGCCACCAAATTTATGCAGCGTTTCTGCAGCGATGCCTCAATGATGCCACTTGCCGCTGACAAGTGACGTCATCGAGAGGCGTCACCGCTGAAACGCTGCAGAAATTCGGCAGCATTTCGGCAGACGCTCGACCGCTGGCCCGGACATGGGTGCATTTAGATGCCCCTGCAGGTGCCATGGTGCCTGCGGGCACCGCGTTGGGGACCCCTGCCCTAGGGAATAAAGCTTCTGTGAAAAATACTAAGACCACGTCTGCACTACAGAGCCTGTACAGCTGTGGTACTGTAGCTATGTTGGCATAACTCCATAGTACAGACACACCTGAAAGTGATGGGAGGGGCTGGACACTGTGGCTCAGAGCCAGGGTCCTCCCCCTGAACGAGGCAGGGGCAGCTATAGGAATGGGCTGCAGCCACCATGGACAGCAGCTGAGCACGGATTGTCACAGACAGAGCAGGACTGCTGGGGAAACTGAGACATGACCAGCCCCTGCCCAGGGCTCTGCCTCACTGTCCGACCCCAAGTCTGTGCCTCTCCCCGCAGCAATGGTGCCTCTGGACCCAGATGGGACTGATCCCCAACTCCCATCCGGGAGGGCCAAAGGAGCAGGTTCTTCCCTCCACTCCAGCCAGCATGCTGGGCTGGGAGAGAGTCATCACTGGTAGGTGGGGACAGGGTCAGTTACTGGGCCTGCAGTGACACAAGGGATTGTGCGTGACAGTCTGTTCATCCTTTTGACAATGTCAAAGTTTGTGCAAAGTATGCCTTGTAAGATATCATTTAAAAGCACATAATTTGCTGATCATTATTGTCCTGGTAAAATATGTCTGGCAACATTGTATGTGACGTTATAAGATTCTACTGCACGATATTACTAAGCCAGTTCTGGAGAATGGTCCCAAACAGAGACAAAAGGGTAGCCAATGCTCCAGCCAGGTGAAAACAAGATCACCTGAGGAAGTGGCCATTCACCAGCAGGAAAGAGTGAGCCTGTTGCTTTTCATTCCTGATGTGGTGCCATCGTGTGGCCATTTGGTGTCAGTCCCTTTTATTAAATAAATGTTTTTTTCCTCACAAAAACATTATTTTCCTCCTAAAGACACAGGAACTGATTAATTTACAAAGGGGCAGGTGATCCTGAGGCAGTGCTGCAGGAAGAAGAGAACATTTTCAGCATTCCTAAATTAATATGTTGTGCTTCACACACAGAGAGAAAATTAACAATGATTGGAGCTACCAATGCCCTTCACAGAATGAAATAAACACCTTTACATGCAACAGGAAGGGTGCATTAAATAACTCCAAAATCTGTTCTGGGCAATGCAAAAAAAAGATATTGCATTGAACAATCCACTTGGTATAATTAACGTACTACATAATATATAAAGAAGTTACGAAAGATGTGGTTAAAAATCAGTGTTAGTGCCTTTTACACACACACACACACACACACACAATGTTAGAATGAGGCAGAGTACTGTGAAATTATCATAATAAATACATTAAAAATTGGGATTAAGCAAAGCTGAGATGCAGACATAGCCTACTGTACAGCTGGTGAAGTGACAGGGACACACTCCCGCTAGCGCTGGTTCTGAAAGAGAACGAACTCATGTCAGGAGCTATGGGCAGCTGCCCTGTCAGTGCATCACTCACCTGCGAGGTGTTTCACAAAACGCAGCACTTCCTCCCTGGAAGAGAAACACTCCCTGCTGTCACCAACTTTACTCGCCATGAAGCGGTTGGTCCTCGGGGACCTGGCTCTCTCTGGGAGGTCCATGGAGATTCTTAAAAGAGCCGTTGGGGGGCGAGAGTCAATCCCATGATTTTTTCTCAGGGCCACCTGCTTAGCCTTGGCTTTGGCCTCACTCTCTCCTGTCTGGGTTTTAGGGAGGCTCAGGACCACTGCCTGGTGCTTGGCAACTTTGACCTTTTAGCCCTGGGCACAGTGGCCTTTCTGGCAGCTTTCACCAGCTTCTTGATGGCTATTTTCCTGCTCAGAGCCACTTGTTCCTTGTCCTGAGGGACCAGCTGCTGCTGGTTGAATGTGAAGGTGCAAAACTGCTGGTGACCTCGGCCTGCACCAGTGTGCCAACCAGCTGGATGTGGCTCTTGTTTTTCTGCACAGCACAGCCCCTGGAGAACAAGGACCTGCAAGTGTGCATCATATTGTACCTTTGTTTAATCCATGAAAACATAAACTAGAACCTCAGAGGACTGGAATTGATTTCACCTGATGGACGGGTTTCCTTGCTGTACTTTCAACAGGAAAGATGGTGAATGTTTAAATTCATTTCACATCCGCATTCAGTGGAACTCCTGAACATAATTGTTCATTAAAAGGGCAACTGCTCAGGGAGCACCTGGATTTGAACCAGGGACTTCTTGATCTGCAGTCAAATACTCTACCACTGAGTTATACCCCCTATGCCAATAAATTGCAGGATCTAGTATCATGAGGATTTTGAAGGACACACCCAATTTCAAACAGCTCCTGTTACATTCTCAGATATGGATGGTTTTAAAAATGGGTTTTTGTTAAACATTATAGGTGCATGTAAACACCACACCTTGCACCACCCGGACCCACTGATCATTACATACAGTTCAAGCAAACGTAATGTATTAACCAGCAATCAATTTAAAAAATAAGGACATAATGGGACAGGTTAAAGGAAAACCTGTCACCCTGCTCCATGACACGGGGACACCACCACCAGTGTCTCTGGATTGCAAGGGCAGTTCACAGTCTGTTCCTCACATGTCCCAGGTCCCTGCCCCCCAGACCCTGGTTGTGCTGCAGCGATGCCGTGGGTTGGATACTTGCTCTGGCAGTGGCCACACGCCTTCTGGTTCTAGGTGGCAGGATTCTTCTTCCCAGCATCAGCCCCCCATGTCAGGGTTATGATCCCCCTCAAGCCTGGCCTCCAAGGCCTTTGGCTGGAGTCATCTCCGTGCACTGGGCCCTCGGCCCAGCGTCCCCCTCACTCTCCCAAGCTGCTCACCGCACACGGCTCCAGACTGCTCTAGGCCCAGCTCCTGCTCCAGCCCTGCTGCTGCTCTGCCTCCAACGTAGCTCCCTGGGCTGCTCCCCTGGCCCAGCTCAGCTCAGGCCCCTGCTGTGGCCCAGGAAGCTCCAGCATGAGCTAAAAGACAACTAGCTGTTAGGTAAGGGTAGAGCAGACTCATTAATTGCTCTTTCTAAGTGGTCTTGGTGCCACTAGATGGGACAGGACACCACCCCCAGACAGGGGCGGCTCCAGGCCCCAGCACGCCAAGCGCGTGCTTGGGACGGCAAGCCACTGGGGGTGCTCCCTCATTAGCCTGCCCGTCTTGTCGATCAGGCTGACCTGGGGCATTGGCCTGTCCCCATTGCCCCTGGGGACTGTCAGTCTCAGGGTCCTGGTTTCCCATCAACTCTTCTCCTTGGTGCTGGGAGAGGGTGAACCAAATACCCTACTAAGTTTTAGCAAGGGGCCAACAGTCCCCTTTACATTGAGAGGTGGAAATGACAGAATTTAAACTTTAAATGAGAACCAGTTTTCCCAGTATCATTTCAAGTAATTTCATCCCGACATGACAACTTTCTGAATGAACCATCCTAGTTCAGCCATAAGATGTTGGGGTGGATGCAGGACTCCCTGGATTCTCTTCTGCAGCAGCTCAGACCAGCTGTTCATAGCGACCTCGTCTGCCTTTGCAATCTAGGACTAAACACAAAATATGGTAGTAAATGAATCCTCAGAAACTGCTTTTCCCCTCTCCTGATCCCAGCAAAGGGCAATCCAAGGAAGGGGGCTGTTCGGAAGGATAGATGAAGGATGTGCTCTCCGGGAAGGAATCGGATTCCAGCCTTGTTATGCACTGAGATGGCCTCCTTTTGCTTAGTTCTCAAGATGGTTGAGCAGCGTGTTCAAGGTAAAGACATCCTTGGGAGATATGGATTTGAACTGGGTCACGGTGGGTGGGGGAGAGGTGCTTGCGTGTGGTAGGGCCGGGGGCAAGCACTGAGTCACGGAAAGAGAAGAGGAGTGAAAATAACAGTATTTGGGGAAAGTCTGTAGAATCAAGTGAAAGTGGAACGTAATATGAACGGAGGGCTTGCTCCAAACCAGCAGGGCCTCAGCAAGGACCATGTGTTAACTGGGTGGGATTCTCCACCAATCCTGATCCCGCCTCAACTCCCCTCTCCTATGCCCCACTGACCCCACCCTCCACCTCTGCTTAGTCCCGTTTCTCTAGACCCCCTGAGCTGGAGTTGCTGCTGCTCTGCAATAATGATGAATGCTGCGTGTTGTCTGGGCCGTTGGGGTGGTGTCAGTATGACTGATTTGGTTTAGTTTAATAGGGGGCTGTCTGGAAAATAAGAAAAGGAAGAAGACTGGTTTAAGAAAAGCCACCACGTGATAAACACTACAGGGCTGAAAGGAGACAATACCCAAACTCTGAGCTTCGCATATTCTCCTGCCTCGCTCCAGCCCCCTTACGGCATGTTTGATGAGCCAGGCCACAGCCTGGGCAAAAGAACCGGGCAGTTTAAAAAGAGACTCGCTCAAGAGACGGACCTGGCTGTTCAGGTCATTGTTTGGGGGAAAGATGCGTAGACACGGGGACCCCGCTGGGGTGTCTGAAGAAGTTCTGCCTGCCTAGCTGACTGTCAGCGGATGGGCCTTTAGGTAAGCCAGGCATGTGTGAAGGTGGTTTGCGATTTTAAAATAATTTTTCTCTTACCCTTTTTTTTCCTAGGGCAAAGTAAACATGACTTCAATTTGCAGAAGGCTGCTCTGTCGCAGTGCACCACTGATCCCAGGCAGCTAAAGGGGCCTGTGTAATGCTGACCGACTATCAGTGGGCAGGATCGAACCAGGGACTTCTGGAGCTTAGTGCACGAGCCTCTTCGGAATGAGCTAAAAGCCACCTGCCTGTTAGATAAGGGTAGAGCAGATTCATTAATTGCTCTCTCTAAGTGGTCTGGGTGCCACTAGATTGGACTGCACACCACACCCAGAAGGTGTGTGGGTTACAGCTGCACACTTCCTGTACTTTTCAGAGGGGGAAGAGAAGGAAAATCAGTGGTGGGTTTGTTTCTGGATTTGATAAATGAATAGGAAGTTACCAGCACTCCCTGCCAGGGTATTCACACAGGCAGAGGGAGCTCTGGAGGATGCTTCCTTAACAGGAGAATGGAAGGGATGGAGAGGCCAATTTCCATGCCCTGTCACTGGCAAAGAGCGGCCACCATGGACCCACCCCAGAGGTGGCCTCATCTCAGCACTGGGTGACGCAACCCCTCATGGAAAGCATCTGTCATGGAGTGTTTGAGGCCTGGGGAAATCGGGGATGGGAATGTGAGGGGTTCCTCCCCTGCCCCATGGGGAAAAGAAAAGTGTTCAGCCAGCTGTCTTATTAGCAGCAGGAAGCCACTGATGCCCCAAAGAGCGGGAGGGCTCTGGCTTTGATGTCTATTAAATATGGGGCAAGTCTTTTTTCAGCAAACATTTTAATAAGGCTAAAAGGGGAAAGGAATGAGTCCCCACTCCCCACCGACAGGGGAAAGTTGATCATTTGGGAATTTAACTCCCTGTAACCTCCACTATGGAGACTGACTCAGGGCAATCAGTTACTCCCCACAAAAGGAGAAGTTGATGTAATTAAAAGACATAGGAAACAGCCCTTGAGCTGAGAGGATTTGTAATTGGCATTTGATAATTACACAGAAAAGGCAAACTGAGACTTGATACCAAAGTTCAGACATTAAAGAGAGAAGGGTGGAAATCTGAAGAACGTTGGATCAATTTTTGCAAATTAGAGAGGAAAATGGAGAAAGTGGGAGAGATTTTATACTAGTCGTCAATAATAAATAGAGGTCATTTTTCTGTTAATGTTTCTCAATATTTAATAAAGAGACAGACAAAGGACACAGGTTGCAAGGATGTTCTCTCCATATTCCAGAATTTGAAGAAAAGAGCAAAATTGGAGGAGTTTTTATGTTAATATTTTATGACAAGAGACAGAGAAAATCTCAGGGTACATTAAAATAGTAATAAATAAATTGGGAGAAAAAGGGGCAAAATTTGAGGGTGTTTTATATCAGGCTTTGAAAAAATTGTGAGAAAATGGGTCAAGACTAACTACACCTCTATCTCAAGGTTGTCAGGAGCCAAAAACTCTTACTGCGTTATATCAAACTTGCTTTGATCCACCGGAGTGCACAGCCCCACCCGCCCCAGAGCGCTGCTTTACCGCATTATATCCGAATTCATGTTATATCGGGTCGCATTATATCGAGGTAGCGGTGTATTTGATAATGAGAGAGAGAGAAAAGCAAGAGCTGTGGGATTTTGTATCCATATGAAACAACTAGAGGGAAAAGTGGGAAAATCTGAAAGGATTGTACACTTGCTTCTCTCGTCCCCTCCTGTATCCAGGACTTTGCTAGGGCTGAGCTTCTCGGAGCCCCTCTGGGCCTGGCAGCTCAGGGCCTGCCGGCTCAGAGCCACGGCCGATCTGGGCTTGGTTATGAAAGAAAAAAAAAAAATTGCGTGAGCCCCAGCACCTCTTTCATTACAAATTAAGCCCTGCCTGTGCCTGTCCCAGGGCTTGTTGGTGGCAGGGAATGAGCACCCCATTGCCATGCAGAGACAGCCACTCACTGTCGATACAACGTGGGTGAGGTAATAGCTTGGACCAACTTCTGTTAGGGAGAAAGAAAATTTGGTCCAATATAAGATCTTCCCTCACCCACCTTGTCTCATTTGCCTGGAGTCTCTGGCCCAGGGGCTGGTGTGGGCAGAGCCCGGGGCTGTCCCAGGGGGCTGGTTGCAGGTGGAGAAAGTCTGGGGTTGCCAACTTTCTAATAGCACAAAACCGAACATAGTTGCCCCACCCTCCAGCTCCTAGGCATAGCAGCGGCCATGGGGGCTTCGCGTGCTGCCTCCACCCCAAGCGCCGGCTCTGCACACTGCTCCCGCCCCATGCGCCAGCTCCGCAGCTCCCATTGGCCAGGAATTGTGGAGCCGGTGCTCAGGGTGGGGCCAGCACGTGGAGCCTCCATGGCTGCCTCTACCCCTAGGAGCCAGACGGACAGGCTGGTGCTGCCCATAGGCTAGTGTCGGCAGAGTCTGGGACTGCCCTAGTGGGGCTAGTTCCATGTGGAAAAAATCCCCCTTGCATGGACAGAGGGGTTACTGAAGGTCTCCTCCCTGCACAGACTCCATGGGGGGAGCAGCAGCTCCCCAGCCCAGCTCCCAGCCCACTGAGGCAGCAGCCCCTTGTATTCACAGATCCCTGGAGTTGGGCAGCATCTGACCCATTTTTGTTCTCTCTGTTCCCATCCCACCTGCCAGTCTCAGCCCGTCCTGTGCCCGCAACACCCAGGCAGCGCTCACTGGGCAGGGTCTGCCCCTCCCACTCCCTGCGAGTCCCGCAGCCTGGGCTGGGTCCTGGGGGCAGGTGCCGGGCCCGATCCAGCTGCGGGAGCGAATGGGCATGGGCCTTAATTTGTACGAAAGAGGTGCAACGTTTGTACATGTCTGACTGACACAGAAGCCCAGAGGTGCCCCAGGGGCTCTGAACTGCCAAGCCTGGAGCACAGGTGCTGGAACTAGGGGTGCTGGGCAGGGGCGGCGAGTTGTATGGGCCTGGTGCCCGTTCTCCACCAATATGAGAGCAGGAGGTCCTCCTGGCTCCACCAAATTTCGGAGCCAGGTCTCTCCCCCGGCCCCAGCTGCCACCCCCGCGCCCCTTCCCCAGAGCGTCCCCCCCCAGCTCCACCTCCCCCAGAGGA
>NC_133779.1:23643591-23708508 GCF_003597395.2 Chelonoidis abingdonii | reverse complement strand
AGGGGCAGAGCTGGGAGTTTGGGGGTGTCTGTGGGGGGGGCAGAGTTGGGGGCTTTGGGGGTGTCTGTGAGGGGGGCAGAGCTGGGGATTGGGGCTATTTGGCTGCAGGGGTCCATGCTCAGATCCGGCACTGATGTTAATGGTGAGGGCTGTGGGTGGGGCCAGAGGACGGTTGGAGAGGGGGAAGTTGGGGGCAAAGTCTGAAGTTGGTCGCTTGGGAGGTGGTGGGCACAGGAAACATTGGGAGCTGGGGGGTTGGGCTGCACCCCGTCACTTCTCCAAGGGGTTCTGTGTTTTCCCAGGGAAACCTGGTCCCCGTTTCACCAGCCCCTCAGAGTTTCCTGGTTTAGGGTGAACGAGGCTTGGGGGGGTCAGTCTAAGGGCATCCCAGGAACTCTGCTCGGGCATCTGCAGGGCAGGACGGGCCTTGAAATCCAGCAATTGTGAGGTCATTTGCAGCAGTTTCTAACCCTCTCCACCACTTCTTCCAGGAGCCCCCACGAGAGCATCTGGCTCCTCTGAGAAAAGAGAGAGAAGCAGCCAAAGCCGAGGAGCAGCAGCAAAGCGAGGAGCTGCTGGTAGGTGCCCAGAGCCCCCTGCCCCTCAGGTTTGCCTGGGATCACAGTGCCCTGAGTGACGGTGAATGCAGGGCCCGGCCTGCCAGCCTCAGCCGGGGATCCATCCCCACTGGAGCCCAGGGAGAGGGCAGGGTCGGACACGTGGGTGACATGATGCCCTTAGGGTGCAAGAGGCTGCTGGGCAGGAGAGGGTCAGTCTGTGTGTTAGCCCAGAGATCTGCCCGCAGGCTGTCTGCATGTTACAGTGACCGGGAATCCTTTATAGCTGCGGCGGGGCGGGGAGGGGAAGGAGAGGAACTCTGGGCTGCAGAGATGGAGGGTTTGGGGAGAAAAATCCCCCCTGTAAGCGATGTACAGCTCACCTCTACCCTGATCCCTCCTCCCTTCCTGGGGTAAATAACCTTCCCATCCCTCAGTGCAAGAGATCCTGTGCTCTGATAAATAACTCCCCCACCCGCCGGGAGGTGCATTTATGATTCTCCCTGGTTATCAAGCCGCTCTCTCTCTGTGGTTGCAGAAACAGACGGAAGCCGAGAGGCAGAAGATCGTCTGGGAGTGGCAGGAGCTGCGAGGGTTTCTGGAGGAGCAGGAGCAGCGGTTGCTGTCCCGGCTGGAGGAGCTGGAGAGAGCCATTGTCCGGAGAAGGGATGAGGGCATCTGCAGCCTGTCCCAGGAGCTTTCCTTGCTCAGTGAGAGGGGAGGAGAGAAGGGGCAGCAGCCGCTGAGCCAACCCCTGCAGGTCAGGCTGTCATTGCAGTGATCCTACACAGCGTTTCTATAGGTACTTTTGAGCCGGGGTGGGCAAAATATGGCGTGCGGGCCAGACCCAGCCTGTCTCTCATTTCTCTCTGGCCTGCCAGGCCCTGTGGCTTCCTCCTCGCGATCTCTGGGCTGCTAAAAGTCCCACGGCGCAGTGGGGCACTCAGGCAGGCTGCCTGCCTGCCTGCCTGCCATGGCCCCGTGCTGCTCCTGGAAGTGGCCGGCTGCTGCTGGCATGTCTCTGCGCGCTGCCCCCACCCCCAGCACCGGCCAATGGGAGCTGCAGGGGTGGCGCTTCTGGGAGCGGCGTGGGGCCACAGCCTGCACCTCACACCTCCTCCCGCACCGCAACCCCCTGCCCCAGGTCAGAATCCCCTCCTACACCCAAACTCCCTCCCAGACCCCACACCCCCTCCTGCACCCTAATCCTCTGCCCCAGGTCAGAACCCCCTCCTGCACCCAAACTCCCTCCCAGACCCCACACCCTCTCCTGCACCCTAATCCCCTGCCCCATGTCAGAGCCCCCTCCTTCACCAAACTCCCACCCCGAGCCCACACCCCTCACCCTCTCCTGTACCCCAACACTCTGTACCAGCCCGGAGCTCCTCCTGCACCAAACTCCCAGGCCCCACACCCCCTCCATTAATAACAGTAGAAATATGCGGCCCACGACAACTTACCAAACTTCATGGAGTGGCCCCGCTGTGAAAATTATTACCCAGCCCTGCTCTGAGCCCTAGTCCCCAAAGCAGTTTAGGAAGCAGGGTCAGGGCACTGTCCCTATGTTACAAATGGGGAAAGTGAGACACAGGGAGGGGCAGAGCCCTGATCAAGTGACATAGTAAATGCCCTGCCAATGTCTAACTGCATTTGGGCTGGAGGGTGACATCCCCTCCCTGCCATGCCGAGGCTGCAATTCAGCCCTAAGGCCCCTCGTCACCCCATTGAATGGGTTTAATGGGGTAGGGGCTTGCGGGGCTCTCAGCACCAGTGGGCATTTCACTCTCAAGGCAGATGAATATTTTCTTCCTGTAAAGTGTCTAGTCAGAAATTTTTCCCCAATGGTGACGTCCCAGCAGAGATTCCTGGGGGGCGGCAGCTGCTCTCTGAATATGACCCCAAGTGTCTGAAATGCCCCAAACACCAGAGACTCCAACGGTGGCTCCTCTGTCTGGGACACTCCCCCAACTGCCTCTTCTTTCTCTCCCTCTCCAGGGTGCCGGGAGCACTGAGAGCAGGTGAGTCCCCGGCTCCATTTCACTTCCCCTCATGCTCAGTTGTGCTTGGGAACTGCACTAAATACGGTGCTTTCCCCTGCCCCTGCAGTGTGATATGCTGGCTTGGTGCCTGTGATCACGTCTCCCCGGGTGGCTGCCTCACAAGGGGGAAAAGCCTGTTACTCTGACAGCTAATGAGGTCCCACCAGGGCTGTCAGACATAAGGGCCAGACCCGGCCTCTCGGATGTATGTATGTGGCCACCTCACGTATTCACACTGTGCAGAATCTCAGTTTTCAGTTTTTTTGTAAATTTCTAGGGCTCATGGTTGCAAAGAAACCCTCCCAAATGCAGACGTGGACACTGTTGTCTTTGTGTGTCTGCCAGCAGCCGGAAGCTACGGCTCAGAGGGGTGTGAACTCCCCTGTCTTCCGTTCATCTCACTGGAGGGTTAGCTGAAGTGACGACACTTTAATTCCATGGCCGGTCACTGGTGGAATGGGCAGGGGGTCGAAGTGAAGCCTTTGGGGGTGGGAATAGGGAGTTTCTGTAGGGAGGGGAGAACAGCGAGCAGACAAAACAGCAAGGAAGAGCTGGAGAAAGGAGGGTGGAAAGGAAAGAAAGAGCAGAAACAGCAGGAGCCCGAGCAGGTTTGGGAGGGGGCTATTTTCCCACAGAGTGACATTGACCATAAAAGACTTAATAAAAATGAAAAGCTTATTTCCTCTCCAAAGGGCAGACTCTCCCCTTGACATCCATGCCTGGGTGTCCCACTGAGAGCAGTGAGTGCCCTGCTCTGAATGGAGCCGTGTACGGAGTCTGAAACTGATGCCCTGGCCCATGACCATCACAGACAGTGAAATACGTCCCTGTCTGCCAGATGAGTTGGACACCCCAGAGTTATGGCTTCAGCTGAAGGGCTCTGGGCTTTTGGGATTAAAGGGCCCAGGCTCATTCCCTTCTGAACACCTGGGCTGTGTCGGGCCACGATGAGCATGTGAGACATGCCCACTCTTTGGTCCATGTCTCCTTCCTTTCCCCAGTGCCGATGCCCCTTGTTACCGGAGTAACCCAGCACAGGGGGTGGCTCAGCACCCTACAGAACCAGTGTCCCAGAGAAGGCTCCAGAACCTCTCTCTATTCCTCATGTCCCATCTCTATGGAGAGCACAGGGCTGAGAGCAGGTGACTCACCATAACCATGATCACCTCAGGCTACGAAGCTCAGATCCAGCTTTCCTGGAGTTTGGGGGTTGCTGGGCTCAGGGACTGGGGATCGGGCCCATTTCTCACCCCTCCTCCTTTCCCCAGCAGGGCGGACGGGATGTTTCAGAAGCCAGATCCAGGGTTTGCAGAGCTAGAGAAGAGACTCAGCCATTTCTCTCTGAAAAGCGCCATGCTGCAGCAGATGCTGTTGGAATTCAAAGGTGAATTGGAATCTGGGGGTTGTCTCCCCACTAGCTAGAGCAACCCTGGCCCTGGGGAGGAGTCGGGGACTCTGGTGGTGTTACTGACTCCATCTCACAGCCCAGCTCAGCAAGTCTCCCTTCCCCATGGGAGTAGCCCTGCGGGGCTGGCTTTGTCTGCAGCAGCTGCATCATCCACCTCGGCTTGTGTTGCCAACTCATAGCGGACAGTGATTACATTAATAACCAATGGGAACCTCCCCTGAATTCTCACCTCTCCCGTCCTCTCCTTCTCTAGAGATGCTGCGACTGGAGCTGGGGAGTGACGCAGGTACGTGTCTGTCTCTGACGGGTCCTGGGGAGATTTCAGACCAATAACCATGTTAGCGACAGGGGGGCGCTGCCTCCAGTCCCAATGCACACCTGGGAATGGTGGAACAATGTGAAGCCCGGGGAGCCCCATGACTGATTCACTCCTGCTGTGACGTCAGATGGGGAGTGAATCCTGATCTCGGAGGGGTGTTTCCCTTTGGGAAAAGGAACAATCACACCTGAAAGGTGAGATAAGAATAAAACATCCATACCCTGAACAGTCTGACCGCTTTAATGAGTGACTGAACATAGCTGGAGTGAGGAGGGGGTGAATAGACTCTGGCCCTGAATGAGAGATGGGGCTGGTCTCCTGTGTACAGACTGTCGGTAAAGGGAGGAGAGCCGTAGATTGTATCTGGGATCATTGTGAGTGAGAAGGGAGCTGCTAGAGTGCATGTCAGAGTGTCTCACACTTTTCACACTGGAGACCCCTTATTTGAAGTCAGGGTTTGGGGGGGGGGATCCCCTTGTGAAAGGAAGAATAAAATGTCTCTCAAGACTGAGCCTCTATAACTTGGATGGCTGTTTCAAGAGGCTGACAGAACTGTTGACCTTGAAAGATAAAAGTGGGAGAGTGAGACTTGCCTTGCTTTAGCTCATAGCAAAACTGGTCATATCTCACGACCCCTCTTATGGCCTGTCGTGAGTCACCTGGGGTAGCAAACCACCGCTTGAGAAACGCGGACTGGGAAGAGGGCATTTCTTTGGATATGGGCCTACTGCGAACGATCAGTTAGCTGCTCTGCCAGATACGGACTGAGCCAAGGAGCGAGTCATTCCCATAAAACCCCCATTTCTAAAATCTCTCCGTATTCAGAATCCCAGCTTACAGCTGTGCCCAGTGACCCTTTCTCTGCTGTTTCTGTCACAGCCAGAGAGACTGAAACTCCTTCAGTGGTTAGCAGAGTTGAGGATGAAGCACAAAGATTGAATCCAAAATGACATTGGCACTAGTAGGATAGCGAAAGCCTCCATGAATGGACGGTAACCAAGTCCCCCAGCCGGAGGGAGGGAGAGAGAAGTGGGGAGAGAAGTCACAAGCTCTCAGACCTGCTCAGCTCCAGTTCCTGTCTCAGCACTGGACAGATTCTATCCAGTCTCTACCTCTGCCTAGATCCCACCCTGCCGGGGGATGTGCTGCCCTCAGGGACCATGTCGGGTGTTAAAGGATCTCAGTGGGTTTAGCCCTGGTGGGAAGGGTCGGGTCTGCACTGCAATAAAGTGACTGCGTGTTTTGCCAGTAGGAGAGTCTAGAACAGAGCCTGGGGCATGTGGTGTGAAATTCACTAAAGCTGGTTCTGAAATCTCTCCAATCCCCCTCCTCACCCTGACATGTTGCTTCATGCGCTACCGGAAGGTGCTCAGATACTACCGTGGTGAACGCAATATAAGAACCTGTACAGAACAGTTTTTTTTTAAAATGAGCACCAGCATGGTTCCCTGAGACTGTTATCCGCACAAACTGACAGGCTGCAGAACGACATCCACCCTTCCCTCCGGATGGGCCCAGCCTCCCACGGCCGAGGAGCTGGCTCAGGTAGGGATTATCGGGGAGTTGCTGGGGGGTTCCCTCTGCACTGACGGGCAGTGAACACAGAGGAGGTGGGAGTTTAGTCTGGAGGTGGAAAGGGGCAGGAAATCCACAGGGTGGAGGAAAGGAGGGGGACAGGTTGTGACAGATCTGCTAGGACTTGTGTGCTGGGGCTTAGATTCTAGGAACAGACCCATGGAGGTTGGGAGAGGAAACTGCCCCATTTCTGTGACAGGAAACACCACCTTGGACAGAGCTGGAGAAATTACCAGACTGCCAGTGCTGCAGCCAGAATCCACTAACCAGGGGCTGCTGTGAGATACAAAGGGGCTGAGGGGAGGAGCCCCATCCCTTCACACCAGCTGCTAGCAATGAGGAGGGAGTTTGGATTCCCACCAGGGAGCTGTCCCTGGGCACTGCTGGGGGCTCCATGTCCTATATCAGCCTGTGAGGCATGAGAATGTCCTACCCCAGCAGGGAGAGGGGAGGCACAAGGGTCTCTCTCTTTCTCCTCTTACCCTGATGCCTCCTGGCTGCTCTGTGAGGGGTGCGGATGGGACTCTGCTGACTGTGAACCTCCCAGAGCTTCCATTTGATTGGCCCTGCGCCCCTGTGAATTGTGGGGCTGTGAGTGGGGCAGCAGGTACCGAGTGTTGGACTCTTGCTCTTTCAGGGGCCGGTGACCTTCGAGGAGGTGGCTGTGTATTTCACCAGGGAAGAGTGGGCTCTGCTGGACTCCACTCAGAGAGTCCTCTGCTGGGATGTCATGCAGGAGAACTATGAGAATGTGACCTTGCTGGGTAAGGATTCCTGTCCCCTTGGTTCTTAGAAGGGGAAATGCAGGATGTAGGGTCACATCATCCCACAATGCCACCTCTGCTCTGCCCTGTTTCAGCATCACCCCGACGTGGCAATGACACAAACACTAGCGCTCTGCCCTCCCATGCTGGAGAACACTTTGGGAGCAGAGCACAGGAGCAACACAGCACGAAGTCCAACATCTTCTCTTGGCTAAGGCAAATGTGGGTTTAGGTCTGGCATAAAGAACAGAAGTTGCCGACCCCTGGCCAACACTCAAACACTGAGCCTAGTGCACACAAACCAGCTCAGACTTGCAAAATGTTGCCACCCCTTTATCTCCCTCCCTCCCCCAAGGATGATTTCTGAGTCATTGCCTTCACGTACCCCTCACTGAACCCTGTAAGCAGCTGAGATGTACGGCACCAGAGTGCTGACAATCCCCCGGCAAGAACACACCCTTGTGCACCGTCACTGGCACAACCTACAACACTGCTTCAACTATTCCCTCCCCCATCCAGTTACAGCTACAGCTGACACACTGCACACAGCTGGAGGGCATTCCAGTCTGTGGAACACAACGCAAACAATGACACATCCTCTTGGTCCTTCTTCTTAGATATTATCGATTCATAGATTAAAAGGCCAGGAGGTCATCTAATCAGACCTCCTGTACAACAGGCCATAGAGTTTCATCCAGTTACTGCTGTACAGAGCTGAATATCTTGTGCTGAACTAAATCATCTTCCAGAAAGGCATCCAGTCTGGACTTGAAGACTTCAGGAGATGAAGAATCCTCCACTTCCATTGATAATTTGTTTACCTTTGCACCACCCTGACTGAACTGTTCCCAGCTCCAGAGTAGGGCTTGGGGCAAAGTTAAGATTGTTGCAAAGGTTGTTGTGGGCTTCAGCTTTTCATTTCCTGGTTTTAGAGGTTGGTTTATCCCTGTCCATAGAGTGAAAGGCATGAGGCAGCTGCTGAGTTAATGACTCAAGATTGTCGAAATAACAAGCTCAATTGGAATGATTTAATCTTAAAGATCCATACAGCAGCACAGACAGAACTAGGTACGTTATATTACATTGTTTTCATGCTAAGAGCATGGATCTGTCTTTCTCCTGCATCTGGAGGGGATGAGCAGTTTTCATTCCCTCCCAACTCAGTTCCCATATCAGTATCATTAGATAGAGTTTCAAACAAAGGAAACCTTGTTGCCAAGAATATTCTCCCAGAAACATATGTTCTGGTGTCATTTCTTGGTTTAGCTGATTTATGTGTGACGGCATTATTATTTACAGCTGGTCGGACTAACAGTTGTTCAAGATAATCTCTCTCAGTGGGTCCTTCTTATCCCCACAGTCATTCTTCCCTGTTGATTTCCCAACAGGAAACATCTGCTGTAGCACGCAACCCTTGTTAGTGTCCCAAGGGTTATGTCAGCATTGTAGATATAAGTTAAGGAGATGGTTCCCACGAACATCTGGACCTGTGTAGACACAAAGGTGCCCAAGATGGTTAAAATACAGCATAATAGATACAGTTCCTGAATATCATTCCAAGAAAGAAAAACCAACACGACTCCACGTCCATCAAATACAGCCCCAGCTAAAACCCCTCCAATGCATCTCAGGGATCTACAACCCATCCTGGCCATGATCCCACACTTTCACAGGCCTTGGATGGCCAGGCCAATCTGCCCACAGACACCTAGCCACTGAACTATTCTCACCGCACTGCACACCGTCCCTAGTACTCTGCTCAGAACCAATCCCGGCACAACCCCATGCAGCTCTGCCACAATTGTACCACCAGTCGACACCATCAGAGACCTACAGATCCGCCACACCATCACCGGTTCATTCACCATGCACGTCCCCCATGTACTATCGCCTCCTATGCCAGCATGCCCCTCTGGCTTATTGTACCTCGCGCCACCTGGACCGTCAGTCTACAGGAAAGGATAATATGGCCAAATCGAGATATCAGCATATGCACATATACAAACCTGTAGGAGACACTTCAACCTCCCTGGCCACACACAGCAGACCTTAAGGTAGGCTCATCTGCCAGCCAAAAACTTCGGACCAGATTCAAAGAGAAACTGCTGCGCTTCAATTATCTGCAAAATTTGGACACCATCAGCTCCCAGTGATTGAAAAAGCGTGAATTGGCTTGCCAAGACTACAGACCAGTTTCTCTCCTTGGTTTTCCCACCTCAACTGCTCAGAAGAGCGGCCCTCATCCTCCCTGATTGACTACCTCGGATATCTCTGCTGGCTTGCAGCATATATATACCTGCCCCTGGAAATTTCCACTACATGCATCTGACGAAGTGGGTATTCACCCAAGAAAGCTCATGCTCCAAAACGTCTGTTAGTCTATAAGGTGCCACAGGATTCTCTGCTGCTTTTACAATTCCTGAATAGTGATCTGGGCCTTCCAATTCAGACACACTCTTTGCTGAAGGTAGAGATTCTAAAGAAGCGTTAATATTTAAATGAATCAAATATATGGAAAGAACTAAAAGCATTCGTAGTAAATAACAGGCGTGAACACAGCACTGGACAACCTGAACTGCATTAATGTGGCTTATGAACTTTTCATTCCCTTGATTTTTTATTTTAAATGGACTTTTTTTGCCACTGTAACCGTGCATCCCCTAGGGCTTTTGCTGGCGTAGCTATTTCAGTTATGCATCGTTGTCGTCTTCAGTATGGCGCCATTGCGTTGCTGACAAAGAGGCTTTTTCAGGACATTTGCTTGCCAATTTGATACCATTCATTGTGCTTACACGGGTAGCAGGGGAGACCGCAAGCAGGGTGTCATCTTCTCCCCCACTTCCATTACTGACGTGATTTTTCACGTAGGTAACTGACCCAGCTGTGATAGCAAAACTTGCAAGTGTAGGCCAAGTGAAAACCTGTGTTTGGATTGGAGTACTTTTAAATATTATTTTCCCCCAGAAATTTTGGCCTCAGGGCAAATCTTCCAAAGGGAACCCCTATAAAATGCAAAAAGAAAAAAAAGCTCAACACACATTGTCTGAAAGCTGTCAGTGGTGGGGCTCACGTTCAAATGTAGCTCAGATTCAGCAATGGCCCCAACCCGTCCCCTAGAGACAACCAAACACCGTGAGAGCTGACTGCAAGAAACCTTCTGCTGTTAACAGAGCATTAATCTTCCTGCACATGCGCATTTCAGTCGCTTTGATTCATCAGTTTGGCTCCTGCTGATCTGAAATTCCCACTTTTACAGTTCACTTTTTCAAGACTGCTTCCCCGGAGAGGCAGTGGGTGCCCTGTACCAGCTGAGATAAATGCCAAGTGACTGAGATCCTTTGGGGGAAGTTAGAAGCTCACGTCCATCCTAGGTGTGTGCAAATGTTGTAGCAAGGTTCACACCCACACACACCCCTCTTCCCTACAAACTGTGACCCCAGCCACCGTTTCTAATTCCTTACACTCTTCCCCTCTTGGTGATGTCCTAGGTTGGTAATGAAACTTCTGGGGACTTGGAGGGTCTCGCTCCCCTATCCCTCTCTGCAGCAGCCACAGTCTCTCTTCCCTGCGGGCTCCGTGGATCTTTGAGGCAGTCCCTTGTGAGATCACACGGTCTTATTCTTACTTTTCATAGTCTCCTTTGCCAGAGGAATTAGTTTGTTGCTATTGAATTATAATATCTAATTCCCCAAGCGTGTCCTGTCTACTTCAGGAACTATCTGAGGCAATCTCAGCCCCAATAGCAATTGTCTTTGAGAAGTCTTGCAGGACATGGGAGATCCCGGAGGACCGGGGGAGGACAAATACAGTACCTGTCTTTAAAGGGAGAACAAAGAGGACCAGAGGAATTATAGATCAGTCAGCCTAACTTTGAGAGCTGGAAAGATACTGGAACGGATTGTTAAACATTCAGTTTGTCAGCAGCTGGAGGATAAGAGCGTTATGAGGAATAGGCAGCATGGATTTGTCAAGAACAAATCATGCCACCAACCTAATTTCCTTCTCTATCAGCTTTATTGGCCTAGGGCAGGGGTCGGCAACCTATGGCACGCGTGCCAAAGGTGGCACGCAAGCCGATTTTTAATGGCACGCTGCTGTCTGCCGGGGTCCCGCTCAGCCAGCTGCCAAACCCCGACAGCGGGCTGAGCCAGACCCCGGCAGGTATCAGCGTGCCATTAAAAATTCTGTCCAACCCAGCCCGCACTTCTTCACCCCTCATCTGCCGCTCTCTCTGGTCGGGGCTCGGAGCAGAAGCAAGCTTGGTCCTGCCAGCTGCTGCTGTAGGGCAGGCTCCACTGGCAGCCAAGCTTCCCCCTCCCCTGCCTCTTCCTCCAGCCATGCTCCGTCAAGCCCCACCTCCTCTCCCTCCCTGCCGCCGATGGCCCTTGCGAGGGAGGGGAGAAGAGCAGCCCCAGCACCCTCGCTGCTCAGACCGGTAAGGAAGCGAAGAAGGGAGGCAGGAGCGGGGCTTTGGGGAGTGGGGGTAGGAGTGACGCGTATCCCTCCAGCCCCCTGCTGTGAGCCGCTCAGGGCAGGGGGCTGGGAGCGCCCCCCTGATCCCAGCCCACCTTCCCAGCCCTCTGCCCTGACCCCTGAACCCCCTTGCACCCCAACCCCCTGCATCTCCCCTACAACCTCAGCCCTGATTCCTGCACCCTCCACACATACCCAGCCCCCTCACACCCCGTGCCCTGACTCCTGTACCCCCTCACATGCCCCAGCCCTCTGCCCTGACTCCTGCACCCTCCACATATACCCATCCTTCTCCACACCCCCTGCCCTGACTCCTGCACCCTCCACATATACCCATCCTTCTCCACACCCCCTGCCCTGACTCTACAACACCCCACACATACCCACCCACCCCCCACACCATCTGCCCAGACTCCTGCACTCCCCACACATACCCAGCCTCCCACCCCCCCTGCCCTGACTCCTGGACTCCCCCACCTGCAGCACCAAATGGGAGGTCCTGCATGCCCCTCACATTCCCACCTGCACCCCTTGCACCAAATGGAAACTGCCCAGGTAAGCACTCCACACCCAAACTCCTGTCCCAACCCTGAGCCCCCTTCCTCATTCTAGCTCCTGGCCAGACCCTGCACCCCACCCCTAGCCTGCTCTTACCCCCAGGCCCTGTGCTCAGTGCACCTCCACGCTCAGCTCAGTGCAGAGAGAGAGGGGAAGAGAATGGGCCAGAACCAGGGAGAAGGTAGGTCCCCACAGTATGTGTGCAGGACCGGGACCCCAGGCTGGCAGAGGACTGAGTAGGGCCGGTGACTGGGACCCCAACTGGCAAGGGGCCAGCAGCCAGAACCCCAGACTGGCAGTGGGCTGAGCAGGGCCAGCGACTGGGACTCCAACCGGCAAGGGGCCAGCAGCCAGAACCCCAGACTGGCAGCGGACTGAGCAGAGCCGGCAGCAGGCTGAGCCGCTTGGCCCGCTGCTGGTCTGGGGTCCCGGCCCCGCTCAGCCTGCTGCCGGTCTGGGGTTCTGGCTGCCGGCTCCCTTGCCAGCTGGAGTCCCAGCTGCTGGCCCCGCTCAGCCTGCTGCCAACCTGGGGGTCTGGCTGCTGGCCCCTTGTCAGCCGGGGTCCTGGCCACAGGCACCACTCAGCCCGCTGCCAGCCTAGGTGAACGGAACCCCAGGCTGGCAGCAGGCTGAGCAGGCCGGTGGCTTAAGATCAGCATTTTAATTTAATTTTAAATGAAGCTTCTTAAACATTTTGAAAACCTTGTTTACTTTACCTGCAAGGGTAGTTTTAGTTATATTATATATAGACTTAGAGAGAGAAACCTAAAAAACGTTAAAATGTATTACCGGCACGCGAAACCTTAAATTAGAATGAATAAATGAAGACTTGGCACACCTCTTCTGCAAGGTTGCCGACCGCTGGCCTAGGGTATTGCAGGAAGGCGGCAGATTTGCTATATCTTAATTTTAGTACATCCTTTGACACAGGCCCAGATGCCATTCTCATAGGGAAATTGGGTCTAGATTAATTTATTATAAAGTGGGTACAAAACTGGTTGAAAGACCGTACTGAATTTTAATCTGCAGCAAGGGTGATTTTAGGTTAGATATAAGGGGAAAATATAACTACATGAGTAGTTAAGGTCTGGAATAAGATTCAAAGGGAAGTTGTGGAATCCCCGTCACTGGAAGCTTTTAAGAACAGCTTAGACAACTACTTCCCAGGGACCTTCCAGATTTCCTTGTTCCTGCCTCAGTGCATGGGCTGGATTAAATGACCTCTTGAAGTCCCGTCTGCCCTAAATTTCTGTGATTCTATCATTCTAAAACCTTCACCATACACTGGGGGATTTTCATGCTCCTTTCCAGTATACCTGACTCACTACATTCCCCACCTTCTCAAAATGTGCTTTCCTGATCCCTAACACCCCTGACATATAGTAACTCCTCACTGAAAGTTGTTCCAGTTAACTTTATTTCGTTGTTACATTGCTGATCAGTTAGGGAACGTCCCCTTTTAAGGTTGCACAATGCTCCCCTATAATGTTGTTTGGCAGCCGCCTGCTTTGTCCACTGCTTGCAGGAAGAGCAGCCCGTTGCAGCTGGCTGGTGGGGGCTTGGAACCAGGTTGGACCGGCAGCCCTCCCATCAGCTCCCCTAAATTCCCTGTGCAGCAGCTGCCCAGCAGGCTATCAATTGCTGGCAGTTCAGCCATCCCTCTCTCTCTCTCTCTCTCACACACAGGTTGTGTGTGTCTATCTGCTATGCAGTCTCCCCTCCCTCCATTCCTGCTGCCTTGTAGAGTGAGAGAGTTAACCCTTGAGGGCTCCACCAATTGCTAGTTCATCATTTAGCAGTAAGGCATTCCTTGGGAAATAGTGTGTGTGTGTGTGTGTGTAAGTAATATAGTCTTTTGTCTGGTGAAAAAAATTTCACTGGAACTTAACCTCCCCTATTTACATTAATTCTTATCGGGAATTTGGATTTGCTTAAAGTTGCATTTTTCAGGAACATAACTACAACATTAAGTGAGGAGTTACTGTACGGCACTCAGTGACATCCCCTCTCCTTCCTATTCCTTACTGTGCTGAGCCCCACAAACCCATGCTCCCCAGTCCCAGTTCCCCCTATGACTGTCTCATTCCGTTCTGCTCTTGGTAAGAAGCAGTTCCAAGGTGACTTCCCCTTGGAGTTCCTTTCTCTGGGTTTTAGGAGCCCCTTTGATGAGGAGTGTCTGGCTGTGTGTTTGCCAGCAGAATTAATCTCCTTATAGGCAGAATGCCTGATACTGCTGAGCTCCAGAATTTCAATGTTTTAAAATGAACTGGGGTTTAAAAAAAAGGCCATGTCCTTTGTGACAAAGGTCTCATGAATTCACGTGATTTCACTTGTTTTCCTTCATCTGAGTAGGGTCTCCAGTTTCCAGACCCGAGGTGATGTCCCAGCTGGAACAAAGAGAAGAGTTGTGGGACTCACATCTTCAGGGCTTGGAGGAAAGAGAGCTCCCGAGAGGAACTTGCACAGGTGAGGAGTTATTAGACCAATTTAAATACTGTCTGTGCCTGAAGGACATAGCTGGGATTCCCTACCAGGACGTTGAGAGCTCTTTGAGTTCAGGATTGTCCCTCAGCAGGTGTCATATCCTCAGAGCAGATATTGCTTATGGCTTCCTACTCATCCATATCAACACTTTGCAATAGCTCAGTTCCCAACCTCCTTTCATCCTGAGCGCTGGGATGGGATGTGAAGACAGAGTTGATCTCCTTCTCTCTCCTCTCTGGGGAAGAGTTTGGGGGATTCATTTCCTGATCTTTCCCCCCCTCTCTCCAGCACTTTGGTTTCCTCTCCCCTTTTCCCTCCCTGCCTCTGAGGTTTCTCTCTGTGTCTCAGGAGATGGTGGGATGGTGAGTGAGAACAGGAAGCAGAATCCAGAGCAGGAAGATGCTGAGCACATAGAACTATGCGGGGGATTATCACAAAGAACTCAAGGAAATATGTCCTGGAGTCGTGAGGAGAGGCAGCCAAAGGAGGAAGTGGGTAAATCCATCAGTTGTGAGGAAAATCACAAGGACCTCAAGGAAACCACTGCCCAGCAGAGAATCCTGATGGGAGAGAGAAAAAACATGTGTCCTGAGTGCGGGAAAACCTTCCCTCGGCGCTCACACGTTATTGAACACCGGAGAATCCACACAGGAGAGCGCCCCTATGAGTGCTGTGAATGCGGGAAAACCTTCAGTCGTCACTCACACCTAATCAGACATCAGAGAATCCACACAGGCGAGAGACCCTTCGGGTGCTGTGAGTGTGGGAAAACCTTCACGCGACACTCAACCCTTATCAAACATCAGAGAATCCACAGGAGCGCGCCCCCCTATGAATGCTGCGAGTGCGGGAAAACCTTCCCGCGGCGCTCGCACGTTATTGAGCATCAGAGAATCCACACAGGCGAGAGACCCTACGAGTGCTGCGAATGCAGGAAAACCTTCAATCGTCACTCACACCTAATCAGACATCAGAGAATGCACACAGGTGCAAGCCCCTATGGGTGCTGTGAGTGCGGGAAAACCTTCACTCGACGTTCAACTCTTATCAGACATCAGAGAAGCCACAGGGGGGTGCCCCCCTATGAATGCTGTGAGTGCGGGGAAACCTTCACGCAGTGCTCAGAGTTTATTATACATCAGAGAATCCACGCAGGAGAGAAACCTGCGCGTGTGGTCGACACTCACACCTTATTAGGCATCAGAGAACCCACGCAGGCGCCAGCCCCCAGGAATGTTGATAGATCAGCCCTGATTAATCATCAGAGAATCTAACAAGGAGAGAGGCCCTATGAATGTTGCGGGTGTGGGAAAACCTTCATTTTTCACTCAGACCTTGGGAGACATCTAAGATCCACATGGGATAGACACCGTAGACCAGTGGTCACCAACCTGTCCATTGCGTGGCTCTGGGGTGGGGAAGGGGTCTCCGTGCGCTGCTCCTGCTTGCAAGATCCCACTGCCCATGAACAGGGAACTGTGGCCAATGGGAGTTTTGGGGGTAGTGCCTGCAGAAAGGGGCAGCATGCAGAGCCACGTGCTCCCCATGTTCCCCCAGGGGCTACAGAGGTGTGTTGGCCCCTTCTGGAAGGGGCCAGGGCAGGCAGGGAGCCTGCCGTAGCCTCCCTGTGCTGTCATCCTCAGTAAATGCTGCCCAGTGGGAGGCTGCACCTGAGCCCCGTCCCAGAGCCAGCACCCCATACCCCCTCCTACATCCCAAACCCCTGCCCCAACCCTGAGCCCCCTCCCAGAGCCAGTACCCCATACGCCCTCTTGCACCTCAACACTCTGCCCCAGCCTGGAGCCCCCTCCTGCACCCAGAGCCCACACCCTTTCCTGAACCCCAACCCTCTGCCCTAGCCTGGTGAAAGTGAGTGAGGGTTGGGGAGAGCAAGTAATGGCGGGGAGGGGAGATGGAGTGCGTGGCGCTTTGGGGAAGGGGCTGGGCCTGGGGAAAGGGACAAGGTAGATCCTGGGTTGCTCTTACACTGGAAAAAGTGATCTTGGGTGTATAAAGTTTGGAGACCACTGCCGTAGATGCTCCGAGTGTGGGAAACGCTTCCATCAGCGTTTACACCTTATTTATCATCAGGGAATCCACAAGTTAGATAAACAGCATAAACACCTAAATATTATTGCTAATTCCCACGTGTGGCCTTTATGCTGTCCGTGTGATTTCCTTCATTGTGGTCTCAGCTCTCCCAGGTGAGTGGTCCGGTTTTGCTTTTTGCAGCTCTTGAATCCCCAAAGAGCCTTCCTATCTACTGCTTTGTTCCATGAGTCATGGGAGTACGAGTCCCTCTTAGTAGGAATGCACATCAGCCCCAGATGTGGGGAACAGAAACCTGCATGGGTCTGGTGTCATTAGCATTTTTTTTTGTAGTTAGCCAGCTCCGGTGAGCTATCAGATGTAAAATCACAGCTGTGTTTTCTATACCGACATGGCCCAAGTACAATATGCTTCCTAGTTTAGAATCCTGTTGCTAATTTATCATGATGCTAAAACTTTTGCAAATACAACTGAATAACAATGAGAGAGCGCTGCGTGAAGCAGATTTCAGTGGATCAGAGGACAATGCACTGGGAAAATCTGTGGTCCTGATTCTGAGTCATCAGATGTAACCTGCCCTAGAATCTCATTCTATCTGAAACAGAAAATGTCTTACACCTCTCTGAGATGTAGATTTTTTTTCTCTTTCCTGAAGGCTGGTTGGCCACACAACTGGATATTAGTTTTCTTTGGCAGAATGTAGTTCAGATTTATTGAGGACTTGGAGACAAATTCCCACTGATTTAATTTTGCTTTTCTCCTACGCCTCCGTGATGTCATGGGGAAAGTTCAAATGCAACTCAGTCAGCTGGAGCGAATAGTCCCAGTTGTGGGACATGCTACCAAAGAAATGGTAGTGGTTTGAAATCTCCAGTCTGAAATGGTGAAGAACAGCACACCCCAAACTGCACAACTAACTTAAGTTGGATATAATCACAGGGTTGTTTAGTTATTTAGGTCAATATTATTTCAGATCAGCCGGGGAGAGAGTTTCACAGTAAGGAGCTATGCAAAATGCCCATGTGTTGTTTCCTAAAACAGTTTGTGACCCAGGCCCTTGAGGTGGTTACTCCTGTAGATATCTCCCAGCTAATCCTAATATTTGGGAAATACTGTCTCTAGCAATGCAGTTGTGCAGGAAATAGAAGTGGTTTTCTGTTGTTTTTGAATTCACCCTTTGCAATGTGTATAAAATGAGGTCAGTGTTTAATGTGAGACAGCTGCAGAAAAAATACTCGTTTTGCATAGAAACCCCACCTCTGGTTCTGTATAGTGATTCTTATCCAGGCTTGTGTCTAGTTTCTGATTTAAACAGGTGCAATCGGATGAAGGAAATAAACTTGGCATGTTTGGGGAAGACATTCCTCACTAACACTACTGAGACTGGGTGGTTTGGTAAAGGATTCTTCTCCAGAGAAATGTAAATTTGCCCTCGTCAAGACCAAAGATTGGCAAGAACTACTCAAATAGAAACAGCAGGCCCTGGTTGTTGGTTTTCACTGCAGAGATGAAAGCTGGGGTGAGCTACAGTCCAAGTAAAACTGTGTTTAGAACAAAGCTCCCGAGCTCAGTGGCAACGATTAGAGAGCCAAAGGATGCCCTGGTAACTAGGGTGGGCTCAGAGGGGGATGGTGGATGGAATTTATCACACATGCCTGCCCTGCTCTCCAGAGCCCCAGTGGGATAATCTAGAGAAGGGGGAGCATTTCTCACCTGTATTCCCAGAAGAGCTGCCAGGACTCCTCCCTGACTGCAATTCGCTGCCTGGAATGAGCCCTTGCTGTCACAGATTGCAGCTGGGATGATCGGGAGGGGAAAGGGTTTCTCCTGAGAGTGATTTTTCTGCTCTAAGGGCATTGGAGGGGAGCACTGCACAATCTGAAATGACCAACTTGGTTGCATCCCATCCCTGTGCAACTAAAAAGTCACTATTGATGCAACTGTGGCTACTGTGGTTGTGTTCCTGGCGGTTGGGATAATTTGCAGAATTTAGACGTGGCTCAGAGGTGAGCAGCAGGAGGGTCTGAGTTAGTGTCAAAATCACAGCTCTCCAATCAGGGACTCATGGCCCAGTCTCCCATGTGACAGGTGGTAACAGTCCCAAAGTTACCTCTAATTTTTCCATCCATGTGCAGAACGGATTTTGTTATGGGCACCGATCGCAAGGTGATGTGTGGCTGTGCGCTACCAGTAGAAACCAAAAGCCTAGATATGATATTATATGGATATATAAAACTTACAGTAGGGATAATTACTCCAGCCTGGATTTCCTACTCGAAGAATTCAATGTAAGCATAAGAGAGAAATACAATTATGAAATGCACAGATCAGTCAAAAACTAAACCAACAGCCCTGTGAAAGAGTAAAATTACAGAGAATATCTGTGTATTGCAGGAAGGGAGGAGAGGCACCTGAACAAAAGTCGCCAGATGGGCGAGGCACTTGACTGACTCTTGGGCAGCTGAGCAGGGACGCAGCGTAGAGGGAACACGGGGCACCACTATGCTTATGAGGTCAGAACCGGCAGCTTCCCCAGGAGCTCCAGCTGGGAGGAGGTTGCTCTGGACTCTGCAGAGTGGTTTCAGTGTGAGACTATGGGAGTTTCTCTGATTTACAGGGGGCTTTGCCAGAGGAGAGACTATAGGTCACCTATTATGGGGGTCTGAGCTGGGGCAGCAGCGAGGGGCAAGATGGAGAATTTGTCACGTGATAAAAATGAAGCTGGAAAACCTCTCCCTGTGCTCCAGCAAAAGACTCTCTATCTCTTAACGTCTCCTTCCGTTAAAATCTGTATCTCTGTCCTGACACTCAGAGACTCCTCGCTCCCAGGCAGACTTTTAGCTTTTCTTTACCTTGAATTGGCCTTCTACAAATATTTTTGCCACTAAAATCATCAAGAACATTTACAGTGAGAGAAAGAAACAAAACAAATCAGAACCAAAGAAACACACACACACACGATCTCCCCACCACACACAGTTTGAGTCTCGACTTTTTGACTGAAATTTCTAAGCAATAAAATGCAGCCCTCTATTGGCCAGAAAACAAACCCCGGCCTCCCATGCTGCAGGCAAGGCATCAGCCACTGACCCACCAATGCTCTAGTTGCTCCGGTGTGACATTTCCAGCTGCCCAATACTGCTACTTCCCCAGGGGAACCAGTGTTGACTCTAGTAAGCGTTTTTCTTAGCCTGGTTCTGTGTTTCTTTAGCAAAGGGCTGGTGATGGTTCTGTGGTCCAGGGATCATGAAATCAAGTAACAGCCTGAGCATCCTTTCCCCGTCCCACCTTGCAGGTGGGGAGATTTTAAAGACGCCGTGTTACTGTATCTAACTAAGTAACTAGCTGGTACTACACTAATCCTGCAAAACATGCAGACACACCCAGCTCTATGGGTTGGCAAACTTAGGGAGACTCTGCTGCCAATCATGAAATAGGAGAAGCCCATTAACTTTAAATAGCTGCCCTTTCAACGCATCTGAAAGCTACAAAAGAACAGTGATCTGCGTTAAAGGAAGACTGCCATTTATTCTAGCCCCAATTTATATTACATGCACAAAGAGAGGTTTGAATGTGTATCAGATAGTTTGATAAAGCTCGGCTATTTTATTTTTTAACATGCTTGTGCCCCCTTCCAGTAGAGTTTTCCGTCCCACGTTATGCCAATTTTTGTACCAAATCAGCAAAGAGTCCTGTGGCACCTTACAGACTAACGGACGTCTTGGAACATGAGCTTTCGTGGGTGAATACCCACTTCGTCGGATGCATATAGTGGAAGTAACATAAACTAGTCCATTCCTCCCTCTATTTGCCCTCTGACCAGAAAGTTAGAATGAGGCAGAGTATTGTGCAATTCTCACAATAGGAATAAATTAAAAACTGGGATGAATCATAGTGGAGATGCCGACACAGCCTGTTCTGTAGCTGGTGGAGTCACACTCTCTACTGCTGGTTCTAAACAGCAGAAGTTGATCAAAGACGACAAGCTCCTGTAGGAGCTATGGGCAGCTGCCATGTCACCTGATCACTCACCTGCCAGGTGTTAAACAAAACACAGCACTTCCCCTCTGGAGAGAAAACACTTCCCTCCTACCTCGCTGGACTCTCCGTGGGGCTGCCAAGCCTGAGGGATCTGGCTCTCTCTGGGAGGTCCATGGGGATTCTTAAAAGAGTCGTTGGGGGGCAGAAGTCAATGCCATGGCAATCTCTTCACTTCTTTCTCAGGGTCACCTGCTGAACCCTGGCTTTGGGGTTGGCTTTGGCCTCTCCTGTCTGGGTTTTAGGGAGGCGCAGGACCACTGCCTGGGGCTTGGCAACTTTGACCTTTTGGGGGCTTTTCTCTGCTGGTTTGGTCCCTGCTGCAGCCACCACTTTCTTAGAGCTATTCCTGGCCCTGGGCATGGTGGCCTTTCCGGGGATCCTGGCAACTCTGAACAGCTTCTTGGTGGGTATTTTCCTGCTCAGAGCCACTGGATTCTTCTCATGCCTTGTCCTGGGAGCCCAGCTGCTGCTGGCTGAAGGTGAAGGTGAAGGGGCGAAGGTGCTGGTGGCCTCGGCCTGCACCAAGATGCCTTTGCTCGTCGGCATCCATCTTGATGTGATTCTTATTCTGCGCATCACAGCTGTGGTGACCAAGGACCTGCCAAATGTGCATTCATATTATACCTTTGTTAAATCGATTACAACATAAACTAGAGACTTAATGCGACATTCCCCAGGGCACAACCTGGACCACTGAACTGCTGTGTTCCCCTAACGCTCCAGCCCACGGCTTTGCTGGCGAACGACAAACTCCTCCAGGCTCTTCTCACACAGCCACAAGCATGCAAAGTCACTCCCAGCTGAGTTACATGAATGCTGTCCCAGCCACTCATGACTTATAGAAAGGACGACATCCCCAAATTCTTAGTCCCAGCCTTGCACCCCAGAACTGTGCATCTTGCTCAGTCCAGCATACTACTGACCAAAGCAAGCTCATAGATAGTTCGTCAGTTCATCCAAGGAAATGCTCATGCCCCAACTTTTCTTAATCTGAATATCAGAGGGGTAGCCGTGTTAGTCTGGATCTGTAAAAGCAGCAAAGAATTCTGTGGCTCCTTATAGACTAACAGACGTTTTGGAGCGTGAGCTTTCGTGGGTGAATACGCACTTTGTCAGATGCATCTGACTAAGTGCGTATTCACCCACGAAAGCTCATGCTTCAAAACGTCTGTTAGTCTATAAGGTGCCACAGGATTCTTTGCTGCTTAATCTGAGTAGCGATTCCCCACACACTTCAACCAAAGCACACTGCTTTAGACAGAATAAAAACAACTTTATTAACTGGGGAAAGAGATAATCACTTTAAATCTAACTAATAAAGGCATAAAAGTTGGAACTAATTACAAAGAAGTAAAAAGATAAAACCGCAATCTGATTCATAAGCTGTGCCAAGATAAATAAGTTTTGAAAGCAAAAAGGTTTATCTCACCCGCAAACGTTCATCAGTTCATACTAACCGAAAAGCCTTCCAACACGCACCCCCCTACCCCAACCAGGTCACTGATGCTCCTGCTGTCTTTCAAGCAGGGCCGGTGCAAGGATGTTTCACGCCCTAGGTGAAACTTCCACCTTGTGCCCCCCCCCGAAGTGCCCCCCTCCGTGGCAGTCCCCCTTTCTGCCCTGAGGCATGTCCCCCCCCCCACGGCAGCTAACCCCCTCTGCCCTGAGGCAACCCCCGCCCCAGCTCATCCCTGCTCCGTGCACAAGCACGAGCACCCAAAGCACAGCATCGCTGCTTCACTTCTCCCACCTCCCAGGCTTGTGGCACCTAAGCTGATTGGCACCGCAAGGCTGGGAGGTGGGAGAAGTGAAGTGGCCGCCGCGTGCTCAGGGAGGAGGCGGGGCAGGAGTGAGCTGGGACGAGGAGTTCCCCTGCGTGCTGCTCCCCCATCCTTACTTGCTGCAGGCGGCCCTCCCCACGCTCCCCTGCCCCAGTTCCCTCTGCCTAAATGCCAGCAGTGACTGGGGTGGCCGAAGATCTGGGCACCGCAGTTGCTGCCGAAGAAAATGCCCCCCCCCCCAAATCCCAGCACCCTAGGCGACTGCCTAGTTCGCCTAAATGGTTGCACCGGCCCTGCTTTCAAGCAATCCTGTTGCCCTGAGTAGAGATGGGGGAGGAGAGGGCATGTGGAGGTCACTGTCCCTTATTTTATACCCTCCTCTTGTCTTTGAGTATTATCCCCCATCCCGCGGAATACAGCCAAAACAGTCCCCTGTGTCTGTGAGAGCTGAAGCGTCTTTCGGGTGAATTCTCAATTTCTTGTTCACACCTGTCGTAGCTTCCTACTCAGATTTGAACCTTAGCGTTCATAAAATGAGAAGCTAGCATGAACCCTCTAAGCTTAATTACTAGCTTAGATCTGATATCGCTGCCACCAGCCAGGAATTTCCAGGGCCTGACTCCCTCGGGTCTCCCCAAAACGTTCCCTGGGGGACCCCCAAGACTCAGATGCCCTGAGTCTTACAACAAAGGGAAATAACCTCCCCCCCTTTCTCCTCTTTACCCCCTCCCAGGCTTCCCCTGGAAGATACAGCTTCAAGTCCTTGAAACACAAGCACCGAGAGATTAAGTATCTCTCCCCTCCCCCCTCCTTCTTCCCCTGAGGCTGTTCAGATCCACCCTCCGTAGATCTAACACAAAGAGAATTTCCCTTCCCTTCATTCCTTAGCCTACCCAGAGAAAACTCAAACAGGTCTTAAAAAGAAAGCTTTATATAAAAAGAAAGAAAAACACATAAACATAGTCTCTGTATCAGGTTGACAATACAGGGTCAATTGCTTAAAAGAAAAAATGAATAAACAACCTTATTCAAAAAAGAAATACAATTTAAACATTCCAGCAACTACACACATGTAAATACAAAAACAATATAAAAACCTATATTGTCTTATACCTGTACTTACAACTGGGAAACAGAAGATTAGAAGCTTGAAGATAGAAAGATCCCTCTCATAGCCGAGAGACAGACAAAAGACACAGACCCAAACATTCCCTCCCTGAGCTTTTAAAAATCCGGTTTCCTGATTGGTCCTCTGGTCAGGTGTTTGGTTCCCTTTGTTAACCCTTTACAGGTGAAAGAAACATTAACCCTTAGCTATCTGTTTATGACAACACCTTACGTGCATGTGAATTTTGAGACGTATTCAGGAATGATATGCACATCCTTTGCGTAGAGCAGGGGTCGGCAACCTTTCAGAAGTGCTGTGCCGAGTCATTTATTCACTCTAATGGAAGGTTTCACGTGCCAGTCATACATTTTAATGTTTTTAGAAGGTCTCTTTGTATAAGTCCATAATATAGAACTAAACTATTGTATGTAAAGTAAATAAGGCTTTCAAAATGTTTTAGAAGCTTCATTTAAAATTAAATTAAAAAGTAGGGCTCCCCCCCCCCCCGGACTAGTGGCCAGGACCCGGGCAGCGTGAGTTTCATTGAAAATCAGCTTGCGTGCCGCCTTCGGCACCCGTGCCATAGGTTGCCTCCCCCTGGTGTATAGTGTCGTCCCCCATGATGGCGAATGGTTGCTTCAGTAGCTAAGAGATTTTTAACACCTGTGGTCAGACCTTTGTGGACACTGATAAGTCATTCCCCAGAATTACAACATACTTCAGTAACAAGCGTATTAGAAAATCTTGTAGCTCCATATACAAAGTTGGTGCACTCATTTTAACAGGACATTGACCTTCAGTAGTTCATGAGTTTTTAAATGATACCTGGCGGGATCCAACTGAGAGAGCCAATTCAGGACCAATTGCTTAAAAAGGGCAGTTACAGCCCCAGGGTGGGGTTTTTCCACCTCTAAGGCAAACCAAACCAGCCAGACAAAGAGAACTTGGGTCTCACCTCACTGGCTAACCACAAGTCACAAACAATTCCCTTAGCCACTTCAGTTTTCCAGTGTCACCACCAGTGTCACTCGTCCTGGGGATCTATGGTTATGGAAACCAACACCTCAATAAAAGAAAAGGTTCTCTCGATCCCAAAGAATCAAGCCCCAGACCCAGGTCAATATACACATCAGCTCTTACCCACAAATCACGCTGTTGCCAATCCTTTAGAATCTAAAATCTAAAGGTTTATTCATAAATGGAAAAATTTATAGATGATAGCTAGAATTGGTTAAATGGAATCAATTACATACAGTAATGGCAAAGTTCTTAGTTCAGGCTTGTAGCAGTGATGGAATAAACTGCAGGTTCAAATCAAGTCTCTGGAGTACATCCCCGCTGGGATGGGTCATTCAGTCCTTTGTTCAGAGTTTCAGTTTGTAGCAAAGTCCCTCCAGAGGTAAGAAGCAGGACTGAAGACCAGATGGAGATGAGGCATCAGCCTTTTATAGTTTTTCCAAGTAAAAGAACCTTTTTGTCCTTACTGTGAAAAATTACAGCAAAATGGAGTCTGGAGTCACATGGGCAAGTCCCTGCATACTTTACTGAGTTGCAGGACATATCTGCATTTTCTCAATGGGTCAATTGTGTAGCTGATGGTCCTTAATGGGCCATCAAGCAGGGTAGGCAGAGCTAACACCAACTTGTCTGGGATGTGTCCCAGAAGCACAGAACAAATTTGAACAGAGACAGTATAGAGCCAATACTTAAAACTTTAACTACAAAATGATACCTACATATAAACAGCAACCCATAACCTGGTCTTAGATACCTTATATGACCCCCTTAACATAAGATTTGGTGCCACTACAGGACCTTGGTTGCAACCATGTTCTTTATGGTCCCAGATTATAGGAATAACATCACACCTCACAAGGCATACTTTGTACAAAATTTAACCATATGACAGTGGTGAATATGGGGGTACAGAGTGTCACGTGGGCATACAGAGTGTCACATTTAGAGCTCTGATTTCAGCTGATGGACAGGTTTCCTAGGCTTTTACACATTTGCAGAGGAAAAATGTTGAGCGTTGAAATTCATTTCAGGCATCGGCCTTCAGTGGCACACCTCACAGTTGAACCCCAGAGCTACGAACAGCTGGGGAATCAGACTGTTCATAACGCTGAAACATCCATAACTCTGAACAAAACGTCATGGTCTTTCTTTCAAAAGTTTACAACTGAACATTGACAATGCAGCTTTGAAACTTAACTATGCAGAAGAAAAATGCTTCCTTGAAGCATCTTAATTTAAATGAAACAAGCACAAGATCAGTTTTCTTATCTAGTCAAATCTTTCTTTAACTTTCCTTTTTTTTTCTGTGCTTTACATTTAACATGGTACTGTACTGTATTTGTCTTTTTTTCTTGTTAGTTTTTGTCTGGTGCCTGATTGCATACTTCTGTTTCCTAATGAGGTCCATGGCTGATCCATCCATTCGTTACTCTGAGATTCTTCAGTACTGCAGATGGCTCCGGAAATATATTTTCTTTAAAATAAAAAAGTTCATTAAGGGGGGTCCCTGGATTTAAAGTAAGGAGCTCTTGATCTGTAGTGAAATATTCTACCACTAAGCTATACCCCAATTCCAATACTCTGTTGGAGGGAGTGAGCTCAAGGATCCTAAAGGACAGATTCTGTTTCAAACAGTTCGTGTTACGTTCTCAGACGTGGGAGGTTCTAAAAATGGGGGTTTGTTACACATTCAATATGTGTGTAAATACCACACCTTGCACAATCCTCACGCTTGCTCAGTCCCACCAGAGCACAGCTACTACTTATCTGGGACCATACCCTGCTCCCCAGCTCTGTGCCCTTTCACCTCTGCAGGCTTCCTCCAAACCCTTAAAGGCACAGGGCATATGTAAATACACCCCCATTAACCCCCATAGCATTAATTAATTACTTTCCAAATAACGGCATTCTGCCCAGGAACACAGAGCTCCCAGGAGTGTCAGTCACACCCCCCGTGGCCTGCAGCAGAGTGGGGCCCACAGTACACAGGTCACTTTTTTATATTTTGCACACTTGTGGTTCATTGGGAGAATTTTTGTCTCCCGTCAGGCATGCTTAATTCACGGCCAATGCCAAGCTGAGTTTTATGAGCAAAAGCTGAAGGAAGTGGGTATATTTAGTTTGGAAAAGAGGTGATGAAGGCGGGGCATGATAGCCATCTTCAAATACTTGAACGACTGCCCTAGAAAAGATGTTCTCTCTTGCCACCAAGAGCAGGACAAGAGGCAGTGGGTTCAAACTACAGCACAGAAGAATTAGATTAAATCTGAGGCAGAACTTTCGAACTGTAAGAACAGTAGCCCAATGGAACAGACTGCTTAGTTCATGGAAGCTCCTTTACCGGAGGTATTCAAAAGGAGGGTGGAGAGTCATCTGTCTGGGATGGTTTAGACACAAGAAGTCCTGCTTCTTGGTCAGGGGTTAGACTAGATGAAGCACTTGGAGGAGAATCGTGCCTGACCAACCTGATTGTCTTCTATGATGAGATAACTGGCTCTGTGGATATGGGAAAAGCGGTGGACTTCAGCAAAGCTTTTGCTACAGTCTCCCACAGTATTCTTGCCAGTAAGTTAAAGAAGCATGGATTGGATGAGTGGAGTATAAAATGGATAGAAAGCTGGCTAAATTGTCGGGCTCAATGGGCAGTGATCAACGGCTTAATGTCTAGTTGGCAGCCCGTTTCAAGTGGAGTGTCCCAAGGGTCGGTCCTGGGGCCGGTTTTTGTTTAAAATCTTCATTAATGATCTGGATGATGGGCTGGATTGCACCCTCAGCAAGTGCACCAATGACACTGAGGGGGGAGGTAGATATGCTGGAGGGTAGGGATATGGTCCAGAGTGACGCAGATTAATTGGAGGATGCGACCAATTTGTTCAACAAGAACAAGTGCAGAAGAAGCCCATGCACCACTACAGGCTGGGGACCGATTAGCTAAGCAGCAGTTCTGCAGCAAAGGACTTGGGGGTTACAGTGTATGAGAAGCTGGATGAGAGTCAGTAGTGGGCCCTTGTTGCCAAGAAGGCCAACGGCCTACTGGACTGTATTAGTAGGAGCATTGACAGCAGCTAGAGGGAAGTGATCATTCCCCTCTATTCAGCACTAGTGAGGCCACACCTGGAGTATTGTGTCCAGTTTTGGGGCCCCCCCACTACAGAAGGGATGTGGACAAATTAGGAAGAGTCCAGTGGAGGGCAACAAAAATGATCAGGGGGCTGGGGTACATGACTTATGAGGAAAGGCTGAGGGAACTGGGATTGTTTAGTCTGCAGAAAAGAAGAGCGAGGCGGGATTTGATAGCAGTCTTCACCTACCTGAAGTGGGGTTCCAAAGGGGATGGAGCTCGGCTGTTCTCAGTGGTGGCAGATGACAGAACAAGGAGCAGTGGTCTCAAGTTGCAGTGGGGGAGGTCTAGGTTGGATATTCACTATTTCACTAGGAGGGTGGTGACGCACTGGAATGGGTTCTCTAGGGAGGTGGTAGGGTCTCCATCATTAGAGGTTTTTAAGGTCAGGCTTGACAAAGCCCTGGCTGGGATGATTTAGTTGGTGTTGGTCCTGCTTTGAGCAGGAGGTTGGACTAGATACCTCCTGAGATCTCTTCCAACACTTATCTTCTATGATTCTATGACGCTTGCAGTCCCTTCTAATCCTTCAGTTCTATTTTTAGATGTAGAAATTACAGGCTTTAAACTTGAAATAAGGGCCAGTGTCCCCCTAACATGCAAAGTCTTTACAACCAAACACAATGATTTTCTGAATGACCTGTCTTAGATCAACTTAAGATGTTGGGGTGGAGGTAGGACTCGCTGGGTAAAAATCTATTGATTCCGTTATGCAGCAGGTCAGACCAGATGTCCAGAGCGATGTTCTCTGCCTTTGAAATCAAAATATGGTATTCAATTAATCCTCAGTCACTAGTTTTCCTCTATCCTGAGCCCCAGCAGAGGGAAATGCAAGGAAGAGGGCTGTTTAGCAAGCATGTCCGTCTCCCCATGGAGGAATCAGTATCCAGATTACTTAACTGCCATGTTGCCCTCCTTTCTCCTAGCTTTCAAAATGGTTGAGCAGCATGTGGTAGTGTGTCTAAATTAGAGATTTCCTGTGGTGAAGTGGGTTTGAATCGTGTTTCTGATAACTGACTGAGTTTGTCTTGAATTTGTTTCTCCCCACCCCCAAATATTACCTAGTTATTTTAATATTTCTTTAACGAGGTGTCATCTTCTCATTTCACCCTGAAAGTTCCTGTCCTCACAGTTAACTGAGTGGGACTGATTTTGGGAAGAGGGTTTTCACTTTGAAGTTTCCATAACAAGACATTTCCAAGTCAGGCGCAGGAGTGCAGAATCCCAGATCTGTGTGAATGGAGAGACAAAATAGCAACCATTCACACACAAACTGCTCACAAACACTCTGCTCCAGGCAGCGTAAAAAGATGCCTCAGAGCAGATTGAGTGCAGGGTGTTCAACTTGACAGGCAGTTACTTAAAATGACTAATCAGGGTCCAGAAAGCTTTTACACACCTTGACTTTAATCGGGCTTCCCAGGTTGTGGTGACTCTGCAGGTGCAGAAGCTGCTGTACAGCAATGTTTAGCCGGTACAGGAAGGAGAGCAGGTTCACTATTCATATTCTGCATTTTACAATTTTCCAAACAGGGAACAACCAAAAACAACATTTCTAATGGGAAGGTGGATGCAGAGCATAAAAAATGAAGATGCCCAGACTTCCTGTGGTAATGGAGTGGAAATTAATCCTCACCCGCCCCCCGGGAGAGGATCACTTGGGAAATTAGCCTTTAATGACAAAGTTGATCTTCATCTTATTGAAAGTTTAAAATGTGATTTAGGGGAATCAGTACTTATTTTTTACAATATTAATTAAAACCTAAACTTATATAATGAAACCAACAGATCTGGCTAGATGAATACCCACTTTTTATAGTAACCCAACTTCTTTGATGGAAGAAATAGTTAGTCCTAGTCTATAGGCCGGTCTACACTACAGGGGAAAATTGATCTTAGATATGCAACTTCAGCTATGTGAATAACGTAGCTGAAGTCGAAATATCTAAGATCGAATTACTCACCGTCCTCACGGTGCGGGATCGATGTCCGCGGCTCTCCCTGTCGATTCCGCAACTCCGTTCGGCTTGGAGTTCCGGAATCGATATAAGCACGTTCGGGGATCGATATATCGCGTCTAGATGAGACGTGATATATCGATCCCCGAGCAATCGATTGCTACCCGCTGATACGGCGAGTAGTGAAGATGTAGCCTTAGTCCTTAGAGGTTTTTAAGGTGAGGCTTGGAAAGCCCTGGCTGCGATGATTTAGTTGGGGATTGGTCCTGCTTTGAGCTGCGAGATGGACTAGATACCTCCTGAGGTCCCTTGCAACCCTGATATTCTATGATCTATAATTCCACAGATTCATAAATGAGCTGCAAAAAGGGGTAAACAGTGAAGGGACAAAATTTGGAGATGATATACTGTGCCTAAATCGTAGGAAAGGTTTCTGTATTTCATTTATTGGTTTTCTAAATGCCACAGGAGGTTTTGTGGGTCTGAGCTTCAAGCGCCTAAAGCAAATCACTGAATCAGTGTATGGTTAAGTTTCTGTGTGTTTCCGTCATTTCCCCCCAGTTTTCTGTACCTTTATCCTTAGTATACTTTTGTTTGTTTGGACATCTTTACTGGAAATACCTCGCCTGATGCATCCCAAGACCACATTAGCTTTTTTCATGGCCATATCATATTGGCGGCTCGTAGTCGTCCTATGATGAACCAATGCCACGCGGTACTCCTGTTACTTCCAACTGATGCGGCCCCAGCTTATAACAAAAATGATTTTTATTAATCCCTAAATGCATGACTTTGCATGTCTCACTATTACATTTCATCCTATTACTCCAGTTTACAAGGTCATCCAGATCTTCCTGTATGATATCCCGGTGTCTCTCTGTATTGGCAATACCTCACAGCTTTGTGTCATCCGCAAACTTTATTAGCACATTCCCACTTTTTGTGCCAAGGTCAGTAATAAAAAGATTAAATAAGATTGGTCCCAAAACCGATCCCTGAGGAACTACACTAACAACCTCCCTCCATCCTGACAGTTCACATTTCAGTATGACCCATTGTAGTCTGCCCTTTAACCAGTTCCATATCCACCTTTCAATTTTCATATTGCGCCCCATCTTTTCCAGTTCAGCTAATAATTCCCCATGTGGAACCATATCAAATGCCTTACTGAAATTGAGGAAAATTAGATCCACTGTGTTTCCTTTGTCTAAAAAAATCGGTTACCTTCTCAAAGAAGGAGATTAGGTTGGTTTGGCACGATCTACTTTTTGTAAAACCATGTTGTATTTTGTCTCAATTACCATTGACCTCATTGTCCTTAACTACTTTCTCCTTCAAAATTTTTTCCAAGACCTTGTATACTACAGATGTCAAACTAACAGGCCGATAGTTGCTTGGATCACATTTTTTTCTTTTCTTAAAAATAGGAACGATGTTAGCAATTCTCCAGTCATACTGTACAACCTCCTGAGTTTACAGATTCATGAAATTGCAAGCACTTTAACAAGAATGTGCCTATTTTTGGAAGAAGATTATCTGGACACCCCCCGCCCCCAATTTAGTTGCATTAAGCTGTTCAAGTTTGACTTCTACATTGACTGTGGTAATATCTACCTCCATATCCTCATTCCCATTTGTCATCCTACCATAATCCCTAATCTCCTCAAGTTTACAATTTACAATGGATGTTTCTATTTTTATTTCTTAAGATAACTACCAGCTCTGTCCCCCCCACTAACAGCCACCCCCAGACTTCCATCTGTGACCCCTCTGGCACCCCCAAACTCCCAGCTCAACCTCCCACATACTGACATCCCTCAAAGTCCCAGGTCTGCCAACCCAGTGACATCTCCCAAAGTCAATATTGTCTCAGATGATCTGGGAAGAGAATTCCATGGTAAGTGATTTTGAACTAGGCAAAATGATCAAGTACTGTGGTTCCCAAAACATGAGTAATCCAGGCCCTACAGAAGAACTCTGCTAACTAATCCTATGGTATGGGAGATGCTTCCCTTCATGACGCATATGAAGAAATAGAAGTGAGGTTTTTGTTGAATTTATATTTTGTAGATGCTGTAGTGGGGCGGACTGCCCCACTCCCTGTGAGAGTGGGCTGTGGCAGGCCAGGGGGCCTGTGCAGACAGGGAGCCAATCAGAAAAGGGCTTGTTGTGAGCCAATCAGGGCCCAGATTGGAGGGAACCAATCAGGGCCAGGCTCAGATGTATATAAAGGCTGCCCAAAGAAGGGAGCAGGCAGTCTGTCCCAGGCCTTTGAAAGGGGAAGGTCAGTCTCCAAGGGGGAGACTAGCACCGCGGACAGCGCAGTGCTGGGCAGGCTCAGGGAGGCCAGAAGGCGCTAGCCCATAGCCACCAGGCTGCAGGCCCTGAGGGGAAGGGCCTAGTGGGTGCCAGGGGCCGTAGGGGAAGCAGCCCAGGGAAACAGACTAAGGAGGAGGACAGCGAGGCTGATGCCAGAGGGTCCCTGGGCTGGGACCCAGAGGGAGCGACGTGGGTCCAGAGACGCCGACCGAGGGCAGAAAAACGGACGGGACACCACCAGGAGGGGGCGCTCCACGGGACAGAGCTAATGCCCGGCGTCACCAGCAGGAGGCGCTGCGGGTGGTGAGTCCCAACCCGTTTACAGTGCTAAAAATGTGCATAAAATGAAATCAGTGTTGGAAATCTAATACCTGCAGAAAATAGCTATTTTTGAATAGAAACTCCAGCTCTGGTAACTAACAGAGATAATGATCCAGCCCTCTATCCAGTCCCTTGCCTAGAACTGTGTTTCAGGAAGCCATTCCTCACAAACACTGCTGAGATTTTTGAGTGGTTTTGTAAAGGAGTCTGCTTCAGAGAAGTGTAAATTTTACCCTAACTAAGCCCAAGGATTTGGAAAGAACTGGGGTGGAAAGCGTACACACTCAAGTCTTGGTTTCCACCCCAGTAAAGGAAGCTATGGCGATCAGTGACTCAAGGCATCTGAGCTCCAGCCGCATCCACATCCTCTATGGCTCTAGCCCATGCTGCATAAAGGGGAAAAAAATGACATTAAATTAAGAGGCAAAAAACCACACTTCATGAAGGCTGAAGTACTAAGACCCCACTAAATTAACAATGAGTTGAAAATACTTATGAAGTTATGCTCAACTCAGTAAATCAATGTGTTTAACAATGATAGTACATTGAATTAAAGTCATGAATTTAATTGAATCAACAAATACTAAAACCTTATAAATCCTAAAACAGGATCAGGTGCTTAGCCGGTCCTGATTCAGGGGTTCACCCTAAACAGAGCCTCCCTTGCTAAACAAGTGGATCTAGCTACCAAGTCTTTTTTTTAACGTGGCTGTAGATAGTGAACAAAATATTCAGGCCTAGCTAGCCCCTTCCTGTGGCATCAGACTCCGTCTAAGGGAGGGGCTGATGTGGACTTTAGCACCCCCCACCATGAGCCGTGGTGCCTCTCAGTGGCCACTCTGCTTATCTTCACCTTGGGGCTCTGCCAGAGGCCTGACTAGAGTCAGGGGTAGGTAGGGAGTGACCCAGGTAGACTGACCTGACACTGTTAGAAAGGTAAGTGAAATCCAACCAGCCTCCCAGGGCCCTATCTCAGACTTCAGTGGACCGGGTCGGCCCAGATTCCCCACGCCACCTGAAGACTTTGCTGGCCCGGGGAGGCTGGGCTATACCCTAGGAGGAGACACTACAGGCTGATATGAGAAAGTGCCTTCTGGTGAGCAGACAACCCTCACACCCCCTAAACCTGGATGGCAACTTTGGGAGAATTGTAGGGAGAGGTGATGGGAAGTGTCCTTTAGCAGCCCCAGCTGTCAGAGCACTGATTGCCCTAGAAGGGCCATAAGTCAGAGCCTGGGCTTCCCTACCAACAAATCCCATATAATATGGTTTTACAAAAGATAGATTATGCCAGACCAGCCCGACGGACGCATCAAGTGGGGTCCCGGAGGAATCAATTTGGGATCTGATTCTGTTCAATACTTCATCTATGATTTAGATAATGGGGTACAGAGTACACAGAAAGTTTGTGGACAATTCCAAGCTGGGAGGGGTTGCAAGTGCTTTGGAGGATAGGATTAAAATTTAAAATGCTCTGGCCAAACTGGAGAAATAATCTGAAGTAAACAGGATGAAACTCAATACAGAGAAATGCAAAGTGCTCCGCTTAAGAAGGAACAATCAGTTGCACAAGTACAAAATGGGAAATGACTGCCTAGGAAGGAGTGCTGCGGAAAGGGGTCTGGGGTTCATAGTGGATCACAAGCTAAATATAAGGCCATGGCTACACTGGCACTTTACAGCGCTGCAACTTTCGCGCTCAGGGGTGTGAAAAAACAACCCCCCTGAGCGCTGCAGGATACAGCGCTTTAATGCCTCAGTGTAATCAGTGCCGCAGTGCTGGGAGCACTTTGCATTTCTCTGTATTGAGTTTCATCCTGTTTACTTCAGATTATTTCTCCAGTTTGGCCAGAGCACAGCTCCCAGCGCTGCAAGCTACACTCGTAGAGGATGTGATTTACGTGCAGCGCTTTGAAACGTCAAGTGTAGCCATACCCTTAGTCAACAGTGTAGGGCTGTTACACTGCAGAACGTCTGCTTTTTTTGCATCAGCAGGAGTGCCATAAGAAGGATACGAGCAGTAATTCTTCCGCTCCACTCGGCACTGTTTAGGCCTGCACAGGAGGATTTGTGGCCAGTTCTGGGTGCCACGTCTCAGGAAAGATGTGGAGAAATTGGAGAGGGCGGAGGAGGAGTAACAAAAATGATCAAGTTTAGAGCACATGATTTTAAAAAAGGGTTTGTTAATGTAAGGGGACTGTTGGCCCCTTCCTACAACTCAGTGGGGGTGTTTTGGTTGCTAGCTGCGAGTACCAAAAGAAAGGGGAGGGGTTGATGGGAAATGAGGACCCTGAGACTGACAGTCCCCTGGAACAATGGGGCGAGGCCAATGCTCCAGGTCAGCCTGATCGACAGGGCGGGCAGGCTAATCAGAGAGTCAGGAGGCCAGGGAGTCCCAGCCTCCAGGTGAGCTGGAATTGCCTGGGTCAGACAGCATAGGGCTGAGTTAAGGAGAGAGCAGGGGCCCGAGCTGAGCTGAGAGCAGAGCCGTGCCAGATCCAGATGGGCCAGAAACACCACCCAGGAAGCAGGTCAATGCTGGGAGCAGAGTCACAGAAGCAGCTTAGGGAGCAGACCTGTGCTGGGAGCAGAGCTGGAGCAAACCAGAGCAGCAGCCCAGGGAGCTGGAGACAGAGCAGCAGTAGAAGCCGTGCTGAAGCAGAGTGGGGCTGGGGATGGAGCTGGGACTGGGCTCGGGCCTGGAGCAGTCCAGAGCCGGGTTGAGTGAGCAGTAGGGGAGAGCAAGCCCAGTGCAGGGAGACGTGATGGAGGCGGGGGCGGTTGAACTGTCTCTGTGCAGCCAGGAAATCCCTGGGGCAGAAGTGGTGGGTGGGGGAAGGGGGGAGGGGAGTTAATTGGATCCTGTCCCAGTTTGTGCCACTTGCCTCTCGCCCCCTGATACAAATTCTTTCCAGTTCTGCCCCTTTTTTCTCTCGGTATCTCACTTGAACCCTGGGATAGCTGCCCATAGTGCACCACTCCCAACACCGCTGCAAATGTGGCCATGACAGTGCGCTGGTAGCTGTCAGTGTGGCCACGTTCCAGCGCTTTCCCTACACAGCTGTACGAAGACAGGTTTAACTCCCAGCGCTGCACGGCTGCAAGTGTAGCCAAACCCTCAGTATCTCTCACAGGGCTATAAAATCCGGGGAGATTCCCCCTTTCCCCTCAAATGATTCTCTCTCTCCCCTCTCCTGATTTTTTTTCCCCCTGTTCTCTCCATAAATCTCAAGTGTCAGTTTAAAAATCTCCCTGATGTGGGGGATTTTCCCACCCATTTTATCTACAGCAATTTGTCCTTGTTTAGGTGGGATGTGTTGCCCTGAGTTATTCCCCAGAACATGGCTGCCCCTGGAGTGGGGATGGGCTGAGATGCCCGTTCTCTGCCAGGGCAGGGAAGGGAGGCGCACGTGTCCCCTATGGGGACTGCCCGGACCCCGGTTTCCCGATCCCAGTTGCTTCCTCCTAATTACCAACACAGTTGCCCCAGCTATCAGTAACATGCCCATCCCCTGCTGCTGCCCCCTTCCCTCACCCAGAGAGCCTTCCAGATCCCCCCTCCCTCTTCCTTGCCCTCTTAAATCAGCTCCTCAAAGGGCTCCCTTCTGCCCGTGTGAATGGTGGCAGAGGTGGGAACCATCACTTGGCCTGACATACACAATCCAAACAGCCCCCCCTTTTCTCAGATTCCTAAACATGAATATAAAATGTTTGCAAATGTTGCCCATTTCCTCTTTAGTCATTTATCAAATATTGATGTGAAACACACACAGATGTTTACCGCACATCAACAATTGATGTAAAATCCCTCAGATGTTCCACTTTCCTCTCTATAATTTGTCCTGGGCATATAGGGATACACTGTCCCCAGCAGGTTGTCCACCACCACGCTAAGCAGTGGAGTTGGGTTGAGTGACTGAAAGCAGCTCTACTTAGCAGGGCAAAGCAGAGTCACGTTCCTAGGAGCCTCTCACAACCTTCTGCATGCTCCGTCGGCTTCTGGCCTAGACAGTCGGCCACCCTATTGGAGAGAACGGGAGAAAAACATCTCCCATAGCAGGAACCGGGCAGGTGATGATTAACTACAATACACGTGATTTATGCAGTTCCCAACACTCAATAACTGGACTCAAAACTCCAGAGGAGATGGTTAAAACTGCTACCTTTGGGGGTAATGTTAGTTCTTTCTTGGTTTTTTTTCTGGGACACTTGGGCCATGTTTTCTGCCTGAATTCAAAGGCTAAAAATGGAGTTTTAAACACAAATAAACGAAAGGGGAGATTTTTGTACCATCACTGGGCTCCTAGATTGCCCTTTTCTGTACCTTTCCCAATTCCAATATATCTTCTTTGAGATGGGGCGACCACATCTGCATATATATTCAAGATGTAGGTGTGTGTAGCGAGGGGGGCATGGCCTCCCTCCCAGACAGATGGAGGGACAGCTGCAAATGCTGTGGGGGTCTGGGCAGGGGCAGGAGGAGGTATGGGGTACTGGTGCTGGAAGGGGGGTCTGGGTAGGAGGAGGTATGGGGTGCTGGCCCTGGGAGGGGGGCCAGGGGGGCATATGGCATGCTCTGGATTGCTATAGAGTACCATGAATTGATATAGAGGCAATTGGATCTTTTCTGTCTTCTTAGCTATCCCTTTCCTAAGGGGGTCAGCACCCTGTTATCTTCCTAGCAGCCTGACCTGACCTGTCTCCCCAGGTCCATTTCCCCAGGCTCCTGGAATCATCAGATTCTGTGCTGCATTTTTGTGAGCAAGACTGACTTTCTGTTACCAGAAACTCCCCTGAGCTGCTGAGGGCTCCCTCCTCCAGTTTACACTGTTGACTTTAGTAGTGAAGATAAGTCGTCATAGGGAGAGGAGCAGGCAGATGTGTCTTATGTCACCTGGTAGTGTGGCCGAGCGGTCTAAGGCGCTGCGTTCAGGTCGCAGTCTCCTCCTGGAGGCGTGGGTTCAAATCCCACCACTGCCATCTCTTTAGCCACTCTGAACTTCCCATGGATACAGAATGGAGCTTCAGTCCTTATTTCCAGGGCTTGTTACCCCTTGATCCTTTAACCCCAGACCCTCCTCATCAGTTATTTCCCTCTTGCTCTCTCCTCCACCCCTGCCCCCCCCCCCCATCTAGGCATCCCTCTATTTTAAAACTGACAGCCAGCACCCTAGTACAGGAGCGCCTTTCACATCACTAGCTAAGTCCAGCACAGGATATTATTATCCTCAGTGGGATACAGATAGCTGGGCTTGAAGGGGAGTTTGGCTTTTGGGGGGTAGGGGATTTTTCAGCGGAGGACAGAAAGGAAATTGTGAGAGATGGGGAGAAAAGGTCATTTCAGTCACTGCCACTACATATCTGGTATTTATTTTTTGCTGAAAAGGCCCTGCGCATTGCTGCTGTGGAGGGTTTAGGCCTGCATGTGCGCCCCCCCCCCCCCCCCCCCTCTTCTCCTCTTAAACAAAGCCCCAGCCTCTCTAAGCTCATCATCGGAAGCAAGCTCCCCCCCCCCCCCGCCACCTCTTCTCCTGGGCCCCTTTAAAAACTTTGATGCCTTTTAGATGTTTAAGAAACACAGGTGTGAGCTGCACTCCTTGCTGTCCAGATTTTGCAGTAGCATGAAACTGCTTTGCAGCACATTAAACTGACTTTGGAGACCCCACCCCGCCCCCGCACTACTGAGCATTTTTAATGTTACTTGACTGAAGACTTTATAGGAAATGTTGGGGGATAAACCATTGGAAAAGAAAATTAATAGAATTCCCTTCCCAAAACAGTCATGGGGAGATGATTGATATCCTGGGTGTCTGAAAAATGACTGTCCCAGGACCTGGTGGCTGATGATGTACAAACACCTTAGCTTTTGCTGCCTAGATAAGATCCGAGCTTTATATCAGTGACAGAATTATAGGACTTTACGGGATTACCAGAGATCCTCTGCACTCATGGCAGGACTAAGTATTATCTAGACCATAGATTATTCAGGTTGGAAGGGCATCTAGTCCTATCCCCCTCTCAAGGATTGAACTCACAACCTGGGGTTTAACTAGGCCAATGCTCAAACCACTAGTGTTTGGGAGAGGGTGCAGGCTCTGGGCTACAGCTGAGGGATTTGCAGTGTACGAGGGGACACCAGGTTGAGCCTGGAGCAGGGAGGAGGAGGTGCAAGCTCTGGGAGGGAGTTTGAGAGCAGGAGGAGGCTCCGGGCTGCAGCAGTGTTGGGGTGCAGGAGGAGGTATGGGGGGGGCTGGGGAGGGGGTTTGGGATGCTGGCTCTGGGAGGGAGGTCAGGGCTGGGGCAAGGGGGTTTGGGGTGCAGGAGGGGCTATGGGGTGCTGGATCCAGGAGCGGGAGGGTCAGGGCTGGGGCAGGGGGGTTTGGGGTGCAGGAGGGATATGGGGTGCTGGCTCTGGGAAAGCAGGGTGTTGGGGCAGGAGGAGATGTGGGGTGCTGGCTCTGGGATGGGGCAGGGGGTTTGGGGTGCAGGAGGAGGTATGGGGTGCTGGCTCTGGGGATCAGGGCTGGGGCAGGGGAGTTCTGGGTGCAGGAGGGAGTATGGGGTACTGGCTCTGGGAGGTGAGAGTCAGGAGTAGGGTGCGGTCTCCTGCCAGGCAGCGCTTACCTCAGGCGACTCCCATTGGCTAGGAACGAGGAACTGTGGCCAATGGGAGCTGTGGAGGCGGTGCTTGCTTCCGCCCCCCACCCCCCGGCTTGTGGCTGGGAGTGTCTCTAGGATTAACTGGTTGGTGACCACTGGAGTAGACTGATCTGTACTCCTAGTTTTTCTAAAATGCAAGGTCAGGTTAAATAAGAAAATATAAAATAAAAGCCAAAAATCACACTTTGATTTTTTTGAAAAGTAAGAGGCGGTTCAGTTCACAACTGCTCCTAAAACGTTATCCTGCCTGTTAAATAGTGTAACGTGCTGGAAGGCCCAGGGTACTTCATCATTTGGTAGCATTTAAATAAAATCAACTTAAGTTCTACCGGTTAGTATGTTTCCTTTCATATTGTTGAAGATCAATTTGGATTTGCATGGGAGTTTCATACAAAATATAAATGTCTGAAATGCTTTGTGGTTCAACTAGTTACCCTGCATAACTATGGTACTAAGTAGGTTTAGGGCATGACCAATTTTTTTGTCTGTAATAGGTAATATACCAATCTCCTAGAACTGGAAGGGGCCTTGAAAGGTCATGGAGTCCAGCCCCCTGCCTTTGCTAGCAGGACCAGGTACTGATTTTTGCCCCAGATGGTCTCCTCAAAGACTGAACTCACAACCCTGGGTTTAGCAGGCCAATGCTCAAACCACTAAACTATCCCTCCCCTGTATTTAGGTGCTGTAAATTGTTCTCCCATGCTGCAATGATTTCAGTTAACTGACTGCCAGCCTAAAGAAGCATACAGCCAGGCAATAGGAAATAATTTCTCTCAGGTAGCTACAGCTGATATTATATAAAACAGCAGAAAGAGGAACATGACAATGCATATAAATAATGTCTCAGTCCTTACCCACTGTCAGGGATTTTCAAGCATAGCTGCCTCAACTGAAGCTTGAATCTTTTGGCTTGGACTGATTATCTGTCCTGTTATTTGGACAGTGCTTTTTTTTTTTTAGCATTTCATTTTCCTTGAAGTTGACGAGGCTGCTAAGCATGGGGTAACTGCATCTGATCTGGGGGAGGACAGGAGCAGAAAAACAAGTCTAGATTGCCTAGGAAGTGAGAATTGAAGTTAGGAGATTTCAATGACAGGTTCAAGAAAGGGTAGAGCAGGCTTCTGTTCCCAAGCTGAAGTTAATCCCTTAGGCCTGGCACGGACTGTATAATTCCTTACTTTCCACCCCTGCTAGGTTCTGGTCAATCAGCCCTCTTCTCCCAAGTCAAACGTTTCTACTGACAGCCACCACTGCAGCTTCAGTTTTGAAAACTCCACCTATGTAATACCCCAAGCTAAAAAACTATTAGTCCCAAAGAAACAAAGGACAAACCAGTCTGCAGTTGGGTTTTACTTTTGCATGTCTTCTTGGGACTTAGTTAATATTTGTACCAACATCCTTTCACCACCCAGCCTCCTGGTCTCCATGGCTTGCACCAGACCACTCCGTCACCTTGCATCGTTTAAGGTTTTGGCAGGCCTTACTGGAAATAAGCAGCTGCTGCTCATTGTCAATATTGCTGGCCTTTCTAGCAGGGGCGGCTCCAGGCACCAGCACACCAAGCGCGTGCCTGGGGCGGCAAGCTACGGGGAGTGCTCTGCCGGTCACGGTGAAGGTCCCTGGTCCCGTGGCTTCGGCAGACCTCCCGCAGGCGTGCCGCCGAATCTGCGGGACTGGGGACCTCCCGCAGGCGTGCTGCCATGCTTGGGGCGGCAAAATACCTAGAGCTGCCCCTGTGGGCGGGAGCCAGGCACCTCCCAACCTCATCCTCCCCACAGCCCTGACCCCCAGCTCTGGGCCCAGCCCCTCTGAGCTGGGTACCCCCTGACCTCATTCCCCTCAGCCCTGACCCCCAGCCCCTCTGAGCCAGGCATCCCCCAACCCCATCCCCCCCAGCTCCGGGCCCAGCCTCTCTGAGCCAGGCACCCCTAGACCTCATCCCCTCTAGACCTGACCCCCAGCCCCAAGCTCAGCCCCTCTGAGCCGGGAACCCCCCATCCCCCCACCCCAGCTCCAAGCCCAGCCCCTCTGAGCCGGGAACCCCCCAACCTCATCCCCTCCTCCAGCTCTAAGCCCAGCCCCTCTGAGCCGGGAACCCCCAAACCCCATCCCCTCCCCCAGCCCTGAGCCGGACAACCCCCGACACCATCCCCCCCACAGTCCTGAGCCCAGCCCCTGTGAGCCGGGCACCCCCCAACCCAGAGCCCAGCCCTGGGCAACAGCAGCACCAACCCCAGGCAGTGACAACCCATTGGCACCAACCATCACCCATCACCAGCCCATTAACTAATTGCAAATGTATATGTACCATAAAGCATTTAATGTTTTTAAATCATGTATTTGGTGTATTTTCAAATTATTACAAATGAATTTGTGGATGTATTTCACTGGCTATTTTTTTTACGTTTCCAAATCCATGTTACTATAGTCTTGCAACTTTTTCTTTATGGAAGGGGCCCCCGAAATTGCTTTGCCCCTGAATCATCTGGGCGGCCCTACCCAGAGTGTGTGTGGAACTGGGGAGGGAAGGAAACAGGGTCCCTGGAGCTGAGCCCCAGCTGCGGTGGCGGCGAGAGGGAGGGGTTCTTCACACCACCACCTGGAAGTACTCCCACTCCGCCCCGCCCAGCAGCTCCACCAGCATGGGGACAGAATCGCAGCTGGGCCAGGGCTCGGCTGCCGTGCGCTGGTAGCAGATCCCATGTTTGGGGGGGAGCCCAGTGCTAGGGCAGCAGGGGTTGTGAGTGAGGGGGCACTGGTGGGCAGCCAAAAATTTTTTTGCTTGGGGTGGGGTGGGCAGCCAAAATTTTTTTTGCTTGGGGTGGGGTGGGCAGCCAAAAATTTTTTTGCTTTGCTACAGCCGGCCCTGGGTAAGGAGCAGTGCCATTCAAAGTTAAATTAAATTAAAGGTCTGGTAAATAGCTGGTAGTGAGAATTTGGCTATGAACATCTTAATGAAGGGAACATGACTGGATGTAGATTTAAAGTTACTCTTTGGAGTCAGACTGATGTCTTACAGTTTGGCACAAAGCTGACAGAATGGGTCCCGCTGGAAGGAGTGAGACCAGAGCTGAGGAAGGTGGAAGTGATTTCCAGCCTCAAAATTTTAAATGAGACTTCCCAAAATAAGGCGCATCTGTCAGTGGGTAGGGAGGGGTGTTACTGGTTATTTAAGCTGCCTAAAATGCAAGTTTTAATTTATTATTTGAAGGTAAATTCCTTGTTATTACTTACAGTAAGCAGCATTATCATTTTGTCCACACTAAGCTATTGATTGTCTATAGCCTCTTTGGCCACGTCTAGACTACGCGCCGGATTGGCGCGTTAAAATCGATTGCTCGGGGATCGAAATATCGTGTCTGGTCTGGACACGATATCTCTATCCCACAGCGTGCTTAGATCGATTCCGGAACTCCAGCTAGACGACCGGATTCGACACAGCGAGCCGCGCGGATCGATCCCGCGCGGTGAAGACAGGTGAGTAAATCGATTTTAGATACGCAATTTCAGCTACGCTATTCTCGTAGCTGAAATCGAATATCTAAAATCTATTTAATCTCGTAGTGTAGACCTGGCCTTAGAGCAACAAGTTGAGTAAGGTAATACCTTTCATTAGGACAACTTCTGCAGGCTCATGTAAAGGGAGATTCCAGCTAACTTATAAGGCTACATCCACTGTAAATTAGGAGGGGGGAGGAAGCATCAGCAAGGTAACATCAAGGTTTTTGTCACAGCAGATCTTTCACAAGGTTGTATTAAGATTAGTTATTCTCACTAGCCGTATCAGGTATGTGTTTTCCACAGCAGCTTTTTTTGGGGACTTGGGCATTAAGCTGATTTACACTTTGATCAACATGAATGAGGAGTTTGGGAATTGTATGGACTAACTGCCGCACTGCAAAAGAGTAAGTGTGACCTGAGCAGAGAAGCCAAAAGGACCCATTGACAAGGACTGCTTTACAATAAATGAAAGTATTTCCTTGACAAGTGGCCTATAAAATTGTCCCGGTATTTGTCTGAGTTCTGTTCATGGTACAAGAAAATATCGTGTTGCTGCTATTACGCTTTTCTTTTATGGATGTGGATGGCAAAGCCCATCAATTTCTACTTTCCCAAATGATGCAAAATTGAGTGGCTCAAGAAAATAAGCACCACTGTTTCCCCATGCAGTGTGGAAAAAGTGACAACTTTTCTAAATTGTCTTGTTTGCATGCCTGAGGTCTAAAAGAATTAGACACTGTTCTGACTGGTTTGGTCACAGAGACCCCCTTGGGAATGTCACCTGATGTGCTGAAACTACCTCTGAGCCCAATTTCTTTGCCAGCTTGGGACTCCAGAACCCCATTTTGTTGAGCCAGACATGCTAGCCTGCTGCAACACAGACCCAGGTCTGAACCACGTCCCCCGCAGCTGCAGTTAAATGAAAACAGCTCAGCAAGTGCTCCTGTCTCCAGCCCCCAATGGGATCCAAACCCCAAATAAATCCATTTCACTTTGTATAAAGCTTATGCAGGGTAAACTCATAAATTGTCCAGCCTCTATAGAGATGTGCAAAGCTGTTTGCTCTCCCAGGTATTTATTAACTAACCCAGAGTAAGTGATTAAGCTGATTTTATTAACTATAAAAAGGAGGATTTGTGGTTTAAAGTAATAACAGACAGAACAAAATAAGTTACCAAGCAAAAAACACACAAGTTTAAGCCTAATAAATTAAGAAACTGAATACAGGTAAATCTCACCCTTAGAGATGTTCCACTGAGCTTTTTTTCACAGATTAGACTCTTTCCTGCTCTGGGCCCAGTCCTTGTTAGTTCCAGCTCAGGTGGTAACTCAGGGATTTCTCATGACTGGCAGGCTCCGTTGTTCTGTTCCACCTGCTTTATCTTTGGCACGAGGTAGGAATCTTGTCTCTCTGGGTCTTCCCCCCCCCCCCCCCCCTTCTAAATGGAAAAGCACCAGGTTTAAGGTGGATTCCATTATCATGTGACCTGCTCCATGTCCTGTGAGACTTCAGTACACAGGAAGGCTTGCAGGTAAACAGCCATTTTAACTTCATATTCCTAGTTTCAGATACAAGACTGATACATACATACAAATGGGATGAGCACACTCAGTCGGTTATAAGCTTTGTAATGATACCTTACAAGAGACCTTTTGCATAGTTACATTACATTCCCATTCCAAGCGTATTTTCATAAAGCGGAGTGCAATGTCACAAATGTGTTTTATAACAAACCTGTTGTGTGCTCTTGTATTACCTCCTTGGAATAGTTAAGATTAAGATTCTGTAAAGTACATTAGAGGTGACAGCAAAAATGATTACAGTAGATGTTGTAGACACTAATGCGGGAGCAGCGGGCAGTTAGTAGAACATCGTCTTTGGATTTCATGTGTTCATTCTAAAGGAGAGAGAAGAAATGCAGGGAATGGATGTCCTGAACGATACGGAAATACATAACCACTAGGTGACTGTAAATTGAGGACTGATACAGGAAAAATGGATTAGCAATAAGACAACATTTATTAAGTAACACTTCTGGAACATCGGTCTGAACAAGAGAAAAGAACTGTGTGGTCAAAACATGTCAAACTCAGATTTTTAGTGACGAGTTCCTTGATTGCAGTTATAAGCTAACATAAAAAGGCAGTGTGTGCAGGAAGGAAAACTCCAAGTTTTACTTAAAACAGGCCGAAGGCTAGCTTTATCCTGTGCAAATAATTCCTCGCTTCTGTGTGAGAAGTTAATACCGTGTTTGATAGTTAATGAGTGGGGTCATTTTAGTTGATAAAAGCCTCTGGAGGATTCCTGATTTCTGGGTGTTTCTAATACAAAAGGGCTGGTCTACACTGGGTGGGGTGTTGATTTAAGATATGCAACTTCAGCTACGTGAATAGCATAGCTGAAGCCGAAGTATCTTAGATCTCTCTACCTCTCATCCTCATGGCACGGGATCAATGTCCGCAGCTCGCTCCGGTGGAGTTTCGGAGTCGACGGGGAGCACGTTCGGGGATTGAGATATCGATCCCCAATAAATCAATCGCTACCAGCCGATAGGGCGGGTAGTCTGGACATATCCTCAGTTTTGGGATATTCATACTACATAGATTAGGCAGTATAATTTCAGAAGTGTAATATAAAAGATAGCTGCAATTTTCCTACAGCATGTGCTACTCATTTCTCAGAGAGTGGGAGGTTTAACCATTAGACAAGTCAAAAGACTTGTTAACACTCAGGATGCAAATACCCTTCCTGAGAGCGCAGAGCAGAGCAGTTACCCATCTCCTTTTTCTTTCCTACCTTTGGCTAATTTCTGTCTTGAAGGAAGTGGAGGGGTCTGGAATCAGAGACTGCGTTGAGGAGAGCAGAGGAAAGGTACATTTGAGAGGGATTTCTGGCAACACAGCAGTTAGTGAATTAAACTCCTACAAATTAAGGAATAAAGCCTGAACACTGACTTATTTCCTTGCTATAAATCAAGCAGGCAGCAAGCTCCTTCATGTCAACTCATTCTGTTCTGTGGTCACACAGACAAATTTATATTGACTTTAATTTGAAAGCAAAGGCAGTTCATTTTCCCTTGACACTTGCCCTCTAATTTCTTGCATTACGAAACAAGGAAACTAATGTTAACTTGTCTAAGTGAAAAAATTGGTTAGTAATTTGTTCCCACTAGGCTGAAACTTAGTTTTCTTTTCCCAAACAGTCTGATCACAAAAGAGGAGCTAAATTTTACATGGAACTCTACCAATCAAAGAAAAACATGTCCAAGTGATCTTATCCAATGAAACAGCATGGAAATACACACTACAATTCATCCTCAAATGAAGGAGGCTTGAAAGTACTTTTTTTTTTTTTTTAAAGAGACTCAGGTAAATGTTTCAATGAAAATGTGTATTTAATGAATAAGTTTCTGAATAACGTCTATATGCGAACATCTTTGAAGATTAATTTCACTAACTACATATGCAAGATTTCAGGTATCACAAAATTCTGCATTTAGATTTCATCTCTGATGCACTAAGTGACTTATTTCTATAAACTTAAAGCTCTGAGACATCAGGTGGACTAGATGTTCAAATATTATGGTGATCGCACACAACAAGACCAGGACATTAAAGCAAGGACATTAACTTAAATTATTTATTTGCAATACAGAAAGGGAGTACAAGTCTTTACATTCTTCCTATCGATTCATGACAATCGCTGCTTTCCTATAATTAACTGCACATTTATTCCATTCCTTGGTTAGATAACTTTTCTTGAGAGTGGTGTAGGCCACAATATTCTTGAATCCCTGCAAAGAAGCAAAACCAAGATAGTAGTGAACTTATTTTATGTACTGTTCATCACTGCATGGATCTATTGCCTGCTGTGGGCATAAGTCACACAATTTTGTCTATCATAGTATCCTAACTTATATTTGAAATGGTTTAAAGAATTTTTAGACCCATTTTTCTTCTATTTGAATACTTTCTGCATTTTGTACATTTGCTCTTCCAGAAGTGTAAGAGTGACATATTCAAAACTTCACCCACTGGTAAGCTACCAAATTCCATTTAAGACATGCCTGCTCATAGAAAGTTAGCAAAACTACTTGAGTTTGTCAGTAAGAGGACATGACGTATTTGCTGGAACTCAATGAAGGTCAAACTAAGACACACTTAGTTACCTGGAGTTAACTAGCTCTCATTTGAACATCATTTAATTGTTTAAAATATAAGTGGCTGAAGTAATTCGAGACAAGGAGAGAGAACAAATGGTGCAATTTCATGATTCTTATACTGTGCATTCTGCCAAAGTTATGCTGTTGACACCTTCATAACATTGTAGAAACTAATTGCTCAGATAGGTAACTCACACATCAGCCTTTTAACATGATATTCTTACTTTGGATGATATTCCTGTAAGATGAAGTAGCTGGGGACTCAGGTATTTCAGAGAAAAAAGATTGGCCTTGATCACAACTTTTCCCTAAAAAAAAAAAAAAGGGAGGGGGGGGGATAAGCTAAAAACCTTGTGATGCAGGAAAAACAAAACAAAAAAATTGCTTGAAATTTACCCCCCTTCAAATTGCTGCACTAGTTCAGTGAACCAAGGGCTTATGTTCTTCCTGAGTCAGTAACACATAAACGAAGCACGATCGCTATTTTCTTATAGACAGCTATTAGAACTAAGCAGCAGAACAGTCGTTTTTCAGATTGAGGTCCTAGGTTTTCCTATGCACAATGTGACAAAGTGGGAATGCTCTTAATGTTTTCTCTGAATACTGTGTGGATGCCTCAGTTTCCCCTATGCCTTTAAGTATCTAGGTGATGGGATAAGAGTATTATCATTGCAGAGCCCTAGAGGGCCAGCGTGATGATGTCTGCACAGAGAATGGCTGACACCCTGTCTGCTGGCAACTGGTGGCCTGGGCCCCTCCACTGCAAAGGTGCCAACTGAAGGTGTTGGAGAACAAAGATCAGGTGGCCTCCTGGCCCAGGAAAGAGACAAAAGGCCAGAGGAGGGGCTGGAGAGTTTCAGTTTGGAACTGGCTCAGGAAGGAGAGGGAGGCCCAGACCCGGGGTCTGGCCTCCCCGACCTCAAGATGGACCTGACTTAGAGGTCCCGTTTCTGTACCTACAAGCTCTGCTTTGGACAGTGTTCTGTCGTCTAATAAAACCTTCTGTGTTACTGGCTGGCTGAGAGTCATGTCTGACTGCAGAGGTGGGGTGCTGGGTCCTCTGGCTTCCCCAGGAGTCCTGCCTGCGTGGACTCACTGTGGGAAGCGCACTGTGGGGCAAGGGGATGCTGACGGCTCTGAGGTCAGACCCAGGAAGGTGGAAGCCATTGAAGCTTCTTGCCCTGGAGACAGTCTGCTCACAGACAGGAGGCTCCCCCAGAGTCCTGCCTGGCTTTGTATGGAGTAGTTCCAGAGCATTGCCCAGTGACTCCGTGACACATGCCTGACTACACCATCCTTCCATCTACATGGGATGCTGTTCCTTAATTCCACGGAAGAGTAGCACCAAGATGGTCTTGCTTTACACCTGATACTGTGTAGACTGGCATATATGATCTACTAGTAACTTGGTTCTTTACATCTTTTAGTACATCTAATTATCCACCGGAAAAAAAAATCTACCTAAATTCATACAATTTCAGTTATAGAAGCTCTCGCTTTAACTAGATCAAAACTTGATGTTACAAGATTTTATTCTTCCTTGTGGTATGGTTTCATCCAGTCTGCGATTGTAAACGAGCAGTTTTTCAAACAAATGGCACACTCTATACGAGTCCTGTTACTCACGATGAACGGCTGACGTGATTACTATTTAAACCTAAGCAGGAAGTTCTCTCATCGTTTTACTGATTTCAGATGAAACCATATTATCACCGTTCCATGAACTATATTTACAGGAATTTTCATTCTAAAAATGTCAGCTATTGGACATTGTTTTGTGTTTATCACAGTGAGTATGTCTAAACCTTAGCTGATACACCAAAAATAACCCTGAAGTAATGGCAAGCGCATTGCTGCTTTTTATTACGTAATGTGCCAAGCTTACCTATTTGCGGATCTAGGGGCACTTTCCCCAGGAGAGAAATATTTAAATTTTGGCACATCTTCTCTGCTCCTCCAGTTGTTGGAGGAAAGATCTGAGATTCAGTCTGTGATGTAAAAGAAAAAAGGACAAGTAATACAAGATGACGCCAGAAAAGATCATTTTGAGAACGACAGTTCTTCAGTTTTGTTTAGGGGCACATTCCAAACGTCACTTATTGAAATCCCAATTAAAACAGGACCAACACCGTGGACTTCGGACGGCTACGTGCAGTAGGTTCCTCGCATACTATCACTAAACACGTTGGAGTTCTACCCAATTAAAACATTTGATCTAAGCTTTCACACAAATCATTTTTGCCCACTGAGAGCACTTTAAGTGCATATATAAATAACAAGTACCATTTCTAATACGTTTGTCCTCTATTCATCTACTTCAGGTTACTATTTCTCCAAGACATTTATGTTATATACATAATCCTAATTTTAAAAGTGTGTGTCAGAATTTAAATGTACAAGAGCAAGGGATTTGAAAGCAGACAGCGTGGCCAGACAAAAGCTGTCACTATTCTTTAATTACGAAAAACCTAATTCTTTGCATTATGCAAAGACCTGGGACTCGTAAGCAGAGACTGACATTATGTCTGATTTTTCAAGCACTCACATTGCTTTGAGGATGCGTCAAATGGATAAGAGGTTGACGCCAAGGAACTCACCTGAAACCCATGGACCCACATTTCCAAGACAAGCTGATAGTGCATTAGTCTGCATGTTTGATTGGTCATTACCATCCTTCAGTTCCTTCTCTAAGTGGGTCAGTAACACGTCATTTGTCATCTTGTTCCCTTCCTAGCCCAATCCTCAGATTCCACATTTATCATGACCGGCACATACAATCCGGCATGGGAATGTTTTTAGTAAATGATTAAAGTACACAGTGTAGCTACACCTCATTCCATAACGCTCCCAGTGTTGAAAATGCCAGGAAAGTTCTGAAGCAAAAGCAGTATGTGTAGCTCACTTACGTAACAGGGAGATCAGGCGTTCAACCTCTAAAGGAAACTGTTAATACAGAAACATCTAAATGTTTGCATAAGCTTTTAGAAGCAAAACTGAACAAGAAGGGAGGATGCAGTAGGGCTTGAACACACAGCACTTCAGTAGTCTCCTACATCACAGGAGCTGCAACATCCCACATCAGCAATTCAGAGATGCCAGCCGGTGGTGCCTCATAATAAGAGCACTTAAGACAGAGTTGTTTAAACACAGATCTTAAAGTAGGTCTATTATTCAAATATAGATGCCTAACATGTATCATCCTGCTGTGTAGCTGAAGCCTCCATTTCAAAATTGCTATTTTTATACAGTGTTCTGGCTCCTAAAAGAAGCAACAATTCTTGGCATCGGGAATGCACCTTTCATAACTATCTAAGGACAACAGTTCCTGTATAAAGGAGCTTGATACTGTTTCCACCAACAGAAAACAGGATTTTTTTTTTTTTTAAATTCAGGAGATCAAGCAAGTTTGTGCCATGATAAGTAAATCCTTTCCCTTCCCTTATGGTCACCACAAAACACACACAAATTTGGACTGTGTATATTAAGACGAGTGAAAATATTAACAATAAGTTTTAGATAGTCTTACCTTACATTTTGGGCATACAAAGCCACTCATATTTTCAACAACACCTATGATTGGCAGTTTCACCTTATGACAGAAGTTGATCTCCTTTCGAACATCCTGAAGTGATATTTCCTATCAAAAGCAAATGTTATTTTGTCAGTCCACATGTACTGGACTTTTTCCATCTATGGGTTTTCCCTGCAAAGCAAACTTTCTTAGCACAGAAACTTTTCAAAAAACTGAGCATCAGATTAAACATATAACCTATCTTCTGTTTTACTCAATTAAGGTATCTTCTGTTTTGAGACTGACCAAAGATCACGTTATTTAGATCTTTATTCAATCAACTTAGCTTCCAACATCTTTAAATCTGTCCAACCATTCTAGCATGGGGATCAAGCATCTTTATTCATATCGCCTGCATTAATGTCGTATCTCCAGTGAAAAGTATTCTTTAAATAGAACGGATTATGCAAATATTACTTTTGTATCTACTAAACTAAACTAGTTTTTTGATGTCTTTCTGTAATCTGGTGAAGGTGTTGAGGAAGATGTGCAGGAATGGGTTTATTCAGGCTTTCCAAAGTCAATTCTAACGGGAGGGGTTGGTAGCTCAGTGTTTGAGCACTGGCCCATTAAACCCAGGGTTGTGAGTTCAATCCTCCATTTAAGGATCTGGGACAAAAATCCGTCTGGGGATTGGGCCTGTTTTGAGCAGGGGGTTGGACTAGATGATCTCCTGAGGTCCCTTCCAACCCTGGTATTTTCCCTTAGCTGTCTCTTTTCCAAGCTGAAAAGTCCCAGTCTTATTAATCTCTCCTAATACAGAAGCCATTCCATTCCCCTAATCATTTTTGTTGCCCTTTTCCGAACCTTTTCCAATTCCAATATAGCTTTTTTGAAATGGGGCGACCACATTTGCAAGCAATATTCAAGATGTGGGCATACCATGGATTTAGAGAGAACATATTTTCTGTCCTATTTTCCATATCCTTCTTCATTATTCCCAGCATTCTGTTAACTTTTTTGGCTGCCGCTGCACATTGAGTGGATGTTTTCAGAGAACTATCCAAAATGACTCCAAGATCTCTTTAAGTGGTACCAGCTAATTTAGATCCGATCACTTTATATGTATAGTTGGGATTATGCTTTCCAATGTGCATTACTTTGCATCTATCAATATTCACTTTAATCTGCCATTTTGTTGCCCAGTCACCCAGTTTTAAGAGATCCCTTTGTAGTTCTTCACAGTCTGCCTGGGTCTTAACTATCTTTAGTAATTTTGTTTCATCTGCAAGTTTTGCCACCTCACTGTTTATCCCTTTTTCCAGATCATTTATGAATATGTTGAACAGGACTGGTCTCAAAACAGACCCCTGGGGGACACCACTATTTATGTCTCTCCATTCTGAAAACTGACGATTTATACCTACCCTTTGTTTCCTATCTTTTAACCAGTTCTCAGTCCATGAAAGGACCATCCCTTTTATCCCATGACAGCTTAATTTACGTAAGAGCGTTTGGTGAGGGACCCTGTTAAGGATTTTCAGAAAATCTAAGTACACTATATCCACTGGATCCCCTTGGGCCACATGCTTGTTGACCCCCTCAAAGAATTATAGTAGATTGGTGAGGCATGATTTCCCCTTTACTAAAAGCATGTTACTAAAACCATGTTTGACCTCATTTCCTTCCACATCCCTTGCGTTCTGCTCACTACTCCCTATTTAGTATTCCACTTGTGCCTCTAGACATTTTCTTGTTGTTCCTACTCCTGGGAAACTGTGCCTCTTCCTGCACAATTGGCCTCTTCTTCCCCTCCTTCAAACTGCCCACTAAGAATGTACCTTTGATTTAGCCAGACTTCTGCCACTAATCTTAGCACTGACTCTGAACAAAAAGCCTGCCCCCCCCCCCCCCAAAAAAGACTATACACATCCCAAGAAGGAAAAGTATACTAACCCAGAGGTTCTACTGTCCTTAAATAAATACTCACCACGATTTCCCCCACCCCAACATCACTAGTATCCTCCTGCTGTCTAATGTTATCATTCCTTACTTCCCTCCTAGCATCATCTGTAAGTCAACAGTATTGCAAGTACAGAGTCCTTTGCCTTCAGGAAGTCTCCAACATGCCACAGAGCTGTATAGAAGTTTAACATACTGTCGTTTAAATGAGAAAATAATTTGATCTCTAAGGATCAAATAATTTGGTTGTGATGAATGGATTGTGCTGGGCACAGGTCCCAAAGGGCAGGAAGAAGATTCCGAAGCCAACATGGAAGGAGATGATTTAACTCCTCCAGGAGAGATATTTCTCTGTGCCTACATGCTATAGCTGATGAACATGGTGATTTCTTTAAAGTTAGTAAGTGTTCCAAAGCAAAAATTTGTTTTGTTTTAACTGGTATTACATTTGTAGCAGTACTTCTCTTACCTGAGGAGTAGTGATTATAACTGCTCCATCTATGTTTGAGGAACTTAGATATTGCACAATAGATAAGTGTTCATCTGAAGTACCTGGAGGTGTATCCACAATAAGGTAGTCAATTTCACCCCAATCTACATCACGAAGAAATTGTTTGATCATTCCTAAAAACAGATGCAAGATGAATAACAAATTTGCAATTTAGAAACATACGAGCTAGAAAACAACAAGTGTGCATAGTTTCCTCAATCTTTACTGTAACTTAAAGGAGCCAAAGCTTGAGTGAGACATTCAGAATTTGGTCTGTTCAAAAAGTCTGAGAGGCACTTTGAGAATCTATTCTGTGCTAAACGATTACCCCAAATATGACTGCAGCCACACTTAATCTTAAAGCATGGGTCTATTCTGTAAGGAGAGTATGTAAAATGGCACCTCACTCAAAATATCTGCTCTTTGTCTGACTTCAGCAAATATATATTTTTACTCCTGTTAACAGAACAGTGCAGAGACAACACAGATGAGTGAGGTGGATTTTATTACTTCACATGTATTAGAATTATTTAGCAAGTTCCAATCTATGGCAAGCAATAAGAGGTCACTGAAGCCATAATTTTGCTGTCAGAAGTTTCATTACTACCAGTAATGCTATAAAGTAAAGAATTCAGTTTTACTCTCAGATCTCGTCCTTTCAGCTGATCACTTTAAATATAGAAGTTTTGGATACAACAATCCTGCACCCTCACAATATCAGTACAGAATCACTGTTTCAGAAAGAGCTGCAGCTTAAGTTATACTTTCAGAGCATTCTACTCACATTTCTCTATATTTTAACGTAGGCACTGTCAAACCAGACTTGAGTGTTATCAATAAAAAGCTAGCTACATTCTATTGCAGAAAACAATGAGATGTCGGACTGAAAGGGCTAAAACAAAAGTAATTTTAAATCTACAGTAACATGGAAATCACGTTTAGTTCTGAAAAAAGGATGAGCAGTTTTATTACATAAATTCATCAGCAAAACTGGCTCAAAAGAATATTATTGTCTATTGCCATAACCAAATGGTCTACTTCCAGTTTTCTTTTATGCACAAAAGGACAGTAAAACAGTATACATTTATAAGGTTGAATTATTAACCAAATAAGATAGTTCTGCTACCTACATTCATTTACACACACATCCCCCCAAAAAACAAACCCCACTGAACATCAGGTAACTAAAAAATTATCATGTTGAATATTGCGATTTCTTTCAGATACGCAATCAATTTAGGAATCTTTTTTAAAATGTAATCAACATCCATGCCTATTTAGAAAGTTCATCAGACCCATGTTAACACGGGACAATAAACTATAGATATAAATTCTGCCCAAGTATCAAATGTACATGTTAATCAGTAGTACGCATGCAATGATATTTTATCAAATATAGACTCCTTAGTTTCCCTCTAGCCAGTGTAAACTAAGTTGTTCTGATTATGTTAGAGAGCTCAGTTCAATATACGATAACCATCCTAGAGTGAAAGAAAATGCGAAGTATAACTGCTTTGCCAACAAACAAAAGTTTTATATGGAAAAAAGGAAGCACTGTCTAAATTGCAATAGTTTATGCTCCCCGATGCAACAATCAACAACGAAAATACTTGAGATACAGACCATTTTTTTTGGGTCCTCTCCAGATAACAGCATCATCAGGACCACTGAGCAAGAACCCCACAGACATGACACACAAGTTTTCTTCAACATACTAGAAAAGAGGAAGCATACTATTAAGATAGCCCAGAAAGAAATTTACCTACCAAAATAATATCCTTACTAGCTCTTGAAAGATTTTAATGGATCAAAACAGTTTAAGAAAATGGATGTTTTGAAAAAATGAAGCGTCTTTACTTTTCCTCCATCAGTCAAAGACTGCATGATTTCTGTACAGTCAGTAATCTGACTATATTTACATTTTAAAGAGCCTTTTACAAACTGATAATGCCAATTACTGCAATAAATCTTCACAGAATCACAACTGAGCAGGCATGTGGCTAAAATGACTTCCCTTCCTCAGCATCAGAAAAATGTGTGTGTAGTGGCATGTATAAAAGTTGGAACAAAACCTGAATTATTTCCATGCATTTTGTTAAAGAACATCACCTCTATTATTCCTTGGGATTTAATTATCTGCAGTGTTGTTATAACTGGAAGTGAAGTATTATGCAAGTGCATGAGAACCAAAAATAATTGAAACTGACTCGTCTATCTTGGTTGTCCAAACCAAAATGAGCGCAAAGGGAAACAGTTGAAAAAGTGAAACTTTACTTTGTTTTAAAGTGTTAACCCACTGTGATGTTAGTAACAGAAGGAATTTTTTTTAAAGCTATGATGTTTAACATGTAGTGCCTCTTTAAGAAACAGGAATTCTGTGTATGGAAAAAGAATGGGTAGCAGGGAGAAAATAGTTCCAGTTTCTCTCTGGAATAGGCCCTCCTAAAAACTGTTTTCTTTTTTAAAAAAAGAAAAGAAAAAACCTCATTAACTTACCACCGGAGACCATCCAGAACCACTCTGGTGAACCTGAGGATAAAAGCAATGTTTTAAAACCCCATATATACATAAAGTATGCAAAATATAAGCTACGCTGTAATGATAGCGTATTTCTTGGCATCTGGTTTGAAATGTAACTGTATTGAAAGAGCCAAATGGCCATATAAGAAACTGCAAAAAGGCAGAGTTCCTGAATTAGTCAGTAAACAATGAATTCTGTTGATGTTGATCAAATGGCTGTTGCAGCAAACAGGCTGCCTAACAATCTGCAATATAGCCCTCATTCCCTTGCTGCAGAAGAGTTCACCCTGAAGGACACCACTCTGAGAAATATCTGAAGGAAAGAAAGAGGCAGATGCTGCTAGCCACTGCCCATAAGTATAGGGATACCTACTAAAAAAAGTTTGCTACATAGTACAACAAAACCAGAAAGGAGACTGGCAACCAACTCCAGAGAAACACAAGTATGTACAAATTTCTCTCAAAGACAGTACTTCCTTATGCCAATGGCATTACGGTCCTATTAATGTGTCAGCCTGATCATAGATAAATGATCAGAGGCTGCTAATCGCATGGCAAAGGCGGCTCAAATATCCTTCTAATACAAAGAGTACCATACCCGACGAGCAACGTTTAAAAGTAAATTCCCTGTACAGAATGTTAAATGTCTCTCCTATGCCAGTTAGCTAGTCTTTAAGGAAACAAAGGTGAAATTTACTAACATTAATGATGTACATTATTAGTACCAAAACGCAGTGTGTGCCTCTACTCAAAAATTGAAACACAGAGCCATAAGGCTGCATATCACTGAAGAGTCAGAATTTTCTACGAAGTGATGATTCTGCAGTATTAAAGTCTTCAAAAGCAATAAAGTTCATTGTATGTTGTCTTATCCTGGCATTAACTGTTTACTTGAAGTGTGCAACTCATTTGTACAAGCCAGTCAAGCTGCACTGAATTTGGAGGGGCTCAGCTTGCTTTTTATTATGTAAGCATTTCCACGCATATTCCCCCACAAGTTATTATTAAACAAGCCATATTTATATATTTATATATAACCTGTTAGACAACTTGTGACAAGTTGCTCTTACTGTTTTTAAAACAAAAACAATCATACCTGTTCTCCCTCTATACCCATTATTTTGGGGATTGATGGTCCACAAATATCTATGTCCAACAGAGCAACCTAAGAAAGAAAAAAAGTTGGAAATACGCACACAGAGTTGTTTACATAAATTAGAAGCAAACACTAAAATGAGTTGAAATCTGGAGAATATTTAGCTTAGATTAGTAATAGGAAATGAAGCATATGACATTAGATCACTGGCATGAAGACATGACTGCCTTTACTAAATTCATTTTTGGTAGCAGGCCCAGTTCTAATGGACAGTCATTCACCATCTCAATGGAAGTTAATTTGTATCTTCCTTAGTAGTTGACTGAGCATTAATCCTTCCGTTTTATTCTTAGTTTGCCTACAAAAACTATATTGCATAGTCAACAGGGCTATAGATCCACCTTAAAAGAGAGACACTGAATAACAAAATGATTGGAAGTATCCTCCTAGAAGTTTGAAACCCTGTCTTTGTCTGTTTTAATTATTTATGTTTACATCTAACAAATTCTACCCCCAGCTCCTCCCCACCCTCAACCCATCTCTCTTAAGAGGCCCAAATGTAACCTGATCTTCACACAATTCCTGTTGATCTTTTTGATGTATGGTAACACAGCTCTGGGACCTGAGTATAATTCATGCTCCCTTTAGTGACTGACTGGTATATAAATTATACAGAAACAAACAGTTTCTGTATTTGTGTATGTATTTAATGTCTCAGTAACAGAGTGGTGGATTTATTAAAAGATTTAGAACCTAGATGGCACTGCTCAAGCATCAGAAAGTATTGGATAACACAACGAACTGCACAGACTGCCTTCAAACTGAAGCAATTAGAATGTAACCGTCAATGGCTGATAGCGAAAGCATATGAATCAAATAAAATTTTAAGCAACTGCATTGTACGGTTGAAAAGATCTAATAACTTTTAGGGCGTTTTCTTAGGGGCAAATTACCAAGGTTCTGAATTTATACTGTTGCTTATGAAGATTCACCTTGTTAGGCCTCAGCAACCCTAGTTCTACTTGCATGGAGGCAATGTCAGACTCAGGTAATTGAATTCACATTGGGAAAGTGCAGACTGAACTAACTTATTCAGTAGTACGAAGGCCAAACTGTCCACAGTCACAGATTTCACTGGCCAACAGGCAAGCAGCATAAGAAAATATTTCACTTATTCGTTACATATTATACATTAGGCACAATATGTGTCACAAAATAAAGTAACTTATTTCTAGTTATTTTTATTTCTTTAACATGCCTGAAATACAATACTCTGTAGAAACCTGTTCCATAGAGGAAACAGTTGTGTCACATCAAGGTAAAGGGAAATGAGAATTGATCCAATATGAAGTGTTTGTGAAAGATTTGTCTTTCTGAATGAAGTAATACCACGTGTGGAAACTCACGAGCACGGGAAAGGATTTAAAAGCTATTAATTAAATGAAAATTCTTTCCTGAAAAACAGAAGCTGATTTCACAGCATTAACTGTAAGCCTACTGAGACAGATTTTAGGGAAAAAAGTTCATAAAAATAAAATTCTATCAGTACTAAGCCCATAGCACACAGGTTCAGTAACAATATCTTGAACATATTTGCTCTGCGTTGCCCAAAATTTCTCTCTTTGTGCATACTGACAAAGGCAACTTTTTCTTGTTATCAGCATCGAGGAATCCAGACAGCATTAGAAGAGTTAGCTACATTCCAGACTACCTCACGTATGAGCATCACAAATGTCTTAAGCTCATATTTAAGAAAATATTGTTTATGGTGACTGAGGAAGTAGGAAGCCAAGAGCAGCTGCACACCACGTAACTTGAACCCAGGCTTCACACATAATCTGTTGACAGTTACGCTTACAAGTCTTGTGCTGACTTGTAACAGATCTGATAATGGAAGCTACTGGGGAAGAATGGCACGTGCCATTCTTAGAGTTATTTTTGTGATCTTTTAACTGCACTTGAAACAACCAATGAAATGTTAAGGTTTTTTCCTGTGTATATCAGGTTGTTTTTTCTTTAAAGATGCATTTTAGTAGCTTTCACTTTTCTGGGGTGGGAAGGAAGGTATAGGAGTAAAATAAAGCCCCCTTCTTACTCACAGAACCCCTGAGAACTAACAGGCACATGGAAAGACAACCACATGCCTGAGCTATTTTTACCTTCTCAGGTGTGTGCAGAATAATGTGTTTTATGGCCGCTTCTCACCACCTACATATCCTCCTGCCCAGTGGCAAGGCTAGCTAGACTGTGCCCTTTTAAAGATGCAAGCAGCTTCCTTTTCACCTCCGAGACCCCTAGTCAGAGATGTGCACATCCGTGTGGGAGGGGAGAAGAGGATGGGACACCAAAGAGTGCAGGCTGACAGCAGATGGACTGTAGTTATTTGTATTTATTTCAACATAATTCCTAGATATAGACCGTGCTGTCTTACAGATTGTGTGTGCACACGCACGCAAATATTGAATCTGTAAGAGACTCGTGGGGCAGTCATACGATCTTCTGGGGATTTCAAAAGTGTTTTCCTTCAACCTAACAGCAGTTCCTGCAGTTTCAGTGCTTGGAGTTTTTGAGGGAATGACAAATTTACAAAAGAATTTTAAACACACCAGCAATTCCTCTTATACCAGGAGTAATGAATGATAAACAGGAATTCCTCATACAAAAAGGGAAGTCTGTTATGCAGCATTTTCCTTCTTCAGAATTAGGCATTAAAAAGGTGAGGGACAGTTTTTACATCTTCTGGCATAATGAAATACTCAGCCCTCCCTAGCAAACGGGAAAAACAGCCCCAATTCCTTTGATTGCACAAAGTCTAGCAACTTAGTAGTTTTAGAAACAGCCCATTAGGAATACAGTTGACAAACACGCTCTTTTTCAAACTGCCTTTCACTCCTCCTATCCACGACAGGTGCCTTTAACATCATGTTTTACTTATTTTAAGTTCAATACAAAATATTCTCTCGAAGTGTTAATAGTTTGAAGAGTCTGCAAGCATCTCTTCTAATGCTGGCAGGAAATGGAAATAGAAAACAGGATTTTGATTCTATAGCTCATTTTTCTTACATAATAGCCTGTTAGAGCAAAGGGCACATTACATACAGCCATCTTTAGGTCCCATTATGTCAGATGGGTGGGCTGACCTACTGCCATGGAGCATTCTTTTACCAACAGAAGGAACATGACAAAGCTGAGTGATAAAAAGTTAAAATAAACCCAGGGTGATGTGTGTGCGTGTGGTTTGTTTAGATTTTGGGGAGTACAATTAGTTGTTTTTCTTTTACAAGTGCTTGTTCCATGGAACAGTACTGGTTCCAAAGGCAGCTTTTAGCCTACTGTTCTGAACACTGAAAAGCTTGCAAAGATATGGGTGGACAAGAGGGCTGGAATTCATGAGCTACAGCTGCTCCTGTGTTCCTTTTCCACTTTGTTATTTTATGCCCATATTTAACAAAAACAAAAAGCCCAGAATCTTTTCCCCCTGCTGCTTTGTAAGAGATCCACACAAAAACAATACAGGAAGCACTGTCAAATACAAGAAGTAAATGCAGTGGGGAAAAAAGTCTTTTCCTGAAATTTTTCAGTTATAGTAATCTTTAGGTGTCATTTCTAACACCAAGAATAAATTTTTTCAGACATAAGTCTGACTTTCCAAGTAGTCAGTGTCACATGAAAAAAGAAACTCTTGGCACATTTATACAAAAAAAAAAAAACCACACATGAAAGATACAACTGTTCGTTCTCCAGAGTTTTAAACAGTTAAAAAATTACTATTAAATATTAGGGCTATCAAACAATTAAAAAGATCAATCACGATTAATCACACTGTTGAAGAAAATCATTAAAATATTTTGGATGTTTTCTATATTTTCAAATACTGATTTCAATTACAACACAGAATACAAAGTGTACAGTACTCACTTTACATTTATTTTTGATTACATGTGTTTGCACTATAAAAACCAAAAAATAGTATTTTTTCAATTAACCTAATATACGTACTGTAGTGCAATCTCTTTCTTCATTTGTAAGTTCAACTTTCATGATAATTACGTAAAAAAACCAACCTGCATTCAAAAATAAAAACTTAAAAATTTTAGACCCTTCAAGTCCACTCAGTCCTACTTTTTATTCAGCCAATCGCTCAAACAACTTTGTTTTCATTTGCAGGAGATAATGCTGTCCTTGTCTTGTTTACAATGTCACTTGACAGTGAGAACAGGCATTCACATGGCACTGTTGTAGCCGGTGTCAGAAGATATTTATGTAACAGATGCGCTAAAGATTCATACATTCCTTCATGCTTCAACCACCATTCCAGGGAACATGCGTCCATGCTGATGCTGGGTTAAGAACACAAGAACGGCCATACTTGGTCAGACCAAAGGTCCATCCAGCCCAGTATCCTGTCTGTCAACAGTGACCAATGCCAAGCGCCCCAGAGGCAGTGAACCTAACAGGTAATTTTCAAGCGCTCTCTCTCTTGCCATCCTTCTCCACCCTCTGACAAACAGCGGCTAGGGGCACCACTCCTTACCCGTCCTGGCTAACAGCCATTAATGGACTTAAAACCTCCATGAATATATCTAGTTCTCTTTTAAACCCCATTATAGTCCCAGCCTTCACAACCTCTTCAGGCAAGGAGTTCCACAGGTTGACTGTGCGCTGTGTGAAGAACAACTTCCTTTTATTTGTTTTAAACCTAATGCCCATTAATTTCATTTGGTGGCCCCTAGTTCTTACATTATGTGAACAAGTTAATAACTTTTCCTTATCTACTTTCTTCACATCACTCATGATTTCATACACCTCTATCATATCCACCATAAGTCTCCTCTTTTTCAAGCTGAAAAGTCCTAGCCACTTTAATCTCTCCTCATATGGGAACCGTTCTAAACCCCTAATAATTTTAGTTGCCCTTCTCTGAACCTTTTCTAATGCCAGTATATTTTTTTTGAGATAAGACCGCATCTATATGCGGTATTCAAGATATGGGCATACCATGGATTTATATAAGGGCAATAAAATATTCTCCATCTCTTTTTTAATGATTTCCTAACATCCTGTCTGCTTTTTTGACTGCCACTGCACACTGCGTGGATGTCTTCAGAGAACTATCCATGATGAGTCCAAGATCTCTTCTGATCTTGTTCTGCTCGATAACAATTCAAAGTAGTGCGGACTGACATATGTTCATTTTCATTATCTGTGTCAGATGCCACGAGCAGAAGGTTGATTCTTTTTGGGTGGTTTGGGTTCTGTAGTTTTTGCATCGGAGTGTTGCTCTTTTAAGTTTGCTGAAAGCATGCTCCACATCTCATCCCTCTCAGATTTTGGAAGGCACTTCAGATTCTTAAACCTTGTAGCTATCTTTAGAAATCTCACATTGGTACCTTCTTTGCATTTTGTGAAATCTGCAGTGAAAGTGTTCTTGACCTGGCACATGTTTGTTTTATCATCTGCTATAACACGAAATATATGGCAGAATGCAGGTAAAACAGACTGGGGGGACATAATTCTCTCCCAAGGAGTTCAGTGACAAATTTAATTAATGTATTATTTTTTTGATGAGCATCACCAGCATGGAAGCATATACTCTGGAATGGCGGCCAAAGCACGAAGGAACATACGGATATTTAACATATCTGGCACATTTAACATATCTGGCACATAAATACCTTGCAATGCCGGCTACTGATGTGCCATGCAAATACCTGTTCTCACTGTCTGGTGACATTGTAAATAAGAAGGCAGCCCTAGCTCCTGTAAATGTAAACAAACCTGTTTGTCTTAGTGATTGGCTGAACAAGAAGTAGGACTGAGTGGACTTGCAGGCTCTGAAGTCTTACATTATTTTGTTTTTGAGTGCAGTTATGATACAAAAAAACCACTTACATTTGTAACTTGCACTTTCACGACAAAGAGATTGCACTACAGTACCTGTATGAGGTACAGTGAAAAATACTAATTTTTGTTTATCATTTTACAGTGCAAATATTTGTAATAAAAATATACATTTTCATTTCAATTACAACACAGAATACGATATATATGAAAATGTAGAAAAACATCCAAAATATTTAATAAATGTTGGTTGGTATTCTATTGCTTAACAGTACAATTAAAACCATGATTAATTTTTTTATTCATGATTAATTTTTTTGAGTTAATCACCTAAGTTAATTGCAATTAATCAACAGCCCTACTAAATATCTACCCCTTTAAACATATAGAATATCAAGGTTGGAAGAGACCTCAGGAAGTCATCTAGTCCAACCCCCTGCTCAAAGCAGGACCAATCCCCAGACAGATTTCTGCCCCCGATCCCTAAATAGCCCCCTCAAAGATTGAACTCACAACCCTGGGTTTAGCAGGCCAATGCTCAAGCCACTAAGTTATCCCTTCCCACCGAATGCTTCGAGACAAGGATAGTAGAGCAAGTAGCTTTCTAAAATGAAGTTAGAAGTTATTAAACAAGTAGCTATCTACAAACCACTGCCATCAACACTTATGTACATAACTTGTCCGTGACTAGACCTATGGAATGATTTACATGGTTAAGTGGCTGTAAGGCCCTGAGCTTGCATTACAAGTAAGCAAAGAAAGATGTCACTTTCACATGACTAGAATATATGCAGAAACCCACAGAGTTAAAACTGTGAAAACTGTAGCACAACACATCATGGAGATAAGTGTATAGAATCAGAGGGGCAGCCGTGTTGGTCTGGATCTGTAAAAGCAGCAACGAGTCCTGTGGCACCTTATAGACTAACAGACATTTTGGAGCATGAGATTTTGCGGGTGAATACCCACTTCGTCGGATGCATGACATTCACCACAAAAGCTCATGCTCCAAAACATCTGTTAGTCTAGAAGGTGCCACAGGACTCTAAGCATACAGAATAAAACTTTACTATCCAAACATTTCAACACACACCCAAAGAGATCAATAAAGCAAATTAGAGAATAAGAAATTATTTCTGAAGGATTTATTCTGGACTCCATCATCAATTATCCTTACTGAGACCTCTGGAAGTTACTACAATATTAAAATGAGAATGAATACAGTAGTTCTATTCTCTAGCAGCAGGGTCCATGAGCATTAAACATGCCAGGAAGCTGTCAGGTGCATTTAAAAAGATCTGAGCCCATATTCTTAAGTCCCATATAGTCTAGTGGTCAGGATTCCTGGTTTTCACCCAGGCGGCCTGGCTTCAATTCCCAGTGTGGGAACAGCGCAGAGCTTTGCGGTGGGAGGGCTAGCTCAGTGGTTTGAGTATTGGCCTACTAAACCCAGAGTTGTGAGTCCAATCCTTGAGGGGGCCACTTAGGAATCTGGGGCAAAAATCAGTACTTGGTCCTGCTGGTGAAGGCAGGGGGCTGGACTCAATGACCTTTCAAGGTCCCTTCCAGTTCTAGGAGATAAACCTATCTCCAGTTATAAAAATCCTTGGTTCTGCTAGGAGATAGTATGGTTAAATCACATCCAAATATACAAGTTTGTCTATCCCATATGCTAAACATGTTAATGTATTCTCTCTTCCATATTAGTCTGTCAATAGCAAATCCCGATTTTGCACTTTTAGTATCATGTCTCTATATTAACCTTTCAATGCCATATCTGTCTGTTCTATTCAACTTTCATATTTAGGATTTTCTATACACCCAGTTACCCTGGAAAACACTGCCCAAATTTGTGAGAACTTGATTTGCATTGTAGAAAACCATGAAAACACTTTCTCTCAAGACTTTATTACAAAGATTTTAAAATGTTACATACTCCACTTGTCCTCAATGTCTGAAAAAAAAAATCTCAAGCATTTCTTTTATTCATGTACCACCAAGCTACTAGACTTTGACAACAGTAATGAAAATCAAGTAAAAATACCATAAGAACCATCTGTAACTGTAGTTTTAGGTTGTCCGGTAAGTACAAAATCTGGTATATAATTTTTAGCATTTGTCTAAAAAAAAATTCTGTAGTCTTTTCCCGTAGCCCCTTGGACATGTTAAAGTGAAGTTTAAATCAGATATTCCTGTCTATATTTTTACCCCAAGCTGTATATCCACACAAAGACGTACTGGAGAGGGGTTTCTCACCTGTTTAGTCTCGTCCTTTGCTAAGCCATAAGCCAAGTGGGCGCTGAAAGTGCTCTTGCCAACTCCTCCTTTCCCAGACAAAACTAGGATTTTGTGCTTCACAATTTTCATTTTCTCCTTTATTTCTTCTATAGCTGCAAAGGCAAAGGCGTCCCCAAGAGTTTGCGCCATGAACATAAGGGATGGCACCCCAGGAACCCTCAGCCTAGGCCCCCCTACCACCTGAAAGGGCTGCAGGCCAGAGTTTCGATTCTTCTCCCCATGCACCCCATCCCATCCCCCAAGAGACATGCTCCATGCACTCCCCAGACATCCCCAATAACTACCCCTCCCCCCATCCCTACACCCAACCCCCTCTTCCCCGAGAAACATGCTTAATGTACCCCAACACCCCCCAATTACCACCTGCTCCTCTGCCCACTCCCCTCCCAATAGACATGCTCAATGCACTCCCTAGACACCCCCAACAGCTATCCCACCTCCCATGTGCCCCACACCCTCCCTGAGAGACATGTGCCATGCACACCCCAGACACCCCTAATAAACTACCCCTCCCCACTCCTCACCTGACACATGCTTCATGCATGTCCCAGACACCCCCAATAGCCGCCCCTCCCCCATGCACCCCACACCCTCCCCGAGAGAGATGCTCAATGCACCCCTCACTCCCCCAATTACTACCCTTCCCCCACCCGGCCTCTCACCTCCCCCAGAGACATGCTCCAGGCATCCCCCAGCCACCCCCAATAGCTACCTACCCCCCTCCTCGCCCTAGACACACGCTCCATGCACTTCCCCAATAACGACCCCTCTCCTGCCTCTGCGAATGCACCTCACCCCCTCCCCCAGGGACATGCGCCAGCCACCCTCCCCAATAACGACCCCACCCCTCCCCCCCAGAGACATGCTCCAGGCATCCTTCAACCACCCCCAATAGCTACCCACCCCCCTCCTCGCCCGAGAGACATGCTCCAGGCACCCCACAGACACCCCCAATAGCTACCCACCTCCCTCTTCACCCGAGA
>NC_133779.1:23640122-23642022 GCF_003597395.2 Chelonoidis abingdonii | reverse complement strand
GGCGCGGCTCCGGCGGCCTCCGCCATCGCCCAGCCGCTGCCTCAGCACCACTTCCGGGGCGCCGAACCACTTCCGGGGCGCGCACGGCCCCTGCCGGCCGTTGTGACGTCGCTGAGCCGTTGGAGAACGTGCTGGGGTCCAGTCGCGCGACGCTCCCGGGTCACGTGGTCGTGCCCCCAGCTCGAGGAGCCGGAGTGGGCGGAGCCGGCAGTGCCCCGCCCCCTGCAGACGCTCCGCGGCCGGGCCGTTCAGCGGCCATCTCCACTGCTGATCTACTTAAAAAGGCAATGCCCTTGGAGTGGGGCCCTCCTCCTTAAAGCGGCAATGCGCGTGACACACACCCACGCGTGTCTCTGTCCCACGCACACGGTGTAGGCCCCTCTGCCGTGCTGTGTCTCTTCCCTCCACTCGTGCTGTGCCTCCTTTCTGCTGATGCAGACCGACACTGAACCTTGCAGCGTGGGAGGCTGCGTGCGGTGCAAGGAGTTATCTCCTGACGTGCATCCGAATTCACCCACGAAAGCTCACGCTCCAAAACGTCTGTTAGTCTCTAAGGGGCCACAGGAGTCTTTGCAGCTCCTGAGGGCCCAGCCAAGTGCTAGTTCATTAGTGAGCCATGGGAAATGCCCCTCCCTCTGACTTCCCCACCTCAACCAAGCAAAAACAATTTCCCTGGGACCTAACCCACCCCCCCTCACATTAACTCTTAGGGGAAATTGCATTCGCTTAACACCGTTTTGCTTAAAGTATCAGAGGGGGAGCCATGTTAGTCTGGATCTGTAAAAGCGGCAAAGAAGCCTGGGGCCCCTTATAGACGAACAGATGTTTTGGAGCATGAGCTTTCGTGGGTGAATACCCACTTCATCAGATGCATGACATTCACCCACGAAAGCTCATGCTCCAAAACGTCTGTTAGTCTAGAAGGGGCCACGGGAGTCTTTGCTGCTTTTGCTTAAAGTAGCGTTTTTCACGAACTACGATGTTAAGGGAGGACTTACTGGACGGGTCTGCTGCCCTCGATTCACGCACCGAGGCTAACGACCCTCTCTTACTCCTGCCCTAGCAACAGCAGGCTGAATTCCCAAGCCCTGGTACTCCCCACAGGGCAGAAGGCCATAGCCCATGGACAGAGTTTGGGGGCACAGAGAGTGTTGCTCCCCCTAAACTACAGGGCAAGAGCAGGGCAGTCCCAGAGCAGCTCCCCACCTCCTTCTCTCCCCACCCCCTGGCCAGGTCGGAGGGGGGAAGCCAGAGCCAGGCATGCAGGACAGCTGCTGCTCTGGCTGACGCCATGGGGCAGGCAGCCACGGCCCTTGTCTTCTGCTGATGCAGGGCGTTGAAGCTGCTTCACAGCTCCCAGCCCCCACTTTGCTCATGCAGCTGGTAAGAGCTGCCTGGGTGGGGGACCCATCTCCGTGGCTGGCAGAGCCCTTAGGGAACAGGGACTGCAGGGAAGCCCTTCTGGCACACAGACCCTCCCTGCAGAGCTACTCTCCCGTCCTCACATAGCCCCTACCTACCCTCCCCCTGCACCCTGAGCTATCCCTCTGCCTGCACACAGCCTCTAGTTACCCCCTCCCTGCACCCTGAGCTATCCTTCTGCCTGCACACAGCCTCTAGTTACCCCCCTCCCTGCACCCTCAGCTATCCCTCTGCCTGCACACGGCCCGTTACCCCCTCTCTGCACCCTGAGCTATCCCTCTGCCCTCACATGGCCCCTAGTTACCCCCTCCCTGCACCCTGAGCTATCCCTCTGCCTGCACACGGCTCCTAGTTACCCCCCTCCCTGCACCCTGAGCTATCCCTCTGCCTGCACACAGCCTCTAGTTACCCCCCTCCCTGCACCCTGAGCTATCCCTCTGCCTGCACACAGCCCCAGTTACCCCCCTCCCTGCACCCT
>NC_133779.1:23631403-23638677 GCF_003597395.2 Chelonoidis abingdonii | reverse complement strand
AAGAAAGGTAAAAATCCTCTCTGCAAAATCAGGATGGAAAATGACTTTACAGGGTAATCTGATTCATAGAGCCCAGAGGAACCCCCTCTAGCCTTATGTTCAAAGTTACAGCAAACAGAGAGAAACTCTTTAGCAAAAGGAACATTTACAAGTTGAGAAAACAAAGATAAAACTAACGCACCTTGCCTGGCTGTTACTTACACGTTTGAAACATGAGAGACTGGTTCAGAAAGATTTGGAGAGCCTGGATTGATGTCTGGTCCCTCTTAGTCCCAAGAGCGAACAACCCCCAAAACAAAGAGGACGAACAAAATCCTTCCCCCCACCAAGATTTCAAAGTATCTTGTCCCCTTATTGGTCCTTTGGGTCAGGTGTCAGCCAGGTTACCTGAGCTTCTCAACCCTTTACAGGTAAAAGGATTTTGATGTCTCTGGCCAGGAGGGATTTTACCCTTCCCTTTATACTTATGATGGGGGGGGGTGTGTTCAGAAAAGAGAGAACCCCTGCCCTAGAGGACTCAAACAATTTAAGGGATGTTGCACTATTCCTACGAGTTTCTCACTTACCCCAAACTGGGTCTCAGCTCTACCCAGGGGTGGCTGTATGTTTTCTGCCGCCCCAATCACAGCAGTCAGGCAGCCTTCGGCGGCGTTTCTGCGTGAGGTCCGCTGGCCATGCGGCTCTGCCAGACCGTGGGTTTGTCTTTAGTATAACTTATGTACATACTCCACGAACTAAGCATTTGAGCTTCTTCCAGAATCTGGGATGAGCCTATGTTGTGAAAAAATGCACAAAATAGCACATGCATGTGAATGGCCACAGGGTGCTAAAATTAAATTAATCCGGGAGTCTGAAACTGGGGGTTGGGATCCCTCAGGGGTCACGAGGTTATTACTGTCAGCCTCCACCTCAAACCCTGCTTTGCCTCCAGCATTTATAATAGTGTTAAATACATAAAAACGTGATTTTAATTTATAAGGGAGGGGGGTCACACGCAGAGGTTTGCTATGTGAAAGGGGTCACTAGTACAAAAGTTTGAGAACCACTGAATTAAACCCTCTGGAGCCTCGGGGAATGCAGGGGGAGAGGGTCTTCACTTGCTAGGGTTGGGAAGGAAGTAGGTGGTGTAGGATATTGCTCTTCTCATATGATCCCTCCCCCATGGCTCTCTTGGCTCTATCACTGGTAATCTAAAGTGGCTCATTTTAAATTAAGCTACCCTCCCCTGAAACGACTCTCCCTACGGCACTGATCCGGCACTACCTACGAGACTATAAGTTGGCATTTGAGAAGTGAAAGGGATGGTGGCCCTAAGGGAAAAGATAGCTTGGCTTTTTGCGTTAAATAGCTGTCTGCAAGCCTCAAACTGCTGAATGAGCTTTAGGGGTTGTACATGACTTAGGCACCCTCTGGCAAGCTTGGGATTTCCCTACCTCCACCGATACCCTTATCAACGATGACCCCGTATGCAGTTTTACTTCCCTCTGCCCTAGCTATTGTTAAGTGCCTTGGCCACTCGATGGCGGATACTGATGTTACTAATAGCCATGCATTTGCTTATGCCTCTGCTAAACATGCTGCTGCCATAGCACCTTCCCTAGTTGCATTTCTAGGTTCCCTCTCTGTTTCTGTGCCACCACCTTCCTTCACTGACCTCACCCTGCTCCAAGACTCTGCCCTAGCAGCCGAGAAAGACTCCTGGGTTGCTCAAGGTTGCACTTTACATACTGATTCCCTTTGGCGTTTGCGAACTGGAGCCTTTGTGACCCCCCGTTTTAGCTATACCCGTCTCTGGCCGCCCCACTACACGGTGTTCCGCATGTCGGAAAGGAGGAGATAGTCTCTGCTGTAACTAAGGCAGGATGGTGGGTCCCCCATTTCAGCTCTTCTGCAGCCAGCCACTGTGCCGCCTGTGCCAAAGCCACAATATTGGTAAATCTGTAAAAGTGGCTCAAGGCTTCCAGGGCCTGCCCCAAGCACCGTTCTTGCATTGGCAACTTGATTTTGTACAAATGCCTAAGTGTCAACGATTTGAATTTATTTTGGTTATGGTATGGTTGGATTGAGGCCTTTCCTTGTCACAAGGCTGACTCACTGTCTGTTGCCAAATGTTTGTTAAATCATATGCCTGCTAAGGCAATTCCTGTCCAGTGACCGGGGTACACATTTTACCGGACAAATTGTTCAGCACTTGGATCGTGTATTACAAGTCACACATCTGTTGCACTGTCCCTACCACCCACAGAGCGCAAGTGCAGTTGAAAGACGAAATGGTGGACTTAAGAATAAACTTGCTAAGATTTGTGACTCCACAGGGTTAAGCTGGCCAGCAGGCTTGCCATTGGCCCTTATGGAAATGCGATCCACTCCATCCCAAAGGCATAAATTGAGTCCCTATGCGAGTTGTGGCTACCATTACTCCTGTCCCAGACTTGAACTTGACTCACAGTACGCTCCTTCAATACTGCAAGGGATTAATGCAAGCTGTAAGGCCCTTCCATTCACAGATTCGAGCTGCCTGGCCAACGGAGCCCGCCTCTGACCCTTGCCATGGCCTTGAGCCAGGTGATTGGGTCTACGTACGGCACCATCATCGAAAACACGCCTTGGAACCTCGGTGGAAGGGTCCTCATCAGGTACTGCTTACTACCCAGACAGCTGTTAAACTATCTGGCATGGATATATGCTTTGCAGTGTAAGAAGGCACCATCTTCAGTGAACCAATCCTCACCTCAGGACCATGCAGTCAGTTTTGACTCCAGAAGAAGATGTAGAGGAACAGCCTGCAATACCTTATAATCTACGCTCTCCTAAGGGTTGCCAGAAGCAGACGACGACCTAAAGCAAGGTCCAAGAAGGAGCAGTAGTGAGCCTAGCGCCTGGTGGACATAAAACCATGACTGCGGTTCCCTCAGTGACGGTTGTCAGAACCAGAAGGGCCCTGCCTCCAACATGCACCTCTGAAGGCGCCTATTCCTCGGCTGCTGGTGTCTTAAGGTCTGGGGAGTCCACAATGACAATTCTTTTATCCAGCAGCAAGTGTGGATAGCTCAGGCCCTGCATAGCTTGACCAAAAGGAGGGATTGTGAAAGTAGAATGAATTAGATTGTAAAAGCAGAATGGATTAAAGAAATTCTGTACGTTCCGTTAAGCAGGAATGAGAAATGTTGAACTAAAGTTGTCAGGAAGAGAAACATTACGCTATGAAACAATGGGGCCACTTAAGCTAATGGTGGGACATTAGCAGGAGCTCCGTGAGAGTTACTAAGGAAATAAGGTATGTGTGTCTAGCCCCAGGTAAATGAATCAGTTCTGTTCCCTTTGTTATCTTGTTTAGTTTGTATAAATAGCTGCATAAATAAAGTAGCTTGAGCCTTGCGCGGCACTCACACATTATCTGAGTTGTGTTAGCAGAGCGCTTTGCTAATAAAAGAGAGTGGACTGACACATTGTGAGTCCCGAATCTGACTTTGATAGCCGTGTCCCTGGGCAACCTGTATGGGGTCTGTGACCTCAGCAGCAAGGAGTGGACAGACGGCATCTTGTCCAGTGTCATGAGGTGGCTGGTGCAGGTCCCTGGGCAGAGCCCATGCAGCTGGCTGGGAGCAGGCAGAGCCAGGAAGTGAGCTACAGCCAAGAGATGGGCAAAGGGGGGTGGTCTGTGGCCAGGGGGAAGGACACGGCGCATGCCCCGGGGAAACAGGGCAGAGACGATAGGAGTGGGCAGAGGGGGGACGTGCCTGGCGGCAGGACACAGCCGATAGGAGTGGGCGGGGGGGGATGGCGAGGTGACAGGAGCACAGCAGGGGTGCTGGCTGGCTCAGTGCCAGGAAAGGGGGATGGACCCTGTGTCAGCCAGGGATGTTTCTAATTCACACGTGATGCGCGGCGAGGTGCCACTCGGTTCGGTTCCTATGGGGGACGGGATCCAGCCAGGCAAATCATAGAATCATAGATTATTAGGGTTGGAAGGGACCTCAGGAGATCATCTAGTTCAACCCTCTACTCAAAGTAGGACTAATCCCTAAATGGCTCCCTCAAGGATTGAACTCACAACCCTGAGTTTAGCAGGCCCATGCTCCCCCCACTGAGCTATCCCGGGAGAGCTGCATCCCACCCGGGCAGAGCTGCATCGGCCTCCCCCTCGCTTGCACTGAGACCCAGCATGGCCACTGTTAGAGCAAAAGGAATTTGTTAACTCCTTGCTTATGGCAGTCCTCTGCTTATCATCCCAGTATCATCCCAGTTAATCTTTGCACGTATGTAACCCTTCTTAGATGCACGTAGGCAAAATACCTAGGAGAAAGATGCTAAACAGATCCAATACTTATCTGTAAGGAATTCAAGAATGTAACTAATAGAGTTTCTGCACGTAGAATGTTTGTAACCTAGTATATAAAGGTGTTCTGAGCCAGTAAGGTGTGTCTTCTTCCTTTGGCACTAGCCAAGAAAAGAGCACCCGCTCAGTGACGAGAATAAAAGCTTGGTACCGTTCTTCCTGTCTTCCGTGCCTCTTGGGGTAATTGACTAGCTCCAGGGGAACGAGCCTATTTGGCTAACAAAATGGCGACCACGAAGGACTTCTCTCCTGTAGGAGCGCTGACCGGGCGGCCGAGGGCGATACCGAAGTGGCCACCTGACGTGGTTTGCTCAGGCTTGGATCGTCACAATCGCCGTGGCGGCTGCGCCCCTCTAAGAGAACTCCAAAAAGACACGGAGCAACGCGCTCCGAGAAGGGGAAGTCCCACTGCCGGACGCGGCCATCCGGGCGGTAAGTGCGTTTACTCCTGGGTTCGAGGATAACGCCCCGAGTGTGGGTGGATGGTGGATACCCTCTAGGCAGCCGTGAAGGGGAGGTTTACTGACATTTGTTGTAGTTTCATACATGTCTTGTTATTGTGGTTAGTAAGTAAATAAGGAACGGCCCATGCATAATACTACTAACTCACGATCCGTGGGCCGTTCTGGATAATTACTGGGACTTAGAAACGCCTCAGGGATTGTTCTTGTTTATAAGGAGGAGTATCTTGTTTTCCTTTTAATGATGTATTTGGAAACCGAAACTGTAATTGACTGAGGGTTTTGCGTGAAGTAACACTGAACCAGTCTTGAGACTTAAGCTGACTCCAGCCGCCCAAGACTCCTTCGAGGGGAAACCCATGTGACCAGGATACTTGATTGCAAGGGGGTCAGCCAAACCTCGTGACAGTGTATATCTAAATTGAGCTAGATCCTACTCTTCCTTATCTCGACGTTGGATAGAGCACGATGGGTCCGGACAAGAGCACTTTTCCCGGGACACCCCTGGGATGTATGTTAAACAACTGGAAGGCGTTAGATGCCAGGCTGATTATGGAATAGCACTATGTAAATGATAATCTTGTAAAGTTCTGTACCCTTGAATGGACAACTTGGGTAGAATGGCCCAGGGGGACGCTCTAGGCCAGAAACGTATCAGGCAGTCATGTATGTGGACTCGGGACGGGCTTTGGGACCAATACCCCTATATAATATTTGGCAGACCTGGTGGCCAATCCTCCCCCATGGTTGCAAAGTGTAAGGCACGAACATTAAAACCTTACTGGCCCGTGCCGCCTGTTAAGAAACCCTGTCCTCCTGTCAAGAAATCCTGTCCACCAGCTGTAATTCCCTCGCCCTGATCCTATGCCTCCTCCCCTTGTATCTGGCCTTCCAGTTCTGCAGCTCAGATTTGGAAAGCTCGCCCCCCGCGCCCTCGTGGCCAGCGCTTCAACTGTAGAAATAGGGGAGGACCAAGCGACCAGGCAAGGGGTTGAGTCAGACAAACCAAGCCCTCTTGAAGGGAGCCTATAACCTTAGGAGAAAGGTTGACTCAGTGACAACCCAGCTCGGGACCACTCCGAAAGGAGGGTGTGGAAAATGGGATTTACTTATAGTCCTGGGGACATCTCAGTTACCCTTACTAACTCCTCGGCAGGAGACTCAACACTTCAATGCTCTACGGAGTGTAGCCCACTGGTGAGCTTGCTATGGTATATGTTCCTTTACCACAATGATTTGTATAACTGGAAACAACAAATCCCCCGTTTTCGGAGATCCCGCCCCACTAACAGCGGTATTTGAGACCTTAATTTGCGGCTCATAACCCTACCTGGGGCGACATGAGGGTTCGCTTTATACTCTATTAACTGCAGAAGAGAGACGTTGTCCTCTCAAAGCCCGCGAGTGGTTAATCTTGAACTGAGGGAAACCTCGACGAGGTGGCTGCGTTTGTTGCCTGAGAGCCCCCCGAACTGGCCACAGGATAAACAGGGCCAGCCTAAGCATGCGAATATGCTGCGGCTATAGTGCAGGGAATGAAACGTTGCATCAGAAAAACCTTAATTGTCCAAACTGTATAGTATAAGACAGGAAGAACGAAAATCCAGCTGTTTTTTATGAACGGCTCTGTAATACTTGTAAAAGATATACAGATCTAGACCCTGAGAGTGCTAATGGGAGACAGGTACTAATCCCACCTATTTATTGGACATCTTATTGAAGACATTAGGAAAAAGTTGCAAAAATTGAAGGGGGGTTCGGGCAAAATATAGAGGAACTGTTAGCAATGCTTTGAAGGTTTATGATCGAAGGGATGAATGAGGAACGAAGAAGGGCCCAGCGCTTTGGCCATGGCCCTAAGGGAAGGATATGAGGAAAGGGGGACAAAGTTAAGGAACGGTCCAGGGCGTCGTGGGAGGGAAAAGGCCCCCGTCTGGGTCGGAATCAGTGTGCTTATCTGTAGGGAGGAGGACATTGGAAGAATGAATGCCCCGCGGCGCCAGCCACGGGAAAGGGAGCATAAAGATAGAACCCCGCCCCATCCAATCCTCTATAGCAATACAGGAATCCCGGGGAAGAATCCTCCCCATAGGGAGGCCGGGGACCCAGCGGCCCCTCCTGGCAGCACAAGCCGCCAGCCTGGATCCCACGGTGAAAATTAAGAGTGGGGGGCCGCCCAATTGAAGCCCTTATTGATACTGGGGCTACCCTTAGTTTGCTCCCCTTAATAAGGCTCCCCGAGGTAGAGCTCAGGGATGTGCCATATAGTCCAGGGGATTGAGGGACAAACTACAGTTTGGAAAAAAACTTTGCCTCTTCTTGTAAAAGTAGGGAACCGTCAGTTTCTCACCATTTGTTTGTAGCCCTCCTGTCCCATAGCACTCCTTTGGACGGGACATTCTTACTAAATTGCAGGCAGAAATCTGTTTGACAATGGAACATGGAGGTCAGCTTCCTAAGCAAGCAGGCTCTAA
>NC_133779.1:23557472-23631303 GCF_003597395.2 Chelonoidis abingdonii | reverse complement strand
CTCACCAGGGATTGGTGGGGGAAAAAAGGGAGGGAGAAGGAGTAAGTTTCCTTGTTTTTGAGATCCAAGGGAATTGGATCTGGACTCACCAGGGAATCGGTGGAGGAGTCTCTCAAGGCTACCCAGGGAGGGGAAGGTTTTGGGGGAAGACAGAGTTTTCCAGCTGACTCAGACATCTGGATGGCGGCAGCAAAACCAGATCTAAGCTGGTAATTAAGCTTAGGGCTTCTCATTCAGGTCCTCATATCTGTACTCTAAAGTCCAGAGTGGGGCGAGGGGGTGAAACCTATGATAGGGAGTGAGCAGGAGTGTGTGCATGTCTGAGCTTGTGTCTGTGTGTCTTAGTGTTACAAGGGCCAGTGCTAGCATTTTGAAGGTGTGTCAGAGTGTGTGAGTGCATGTGGGATTGTCTTAGTGCACATGAGCATATGTGAATGCGTACCAGAGAGCATGTGTTGGCAGTGTTAGCCTGTGTGTGAGAGCTCGCCGTGCACGTGTGGCAGTCTTACTGTGTAAGTGGCTGTTAAAATCCTAACTGCTTTACCGTGAATCTTCTTGGCGACCTTTTAGCACCCGCTATGAGCCATCATGAGTTTTGCTTTGCTTGTAATGTTCACGACCATCTCGATGAAATCATCTGTAAGAGCGCACCAACACTTATCGGTAATGCGTTTATGTAATTTTGATGAAAATATTTGTTTGTAATGATCCAGAGAGAAGCATAATGGGATTTGGAGTACGGTTAGAGAAAAAAAGAGCCACAATCACGAATCACTAACAACTTTTTCTTTGTTGGAACTCACTTAACTTCTCTGTGCCACAGACTGAGGACAGAATAGTAACTGCTTTAGCATTAAGCTTCTCACACATAGCTGTCATCCGCGATGATCAGTCTTGAGCTTTCCATTGTTGGTAATTTTCACAAACGGATCTCTTCGAAATTATCAGGACAAAATCTTTAAATGAAGTTTGCGTGAGTAATGCATCACAAGAATTGACGCTCTCTTTTTATTGTAGCTTTCACGAACCGCTCTATCTCATAGTCATCGGTTAGATTTCCAACTGCTTTCAAAGATAGATTCATTAGAGAACTGACACAAGTACAGATTGTTGTGAAGAGGTGGTGTCAGATGCTATCGGTGTGGTGCTCTGCTCTCTCCTTGTTGGTATCACTCGGCTGCGTGCGTGTGTTCCCTCTGTGTGCTGCCCCAGCTCTGCGCAGCTAGCTGACACAGCAGACCCGAAGAGAAACCCAATAACCACAAAGTCCTAGTAAGATAACGGAGGCACTCGCCAGGTTTATTGTCGTGGAAACACAGTCTCCAGCTCCCCGCAAACGTAGTCAAGGTGCTGCTAAGATGCGCAGCCATAATCATTGCTTCCCTGGCAATGGACGGCTCAGGTCGTGGCGGACTTTCCACTGCCCCCTCGGCGGACAAAGACATCGCCCCAGGATGCATTCTATATACATAGTACAAACAAGTTACACATCACTCCTGACGTATGAGTGCAACCCCTCTACGTAGCAAGGTAACCCCTCTACCTAGTAAGGTTGCCGCCTCTCACCTTGTACATGTGCTTTGAACAAAACAACTCTATCCATCATATTACCCTTTTGCCCCTGTCATTGGATGGATCAGCCTGTTCCTTGTTATCTGTGTGGAATGTACAAGTATGTGAATGTCTGATCTCTAGTGTTCAGTACCTTCTAGGTAGTATTTCTTGCAGCATCAGCCCTTTCTCTTGCCCGCTTCTGTGAGCAGAGCCTGCCCCTGGCTCACAGCTTAACTTTGCTTTATGTTAGCAAAGTCTGACCATTACTTTAGTTCAGGTCTCAGGCCTCATACCAGGCTCTGATACCAGGTTTATATCTCAGGGCTCCTCTTACTACAAGTACTGGGGTTCTCTTTCTTTTTAATATCTACCCAAGTTCCATATCCGTCTCACCTCAGAGCCTAAAGCGCGCGAGCGTGGCTGGGGGACTGGCATTCTGGGCACTCAGTCCCTTACTCCAGAGATGGCCCAAGCAGGAGATGACATTGAAACAGCTTGATTTTTAGTGCAATGTGCCCTTGTCTTTCCTCCTCCCACCCAGGCTTCCTTGTTAGTTACCTCATTTTGTTTTTAATTAATAAAGAAAGACTGCATGACTTCATACTAAATCGTTAGTTTATTGCGAAGGGGGAAGGGTGGTTGGCTTCCATGGAATTAAAATCAACAAGGGCACTGGTTACATCAAGAAGAAACACAACTGTCACACCAAGCTTGGCCAGTCATGAAACTGGTTCTCAATGCATTTCTGCTGCGCAGCGCAACCTTGCTCTGCTCTTCAATACCCTAATCTGGCTGCTCAAATGGGGCGCCAGGCCATTTGCCTCAACCGCCCCCACGAAACCTCCCTCCCTTAGGGTACGTCTACACTGCACGATTATTTCAAATTAGCTTAAACCGATATACAAAACAGATCTAATAAAATCGTTTAGTGCGTCCACAGTGGGATCCCGAATCGATTGTTGCGTCCATGCGTCCAAAGCTACCATCGATTCAGGAGCGGTGCACTGTGGTAGCTGTTCCTCAGCTATCCCATAGTTCCCACTTCCGTGTTGAGAGCACAGTGCCTGATGGGGAGAAAACACTGCCCCGGGTGGTGCTGGGTACAGCCTCACCCCTCCCTTTGTGAAGGCGCAGACAAACCCTTTGGCGCCTTTTTCGCGGAGTGCATTGAGCAAACGCCATGCACCAGCAATCTTCCCTTTTTTTTTTCACGTGTGTGGGGGGGAAATAAACTGAGGAGGCTGTTCCCTGAACCCGCCAGACACGTGTTTGAACCTACAAGACATGGGAGCTCAGCCAAAGAATGGCAAATAATTTCAGACTGCTTGGATGTGATAGCTGGAGTCCTCGTACCCCCTCCCTCGCCTTCAATGAGCTCCATTGAGTCTCTGCCTTCCGTTACGTTGTCACACAACGCTGGTATCCTGAGTTTTTATCACAACGCTTTGGCATTTCGTGTTCCTGTAAACGGAGCTGGATACAACAGATTTGTCTGCCCCATTTCAGCGATCAGACCTAGTAATCTCCCGTACGTCCTATGCTGGACTCTTTTTCCGATTTCAACACTGCATCGCCATGCTGTGCTGATCAGAGCTGCCACGCTGGGCAAGAGGAAATGCTAATTCAAAAGTGTTCCGGGGCTTTCCTTGTTTACCTGGCCCGTCGCATCCCGAGTTAGGATTGCTGTCCAGAGCGGTCAGTTGCTGCACTCTGGGATGCCGCCGGAGGCCATCACGGTCGATTCCCGTCCACATTGAACCCTAATCCGAGTTCTCCACCTATCGAATTTAGCGCTACTCCTCTCGTTTGGGAGGAGTTCCGAAATCGATTTAAGGAGCCGTTTAACTCGATATTAATGACGACGTCGAGTGAACGGATACAGCGTTAAATCGGTATATCGGCCATTAAACCGATTTAAAGTCGCAGTGTAGACCTGGCCTTACTCTCATGGTGCATCTATACCTTACGTCCGGACTTGATACACATGAGGCAGTAAGAACCCCTCTTGAGGCGGTAAAAACCCATCAGCGCCAGTGCACCTAATGCATTTCCCTTATGCATTAACCTTATTGGGGTGGCGAAACACTTCCCCAGCACCGCTCTGCATCTGATCTTGCTGCGCAGTCAATAATTTCAGATGGCGTAAGCCCAACAAGGACAGACGATCCCACGGACAGTCCTCTTCCGATACCCAAATAGAGATTTCTAAAGGTCTCATACCTCTCTTGTGGCGCCATGGGGTTCGAAGGGGAACGATCCGTAGCAGCTGCCTGTGTCTCAGTAGGCGCTGCCATCCCGGACGAACCCCCAAATTGTCAGAGAAAAACTTAGTTCTCGCTTTTTGGTTGGGTGCAGCAGAGTCAGATACTTTATTCTGTTTACCAGCTACAGCAGGGAGAGCGTGCACTAGGACATAGGATCTCCCCTTCCTAGACAGGTATCCCAACAGGTAAACAATTACAACAGCATTTATACTTTTGTTACAGACAATAACAAGCAACAGCTGCATTTTGTTTATACATAGGTCATCCTGATATCTTGTTTTTCTCATTTATGACACTCCAGTTCATATTAGCTACGCATTCTCTACACAAGGTCGCAACAACTTGTCACACAGTTCTTTTCCACTTGCCTCACACAATCTTCGCTTCTACAAATCTCGCGTTATTAGGGTTACAGTTAGCCTGACTCTTGCTAACAGAGACTTCATGCATTAAGAGCCCCTACAAATCCCTGTCAGTTCTTTCGCTACTTCCACAAAATCAACAAAGGGGGCAGGTTTGCATCAAGCAGAAACACACACAACTGTCACGCCGGAGCCTGGCCAGTCATGAAACTGGTTTTCATAGCCTCTCTCTTCTGCGCAGCGCACCCTGCTCTGTGCTTCTTACGGCGCACACGAGAAGTGCAAAAAAGCTTATGCTCAAGTCTATTTGTTAGCATCTTAGGTGCCACAGGTCCTCCTGTTCTCTTTGCGGACTAAGGCAGCTGCTACTCAAAAAGAAAATGTTCTCACAATGTTTAACCTACAACGATCAGTTATAAATTTTGCTTTGTTGGTAATTTTCACGAGTAGTTTTCGACCAAATCATCTGTATAGATGAGGAATTCATGAGAAAAAGTGCTGGTGAGCTCGTCGGTAATGAGTTTGAAGTTTGTAAGTTTGTATGTAAGTATGTAAGTTTGAATAATCGATTTGATTGGGCTTTGGAGTACGGTCACTGAAAAAAGAGCCACAATCACTAATCAGTAGCAACTCTTTCTTTCTTTGGTCTTATTCACTTATTATTGAGTGGTTTTTCGTAATTTTGTTTTGACGTTTCCCCGAGTGTAACTGAATCTGTGAAAGCCTGAATCCATTACCGTGAGGATGGGCAGGACCAACACCAACGAAATCATCCCAGCCAGGGCTCTAACAAGCTGGGCCTATGATGACGTGGAAAAGTTCCAAGTATGAAGCCACTCACCCTGCCTATGGTCTGGATCCCTATGCAGACACCATTGCATTGGCCCTGTAGGGCTCTGCAAAAACCACACACCCTTATCCTGCCACCTAGACACTTAAGAACTGCATATGGGAAACTGAGGCACCCACCAGTATTCAGAGGCAAGATTAAGAACATTCCCACTGTGTCACATGTCTCCCCTTTTTGAGACCGAACTGAGCAGGGTCACTTTAGCCAGTGGCTTGGGGAAACCACCAACATTACTAGGGATGCCCCAGCACCTCTCCCATTTTTGGTGGGAGTTACACCAGGCCCTTCCAGTTTCATGTGCCCCTCCCCTTAGATTGACTGTCCTTGATGGCACTTGCAAGACAAATGAGCGGATTGGGCAAAAGAAACCTGATGAGGTTCAACAAGGACAACTGTGGAGTCCTGCACTTAGGATGGAAGAATCCCATTCACTGCTACAGACGAGGGACCGAGTGGCTGGGCAGCAGTTCTGCAGAAAAGGACCTAGGGGTTACAGTGGACGAGAAGCTGGATATGAGTCAACAGTGTGCCCTTGTTGCCAAGAAGGCCAACGGCATTTTGGGCTGTATAAGAAGGGGCATTGCCAGCAGATCGAGGGATGTGATCATTCCCCTCTATTTGACACTGGTGAGGCCTCATCTGGAGTACTGTGTCCAGTTTTGGGCCCCACACTACAAGAAGGATGTGGAAAAATTGGAACGAATCCAGTGGAGGGCAATGATTAGGGGGCTGGAGCACATGACTTAGGAGGAGAGGCTGAGGGAACTGGGATTGTTTAGTCTGCAGAAGAGAAGAGTGAGGGGGGATTTGATAGCTGCTTTCAACTACCTGAAGGGGGTTCCAAAGAAGATGGATCTAGACTGTTCTCAGTGGTGGCAGATGACAAAACAAGAAGCAATGGTCCCAAGTTGCAATGGGGGAGGTCTAGGTTGGATATTAGGAGAAACTTTTTCCCCAGGAGGGTGGTGAAGCACTGGAATGGGTTCCCTAGGGAGGTGGTGGAATCTCCTTCTTTAGAGGTTTATAAGGCCCGGCTTGACAAAGTCCTGGCTGGGCTGATTTAGTTGGGAATTGGTCCTGCTTTGAGCATGGGGTTGGACTGGATGACCTCCTGAGGTCCCTTCCAACCCTGATATTCTATGAGTCTATGTGGGAAGGTTTATGCAGGTTGTGGCCTTTCACCACCCTAATACCTCTGGGGTTCAAACTGGGATTGAGTCTTCTCCCACTCTTCCAGTTTGGAGGGCTGCGAGTCAGACTGCCTTGGTTGAGAGCCCCATCTTGACCTTTGCCAGCTCTGAGCTTAGGCAGCCGCTCCCGATCTTCTGGCCCAAGTACAACACCGCTGCTCTTCCCACCTTACACTTTCCAGCTTTTACCATCAGTCCTGCCTTCTTGGGGCAGCCCAGCACCCTCTTCACCTGGGACACGTATTACTCCCAGTTCTGACTAAGGACACAGATGTCATCGATGTACGCCAGGTCCAAGTTCTCTATCCCCCTCAGTAACCTATCCACCCAGCGCTGGCAGGTGGTCGACACCCCCTTGAGGTTGAAAGGCAGGACCAGGAACTCAAATTGCCCCACAGCCGTGCTGAAGGCAGATTTCAACCTGGCATCTGGACCCATTGGCACCTGCCAGTCCTCCTTGATGAGACCCATTGTAGAGAGGTAATGACACCTCCACAGCTTGTCTAGACTCTCACCAGGCCTCGGACATGCTAATGGCATTAAGCTTCCCATAGTCCCCACAGAACCAGATCGACCCGTCTTCCTTGGGGATCAGCCCCACAGGTGAGGCCCATGGGCCATTGAATGGCTGGATCACCTCTAAAGCCAGCACGTCCTTGACCTCTCTATCCAGGTTCTGGGCTGTTTTCCCGGTGACTCTGAACTGGGGATATCTGGTGAGAGGATTGGCTCCCACTTCAGGGAAGAGATGCACCAGAGTGTCTCCTCCCAATTCTCCCTTACCAGGTCCAGGAGTCCCCTCACTCTCCCTCCATACAGCAGCTCAAAAGGGAAGAACCCTGGGGGTTCCTGGGTCACTTCCCCGTAGCATAAGTGGGGCAAGTAATTGTCCCAGTCCTGCGGAGGCTGATTCATAAAGGTCCTCAGCATCATCCTCAGGGTCTCATAAAATCTCTCCACCAGCCCGTTGGACTGAGAGTGATATGCAGAAGCCCAGCTGGGCCAGACCCCACATTTCGCCCGCATGTCCCGGAGCAAGGTTGATATTAAATTGGACCCTTGGTCTGTAAGAACCTCACAGGGGGCCCCTCTCTCTGCTGAAGATGATCAGCAGCATGTCTGCCATGATGTCTGCCTCGGTGGGCAGCGGGTGGTGCAATCCATCACCACCAGGATGTATTTCTTTCCCAATCATGTTGCCTGCTGTGGGGCCCCACTATGCCATAGTGGAAAGGCTCCTCTATGAGGGCAAGGGGTTTAAGAGGGCTTCACGCTTATCCTGGGCCTTTCCCACCCTCTGGAAGGGGTCGCAGGACCTGCAGTACTGCTGGACTGTGTCACAGACTCTGAGCCAGTAAAAGTTCTGTAGCCACTGCTGCCTGGGGCGCTGGATCCCCTGGTGTCCCGAGAGAGCGACATTGTGGGACAAGCACAATAGCCTGCAGCAACACTTCTGGGGCACCACCAGCTGCCTCCTGATTCCCTCCAGTTCTACTTGGGGAGCCCATTCCCGGGACAGGAATCCCTTCTCCCACAGGACTCTGTCCCTGCAGCCTTCCCCAAGGGGGTTTGCAGCACTGTGGCCAGCAAGTTCCCTCAGCTTCTCCAAGGAGGGATCCTTCTGCAGCTCGGTCTGGGATTCAGCTGCTGGGGCAGGGAGTGGGACCTGCTCCCTCTCGCTGGCTGGGCCTGGGGTCACAGTCCCTCTGAGCCTTGTCCCTGGTAGCTCCCTCCCTGCTGTGGGATCACTTCCCAGCAGCACGTCGGGACCAGGCAAATCTGCTGGGCAGCCGACCTGCCCTGCCTGTGTCTGCACCCCACTCACACACACTCATCTGGGGTCTCAGCTCCCACCATGCTCAGCGCTGCCCTTCCTGTCCCAATAGGGGCAGGCACTGAGCTCGCTGCTTTGGTCCCAGCATCAGAGCCAGCATGAGCCCCCGTTCGGTGTGCATCTCTCCCTCCCACTCAGCCCCAGGAGTCTGGTTACAGGCAGGCAGGAATCCTGAGCCCCACTGCTCCTCCAAATGGTTCCCTGGATTCAAATTCAAACCCTCGGCCGTTGCAGGAGCAGGGCCTGGATCCTTTCCCAAAGAGACACAGTTACCCCCCAACAGGGTATCACAACCGATATGCTGGAGAACCCCAACCACCAGCCAGCCTGACACCTTCTGTATCTGAACAGAGATCTGGGTCATAGGCAGGGCGAGGGGCTTCATCCCAGGGACCTTCACCCAGGTCCCACAGCCCCTCAGCATCTGGTGAGGCTGCACCACTCGGGGCCTGACAACAGTTCTCGCTGTCCCAGGGTCTTGCTCCCCCAGGAACATCACCACCACCCTCCATTTCCACTGGGGATCCGAGGGGCCTGAACCCAGAAGACTCCACACAGACATAGAGGTTGGGGTCAGGAGTGGGAACCTGTCCTCCACCCCACCCATCTGGCTGATGGCATCTACCACCTTAGGACCCAGCAAGGGACCTGGATACTGGGGCTTTTGTGCAGGGTCCCCCTGGTTCAAATCACCAGCCTGCTCAAAGGCAGTCAGGTGGGCATCCACATCCCCCTTGTCACAGAGAGTAGGGGAGTCAGGGCCCCCCCCACAATTCCTGTGATTCAGGTGTGTTCTTCCCACAGCATGTCCGCACAGGCGGGGCTTCTGGGAAAGCCAGAGGGCCCTGCATCTCAATTCAGTCAGACGTGTGTCTCAGCCAGCCAGTAAAACACAAGGTTTATTAGACAACAAAAACATGGTCCAACACAGAGCTTGTAGGTCCAGAGAACAGGACCCCTCAGTCAGGTCCATCTTGGGGGTAGGGACCCCAGATCCCTGTCTGGGCCTCCCTCCACTTCCTCAGCCAGCTCCAAACTGAAACTCTCCAGCCCCTCCTCTGGCCTTTGTCTCTTTCCAGGGCCAGGAGGTCACCTGATCTCTTTGTTCTCTTCAGTTGGCACCTTTGCAGAGGAGGGGCCCAGGCCATCAGTTGCCAGCAGACAGGGTGTCGGCCATTCTCTGTGCAGACACAATCGTACTGGCCCTTTAGGGCTCTGCAGCAACAAAACACCCTTATCTCACCACCTAGATACTTAACAACTGTATGGGGAAATTGAGGGACCCACAAAGTAGTCAGAGAAAACATTAAGAATAGTCCCACTTCGTCACAGGGCCTTAAAATCCTCTAAGGATGGAAATTCCACCACCTCCCTAGGGAACCCATTCCAGTGCTTCACCACCCTCCTAGTGGCGGGTGGGGGAGGCTGATTCATGAGTTTGGAAGTTTTAGGATCATCAAGACCGTGGGTATGTCTAAAAAGTAGCGTTAACCTGCAGGCTTATAGGGTTGTTTTCCCTGGGCCCTGACTCCACACTAGAACTGTGCAGAACTCGGAATTTCCCTTCCACAAAAAATCTGAGATTTTTGCGGAACAAAGCCGACACATTTAGACTTTTGCCGCAAAACAGAATTTGCTAAAATATTTCATTTCAGGTGGAGCTGCACGCTCCGTTACAGTAGCAAGGAAAAGTTTCCTCCTGATTTTGATTAAATAAATAAGATTTTAAAAAACAAATTTAAAAGCGAAAAGTTGTTTTGAAAAGAAAATCAAAATGTTTCTTTCTGAGACCATTGAAATGGAACATTTCATAGATGCTAAAGCCACCGTGACAATCCACTCTCACCTGTGTAACTTCCCATGGTTAATTCCTGGCTCAGCTAGCGCCTTCAGAAAAACATCCATCCTTGAGCTAAAAATTACCAGTGGTGGAGAATCCTCTGCAGCCCTTGAGACGTTTCCCCACTGATTAATTCTCCTCACTGGTAAAATTTTACACCTTAATTCCAGTGGGAATTGGTTTGGTTTCAATTTCCAGCCACTGGATCTTTTTCTGCTAGATTGAAGAGCCCGTCATCAAATTGTTTGCTTTGGCCTCTACCTGGAGCAGCGAGGCTACAAGCAGAGGTCTGCACAGTTCCTTCCCCGGGCCATGCAGCCACACTCGGGTACCCTTTAAGCCTCACCCAGCCCTGAGTGAGTTCTAACCAGACCCCACTAGCTACGCTGGAAAGGGTGAGCAAGGGAATGGAGGATGGTACCGGACAACTTCCTGCCCATAAAACCCATCGGTGAAGATCTCTGCCACCCAGGCCTGCAGCTCCGAGTCCTTCTCGACAGTGGCGTCGCTCTGGTAGTACAGCTCAATGATGCCAGAGACAAAGCTGTGGGGGGTTAAAGGAGAAACCAGTGCATCAGGTCGCTCAGGGCTGATTATGCTGCAGTGGCGTCACTCCAGAGTCACACGGGTGTGAGCGAGAGGGGGAACCAGCCCTAGTGACTCCAGTGGAGTTACTCCTGATTTACACAAGGGGGTGGTGAGAAAGGAATCGAACCCCACCGAGATGATAAATTACAGAGAATGAAATATTATGCGAAAGTCACTAGATGGCACCACAGGACTAGGAATACACCTTGTACATTTCCTAACGGAGTTTCAGCTGCCAGCCGTCTGCCGCACACATTGATTGCACACAGAGATATTTGTTTCAGTGGCAGGATGCTGCTAACAGTACTGATGTTAATTCAGTGATTCCTGGAAGTTAACCCAACTCCAGTCACCTATACTGACACCCCTGCCTAATCCAGACATCAAAATGTCCCTCGGCAAGTCCTGGCTGAGGCTGAGGGGTAACAGGGTGGTCATAGTTCTGGGTGTCCTCGGGGTGGCTCCAGGACCCAGCACGCCAAGCAGGAGGTCTGCCAAAGCCGCGGGACCAGTGGACCCTTCGCAGGCAAACTGCTGAAGGCTGCCTGCTTTCTGTGCTTGGGGCGGCAAAATGCCTAGAGCCGCCCCTGGGTGTCCTGATCAGGATGTCAGATCTGTACTGCCGCTAATAGAACAATGCTGATTTACACCTCCTGGGGACCTGGTCCCACTGATGCCAAAGGAGAGAGGCCCACTGATACCAACTGGCATCTGGCCCCATTGACAAATTGGAGGATTGAGCCAAAAGAAATCTGATGAGGTTCAACAAGGACAAGTGCAGAGTCCTGCACTTAGGACAGAAGAATCCCAAGCACTCTTACAGACTAGGGACCGAGTGGCTAAGCAGCAGATCTGCAGAAAAGGACCTGGGGATTACAGTGGATGGGATGCTGGGTATGAGTCAGCAGGGTGCCCTTGTTGCCAAGAAGGCCAACGGCATATTGGGCTGTATTAGTAAGAGCATTGCCAGTAGATCGAGGGAAGTGATCATTCCTCTCCATTTGGGACTGGTGAGGCCACAACTGGAGTTTTGAGTCCAGTTTTGGGCCCCCCACTACAGAAGGGACATGGACAAATTGGAAGAGAGTCCAGCAGAGGACAACAAAAATGGTCAGGGGGCTGGAGCACATGACTTATGAGGAGAGGCTGAGGGAACTGGGATTGTTTAGTCTGCAGAAGAGAAGAGTGAGGGGGGATTTGATAGCTGCTTTCAACTACCTGAAGGGGGATGCAAAGAGGATGGAGCTCGGCTGTTCTCAGTGATAGCAGATGACAGAACAAGGAGCAATAGTCTCAAGCTGCAGTGGGGGCAGGTTAGGTTGGATATTAGGAAAAAGTATTTCCCTAGGAGGGTGGTGAAGCACTGGAATGGGTTACCTAAGGAGGTTGGTGGAATCTCCTTCCTTAGAGGTTTTTAAGGTCAGGCTTGACAAAGCCCTGGCTGGGATGAGGGATGATTTAGTTGGGAATTGGTCCTGCTTTGAGCAGGGGGTTGGACTAGATCCCTCCTGAGGTCCCTTCCAACCCTGATATTCTATGATTCTAAGATTATTATAGTTTGCTACAGTCAAGATTATAACCCCACAGTGCCAGGTGCTGCACAGACCCAGACTGAGATCAGTACCCTGAGTGCTAGGTGCTGCAGAGAGAGACACCCACGGACAAAAGGGTCCTGCCTCAGCCTGCTCATAATCTAAATAGACAAAGGGTGGCAGAGAGGACCAAACAGAATTGTTTCTGTAAAACTTTTGTTTCTGTCAAAAAACAGCTGTTCGATCAGCCTGAGGATTTTGGCTGAAAAGTTTCATGTGGTTCAATATTGACCTTTTTTCACAAAATGTCAGAAAACAAAAAAACTTTCAATAATACATTAGACATAGAACCATTGATCACTACCCGTTGAGCCCGACAATCTAGCCAGCTTTCTGTCCACCTTATAGTCCATTCATCCAGCCCGTACTCCTTTAACTTGCTGACAAAAATACAGAGGGAAATGATAGGACCAGAGCCTCAGTGGATGTGAATAAACACAGATGTATTGAAGTCTCACAGATTCACATGAGCTGTGGATCCAGCCTGACTCTTCAGGCCTCATGGATGTGAAGAAAACCTTCAGGATGTGATCTGAATGTAAACTGATGCAGCGACACAGCCTGAGTTTGCAGAGAGCCTGAGCCCATTGCTTTGAGAGGAGGGTGGTGAGTTGCCATTAACTCTGACACATGAGGACAACAATTTCCAGCTCCCGATGACTACATCAGTGCTGACAAAAGCATATTACAGAGCAAATTGCGATGTTCTACTAAGAGCAGCACCTCGTTGGAGGGGAATGAGTAGCTGGGGCTTGGTCTGTGAGTGGGGCTTAGGAGACCACTTCCTCTGTTTTCCCCTAGAGATTCACTGCTTCTCCCCAGCTCTACTGTGGCTTCTCCACCCACTCCTCTAAGGCATCACTGGGTCCTGTCCCCTGGATTCACTTCTCCACCACTGTCCAGAGCCTCATGCCATCATCCCAGTAGTAGTAATTGGGGAGTGAGATGACACCACAAGCTTCCAGGTTGTCTGGCAGACAGAGCACCTCGTAGCTCACATTCTCCATGCCCTTGGCTAGCAGCTTCAGCATCCCATCTTGACCCGTCGAGGAGGCCTGGAAGAGAGGCAAGAATCTGGAAATCTTTAGAGGATAGATCCCAAACTGGTGTGAATGGGCATCTCTCCACTGGAATCAGTAGGGTCGAATCCCAGCCAGTGTCAATGGGCATCTCTCCATTGGAGTCAATGGGCCAGATCCCCACCCCTTGGGAAGCTGCTTCTAATGCTTCTTCTCCAGCCTGGGACCCAACTGCCACTCATTTCCAAGCAGAAGAGATCTAACTTCAACTCCCAGGTACTAGATCATGCTCTGCTGAAAAAGGAGCCCTCTGCTCTCTGAAATCTCCCTAGGCAGGTACTTACAGAGTGTGATCAAACCTCCTTTCCCCATCAGTAATATAAAGCAGCATTTCTCAAACTGAGGGGCCCGACCCAAAAGGGGGTTGCATGCATATAGGAAGGGGCATCATGAGAATGGTGCTCGGCTCTGAAGACAATGCTGCTGTCAGCAGCAGCACAGAAGTAAGGGGGGGCATGTTTGTGTGTGAGGTCGTCACTTTTTGGAGTTTAAAGCCTGAAATATTTTCAAAGGGGTCCGAGCAAAAAAAGTTTCTTGGTTTAGTATCTCGCTGTGGGCCAGGTTGTCCAGACAACAGCTCATCCGCTGAGATGTAGATACCACAAGGGGGCACCCTGTTCCAGTCACAATCTTGCTAAGGCCATATCCAGAGCGGTCCATAGACTTTTTTTTTTCTTTTTCAACTCACTGACAATTCCAAAAAATTGGAGGGAAAATCGTTCCAGATCCAGCTGAAAACAAAGGTGCTTGAAATGTTTGGCTAGGGGGAAATGTGAAACTAAAATCTATATTTGTTCTGGATCAAACAAAAAGTTTTGTTTGGACAAAGTGGAAATGGTTCCCCTTCTCCAAATGCTTTCGCTTCAATGCAATCCAACCGTTTCATTTGGATCTCAACCTTTTTAAAAACGGGTTTAAACAAAAAGTTGTGGGTTTTTTTAAAGGAAAGAATTTAGTGAAATTGACACTAATCCGCAGAACATTTCAGCGTCACCAGATCTGCAGTTTTTTTCCACCAAAAAACACAAGCTACGCACAAAAAGCCCCACCCAGAGTTTTGTTTACCCATGGCCTCATCCTAGAAAGGCCAATGGGAGCGTTCTGTAGGAATGCCTGGAGCAGTCACACGAGATCACCTCTTCTGTAGATGGGGGAGCAGAGAGACACAGAAGGAAACAGGAGTGACTACAGTCACATCACAAGTGAGTGGCGGAGCTGCAAAGATATGAAACATCCTGACATCCAGCAGCCCCCCCTGCTCTACCCGTTAGCTCCTACTCCCCTTTTCAGTGCCATGGCTAGAACCCAGGAGTCCTGGTTCCCAGAACCTACCCTACTCTTACCAGGGAATGGAGGGGGAAGTCACCTCGCACCTTGTTGAAGCCCCCTCCCGGCTGGATGAGGTTGGTCCTAGCCAGGGTGTTCATGTGCGGTGTGTAGCGGGTGTGGGGGATCAGGAGCAGAGGGACGTGGGGCTAAGCTGGGACCTTGGTGCAAACTCTAAGTCCAACCTCCCCACTCCCAGTGACACAGTCCTTGTGGGAAACAGGGCACACAGAAGGGTGACTCGGCCCCACACAGCTGTGTGAAACAGAGACGTGCCCACACACAGCTGGGCACAGGCTCAGCCAGACATAGCTGGGACAGGGCACATCTGGGTGTGTCCAGAGCATGACCCAGACATCTTGGCACAGCTGGGTGCAGATGGCACCTGCAGAAGCTGCTGGGCATAACTGGGGCATGGATCCAGGTGGGGAGTGGGCACCTCTGGCTGCAGATGGCACTTTCGCACTCAGCTTGGGAATGGACACAGTGGGCACATCTGGGGCAGGGGCTGCAGCTGGGGAAACGCCTGGGTGCCCTGGACCATGCAGACACTGATGGGCCATGGCAGGGAGAGCTGGGCATATTTTGAAGTGCTTTTGGATGCCTCTGGGCACATCTGGGGCATGGATGCAGTTGGGCACATCTGAGACAGACACAGCTGGGCACAGCTTGGTGACACAGCTGGGAACAGCTGGCATACAGCTGTTTGCTGGCCAAAGGCACAGGAAGGACATGAGGGGGTAACCCCTCCCCCTGCTTGGTCTCTCGCCCCCGTCACCTTGTAGACAGGATGGCACATGGGCAGCTGGCGCAGTGTGGCCATGCAATAGACCTCGCAGAGGAAATGAGCCTACAGCTGGTGGGCGTTGACCTCACGGGCATGGAATTTGGCCAGGCGCAACCAGATCTTGGCCAGGGTCCAGTCCCACACGGGGTCGCTGGGCAGGAAGATGGGGCTGCCAGGGTCTGGGCGCTGGCTGAGCTGTGGGGCGGGGAAAGGAGATGAGAAGAAAACAGCCTCCTGCATGGCCCACGTGCTGGGAGTTGCCAGCAGGAGGCAGCGCAGGACTGGACGGAGAGCCCTGCCCCTGGAGGTAAGGCAAAGGTTCGTGGGCTGTGACATCCCGAGACACCCAGTGGGTGGGAACCAGAGGGGGGCTGCCCCACCCAGGAGGGCCCCACTCCTGAATGAGTACTTGGAGCAGGAAAAGGGGAATCAGAGCCCTCCTGTGAGACTTCTGGTCCATCCGTCCATCCCTACTGCCCAGCACCTTGGTCCATCCAGCCATAGGTGCAGACTCTGCGGGTGCTGCGGAGCTCGAGCACTCACGGAAAAAAATAGGGGGTGCTCAGCACCCACTGGCCACAGCGGGGCAGCAGATCAGCTGTTGGCAGCTGGTGGGAGGCACTTTGGGGGAGAGCAGAGAGCAGTGAGTGGCAGGCGGAGGGTGAAGCAGAGGTGGGAGGAGGTGGAGCAAGGGTGGGGCCTCATGAGAAGGGTTGGAGGTGGGGCAGGGCCTCAGCGCAGAACAGGGGTGGAGCAGCCACTGGGAAAAATAGAAGTCAGTGATTGTGTATCCATCTGTCCTACTCCTTCATCCATCCCACCCATCTGTCCATCCCTGCCGTCCGTCTTCCCGTCCCTCTGGTCTGCTCGACCCATCTGTCCTCCTGTCCGTCCTCCTGTCCCTCTGATCTCCTCAGCCCATCCACCCTCCTGTCCGTCCTCCCGTCCCTCTGGTCTGCTCGACCCATCCGTCCTCCTGTCCGTCCTCCTGTCCCTCTGGTCTCCTCAGCCCATCCACCCTCCTGTCCGTCCTCCCGTCCCTCTGGTCTCCTTGGCCCATTCACCCTCCTGTCCGTCCTCCCGTCCCTCTGGTCTCCTCGACCCATCCACCCTCCTGTCTGTCCTCCCGTTCCTCTGGTCTCCTTGGCCCATTCACCCTCCTGTCTGTCCTCCCATTCCTCTGGTCTCCTTGGCCCATTCACCCTCCTGTCCGTCCTCCCATCCCTCTGGTCTCCTTGGCCCATCCACCCTCTGTCCCTCTGGTCTCCTAGGCCCATCCACCTTCCCATCCGTCCTTCCACCCCTCTGGTCTCCTCAACCCGTTCACCCTCCCATCCATCCTCCCGTCTTTCTGGTCTACTCAGTCAATCCATCCTGATGTTCATCTGTCTGGTCTTCCTGCCCCGTTGTAAAATAATTTGTTTTTAAAGGGTGAAAAGTGGATTTTCTCCTTTTCCAGCCCCACTTTCAGAGGTTTTCTGTCTTTCTTTTTCTTTCTCTTTTTTTAATGTTTCAGTAGTGAAAAATGCAGAAAAGAAAAGAGAAAAAAAAAGAATAAAGAGGAAAGGAAATTGGGGGTGCAACTCCCCACCTCCAAATCCAACATTTTTCACTTTCTGAACCCCCCACCAACCTTTTGAGTCCAATCGCACTTCCTGTTTGGGTCCAGTAACAGAACAAAATTACCCTGTATGGGAGGGGTTTCTGATGGGACAATGTTTCACCCCCCAAATGTTGAGGTACCTACTCACTAGGAAGGACCCACTGGTCTGGATCGGGGGCAATTTCTCTGTTCTGGATTAGCCTGGCAGGGCCAAAGGGCTCCCGGGACTGTTGTGAGGACCAGGCAGAGGCTGGGCATGCTCATTACCTGGATGGCCAAGGGCATGACCTGCCCGCCAGGTGTCAGGTGCAGCAGGCAGAGCGGTGCGGCCAGGTACTCCTGTTCCCCATTCAGCGGGGTGGTGGGATCCCCTCCTGGATCTTGTAATCTGTCAGGAAGATGTTCCCTTTCTGCAAGGCAGAGATAGGGGTTCATCTCTCACATGAAACAGGCTGCTGGGTTTTCTTCCAGGGAAAGGGACCCACAGAACTCGGCCCTGCAGATGGTTTTTGGGAGGCCGGCAGGATCGTCTTACCTTCAGCTCGTTCTGCAGGGTGGTGCCCTCCCCCAGGGAGCTGGCCACCATCTCCTCCGTCATGGGGAAGTTCTCCGGGAGTGATGTGCATTTCCTCATCACCACCGGGTTGACCCCATTCAGGAACTGGTACCCGAAGAACGAATCTTCCTGCCAGCGCTCGGAGACGTACTCTAGGGACACAGACAACAACATGTGGGTCAATGAGGCCAGATCCCAGCTGGTATCAATGGACATCTATCCATGTGGGTCTATGGGGCCAGATCCCAGCTAGTGTCAATGGGTGTCTATCCATTGAAGTCAATAGGGACAGACCCCCAGCTGGTGTCAATGGGTGTCTCTCCACTGCAGTCAGTGGGGCCAGACTCCAACTGGTGTCTCTCCATTGGAGTCAATGGGGCCAGTTCCCCAGCTAGGGTCAACGGGCGTCTCTCCATTGGAGTCAATGAGGCCAGATCCCAGCTGGCGTCCATGGGCGTTTCTCCATTGGAGTCAATGGGGCCAGACCCCAACTGCTGTCCATGGGCGTCTCTCCGTTGGAGTCAATGGGGCCAGATCCCAGCTGGTGTCCATGGGCATCTCTCCATTGGAGTCAATGGGGCCAGACCCTAGCTGGTGTCCACGGGTGTCTATCCATTGGAATCAATGGGGCCAGACCCCAGCTGGTGTCCATGGGCGTTTCTCCATGGGAGTCAATAGCTGCGGGATCATGAGCCCCCTCTAGCTATGGGAGATGTGGTGGGAACTAGCTGCTGGGGGTCACATCCTGATTCAAGCCAGAGCTGCCCTCCAGTCTCCCATGCGGATGGAACCGGAGAGGCTTCAGAGGGCTCACAAAGCCCGTTCGTCCTTCACCCTCCAGCCCCAGTGCTCAGGTCAGCACAGGAGGAACAAAGAGTCTCAGCCCTTAGCTCTGCCCAGTGGGTGTGGTGGGGCCAGCAGGGCCATCTCACCTCATGTCTGTGGGCACAGGGTCAGACTGTGTCGGGGGCCTTGGGCAGGACATGCCCATGCACCATGGGATGGGGCGGGGTACGTACCAGAAGTGGAGTTCTTGTTACACCAGAATATCTTCCGGATGTCTTCCAGCTTCTCCCAGGAGCCCGTGCATAAGGAGAAACCCTTCAGCTTCAGCTCCAGCTCCCTGGGGACAAGAGATACCCTTGGAGGAGAGACCGATGGACCCAGCCAGTCAAGAGAAAGGGGGTGCAGCCAAATACCCAACTGAAGAGAGGGCATTGCCAAGGCTCCATAACCACAGTGTATGCCAGCCATGGCCCCAATCCACCCACTGTGGGCACTTGGGGGCAGGGAATAGCAGCAGACTAGAGGTATCTGACCATGCCCCCAGACTGATAGATAGATAGATAGATAGATTGGTTTTCAGTTGGTTGGTCACTTGGAGCCATGATTTCTACTCCTACCACTGTGCAGCTGGTGACCTGAGGTCTAAACAGGGGGTTGGAGGGGAAACTAAGTCAGAGAGGAGGGTTTAAACCAGGAGGACTTTGGGGTATGTGCTGACTCTCACTGTGGGTCTCCAGAGCCTGGCATAACATAGCGACCGAGAGGAATGGCTGGGGATGTCAGGTACAGATGTAGGCATTAGTCCTGCTCTGTGGGCAGGATCTGAGCTAGAAGATGGCCTCTTTGGAGTGACTCTCAGATCAACCCATCCCCGCTGGGTTACCTGGGGAGGGGGTCGATCCCCTTTGAGCCATCCCCAAAACCCCACTGCCCCAGAGCCCCAGGCTGGAGGTAAGCGTCCTCCCCATACACATTTTAATGGTGCGCAGCATGAAGATGGTGGTCTTGATCAGGCTGTACTTGTCATTGGAGTCCAGCTCGTCCACGCTTGCCAAGTCCAGGCACCTCAGACAGCCGGGGGCATATTCCTTCCAGCTGCCAGGAGACGCACATGGGCTCACCATCCCATGCCCGAGAAAGCGCAGGCATGGGCCCCACCAGACACCTCCTCTAACTCACCCAGGTGAGGCTGGAGGCTTCCCATGGGCAAAGAAATCCCTCTCCTGCTCAGCTTCCAAGCAAAAATAAGACCATCTGCAGCTTTTGTAGTTACAGAGGAACCATCCAAAATGGGCAGCCAGAGTGCCCGATTCAGCGATGCTGCCTAAGTCTGCAGAGAGCCTGAGCCCATTGCTGTGAGAGGGGGAGATCTGCCATCAGTGTGGCCAATGCAGTGATGCTGCCTAGGTCTGCAGAGAGCTTGAGCCCATTGCTGTGAGCGGGGGAGATCTGTCACTAGTGTGGCTAATGCAGTGATGCTGCCTGGGTCTGCTAAGAGCCTGAGTCCATTGCTCCAAGAACTGCCTCTATTCCCTTCAAATGCCCTAAGAGGATAGTTTAAATAGTGTTGCAAACCCCAGGGGTTCATAGATCAAGGACCAGCCCCCCTTCCCCCCTAAAAAATCACAAGATTGACTTCCAAATCCTGAGATTTCAGTAAATAACCCTTTGGGGTCTTACTTACTCTAATGGCCTCAGGCCCTGTAGGTGGGGTCACGTTTCTCAGCTGCTCTCCCCACACACAATGTCCGGAGAGTGACTTGGCTTTTAAAACAGAAGCTGAGTTTTTCCCCGGGATAACCCCATGACTCCAGGTGCTGGGGCTTTCAGAGAAGCCCTGAGCTGCCAATGCCACAGGGTTAACTCTTCCATTGTCTCCCCAGAGCAGGTGTGGGAGACTGATGGAGAGTGGGGGGTGGTAAGGCCTATCCAGGGGGGTAAGATGGGGCACAGAAACGGTTATAGATGAGTCTCACCCAGCATAAGCTCTTCTGCCAGTGGCTGGAGCCTGCCCACCCCTCCCAGGTGGAGACCAAAGGGTGAGGGGATAGCTCAGTGGTTTGCCTGCTAAACCCAGGCTCGTGAGTTCAATCTTGGGGGGGGCATTTAGGGATCTGGGGCAAAAAAAAATTGTTGGGGATTGGTCCTGCTTTGAGCAGGGGGTTGAACTAGACACCTCCTGAGGTCCCTTCCAACCCTGATATTCTATGATTCTATGAAAATACCCTGCCCTTCCAGAGGTCACTGATAGGAGGTGCTGTGGCAGCTGAGAACAGAGACAGGATGCAGCACATCCTGGCTTATCCTGACATTGGGGAGGTGAGGATGTAGGATTGGATCAGGGTCCCCATGAGCCTCTTGGTTCTCTCCCCGGCTGTGGAGGGGAGTGGTGTCTAGTGGTTAGAGCAGGGGAGTTGAGAGCCCAAAGTAGGAGGCAGGGGAAGGGAGTGAAAGCAGAACTGGTACTTATTATCGTCCTCTCCTGGACAGCGCTTATGACTTTATCAGCCTGACCCTCCCCATCCCCCAGTCCTGCCTGCATGCATCCTGGCCCCCTTCACCAGCCGCCCCTGCCCGACTCACTGATAGGCCTCCTGCCACACCTTCAGCTTCTCTTGTAGGTGCTGGGCGTCCTCAGCCGTGGTTTTGGCTGGAGGGAGAAGGGGGAGTTTGAAAGCCGATGGCACACCCGGGCATTAGCCACACGACAAGCCCACCCTGCCATGTGGGTTGGGGGGAGGATGGCTGGTCCCAAACAGAGTGAGAAACAGCACCTCCTGCTGCTCCTCCTGGGAATCAGGGAGGACGCGTGCTTTCTCTAATGGGGGTGTACCAGGCTGCCTCCCCCAAAAAAGGTTCTCCTCTGTGATGTTATTGACATGATCTGGGACCATATAGATCATTGTTGCAACCAAGGTCCTGTAATGGCACCAAATCTTGTAATAAAGGGGGTCAAATAAGGTGTCTAAGACAAGGTTAGGATTTGCTGGTTAGGATTATGCTGTCTGGATGGATGTATCAATTTTGTAGTTAAGGTTATGAATACTGGCTATGTACTTGTATCTCAATGTGTTTGATTCTAAGGGCTTGGCTACACTAGAAATTGAAGTGTGAGTGTAGTCAGAGCGGCAGCGCTGGGAGAGAGCTCTCCTAGCGCTGCACGTAAACCACATCCTTTACCAGTGTACCGTGCAGTGCTGGGATCCGCGCTCCCAGCGCTGCCACCCTGATTACACTGACACTTTACAGCACTGTATCTTGCAGCGCTCAGGGGGGTGTTTTTTCACACCCCTGAGCACGAAAGTTGTAGCGCTGTAAAGTGCCAACGTAGCCAAGTCCTAAGAAGCCTCAGTGAAGCATTTGGTCAGTTTCTTGAGAAGGGACTGTTCTCAGTAAGTGCCCAATCAAGGAACACTTAACGGACAATGGACCTTGGGAGACTCCAATCCACATAAGAAATCTTCCTGGGGATGTTCAAGATAACACATGGGCAATGGCTGCCGCCTGTAAAGAACTGAGTCATGCATGGAGATGTGACTTGCCCATGTGACTCCAAACTCCATTTTGCTGTAATTTTCCACAGTAAGAACAAAGAGGTGTCCTTACACCTGGAAGAGACTGCAAAAGGTGATGATGCCTCATCTCCATCTTGTCTTCAATCCTGCTTCATACCTCTGAAGGGACTTTCCTATAAACTGAAACTCTGAACAAAGGACTGAATGACCCATCCCAGCGGGGATGTACTCCAGAGACTTGATTTGAACCTGCAGCTTATTCCATCAGTTCTACAAGCCTGAACCAAGAACTTTGCCATCACTGTATGTAATTGATTCCATTTAACCGCTTCTAACTCTCATCTATATCTTTTTCCTTTTATAAATAAACTATTAGATTTTAGATTCTAAAGGATTGGCAAAGGTGTGATTTGTGAGTAAGACCTAACTTGTATATTGACCTGTGTTTGGGCCTTGGTCCTTTGGGATCGAGAGAACCTTTTTCTTTTACTGGAATATTGGTTTTCATAACCATTCGTCCCCATAACGAGGGCACTGGTGGGGATACTGGGAAACGGGAGTGTCTAAGGGAATTGCTTATGTGATTTTTGGTCAGCCAGTGGGGTAAAACTGACATCTTCTCTGTTTGGCTGGTTTGGTTTGCCTTGGTGTTCAAAGGAACCCCAGCTTTGTGCTATTACTGCCCTGCTCTAAGTAATTTGTCCTGAATTGGCACTCTCAGTTGGGTCCCACCAAAGCCAGCATCGCTACATCTTCATCGATGTGGGGAAGGGTACTGAGAAGGGAGCAGGGGTGCAGGGGCAGTGTCAGATGCTGGCAGGGCAGAAGTGGACAGCTGTGCATGAGATAAACCTGCCCTGGGGCAGATGTGGCCAGATGTGCAGGATGCCAACCTTATCAAGGACAGATGTGCATGTGGCCAATCTGAAAATAGACAGATGTAGATGTGGCTAACCTCATGGAGAACATGTGGCAAACCAGGTCCAGGACAGATGTGGACAGATGTGTCCATGGCAAGCCTCATGAAATATAGTTGTGGACAGATGTGGACGGGGCAGGCTAGCCTCATAGTACACGTGGACAGATATTGCATGTGGTAAACCTCTTGAGGGACAGATGTGCAGGTGACGGACCTTATGAAGGCCAGATGTGCACAGTGCAAACCTGAGGACAGACATGCATGAATGATGGATGGGGTGTAAGAATCAGGGTCCCGGTGCTCCTCCCCAGGGAGAACAGAAAGCTGAACACCGCCCCCCATAAGAAGTTCAATCAACTGTTTGTATACAGTGTTATTTTTACCATAAAAGTATCCTGAGTAGGTCTTCTACGCAACTGTGTGATGTTCTAAACTGACTGGCCCTTGTAAGCAAGGCATCCAGGCTGTGGTTATGAATGTGTGCACGTGTATATAGAGAGAAGTGTCAATTGTAACTGTGAACAGAGTCAGGATGAGCTCTACCCTGACATCTGGGGGTGAATTATGGGGAGTGTGGAAAAGAACATGAACCCACAGCAGCCCAAAATGGTCACTTGGACAGCTGTGCGATCCCCAATTTCTCAGTTATTGCAGTAGGAGGAATAAAGTGTTGTTACCCTGCTTATGTGAATGACGGATTATGAGACTGTTTTATGACAGAGGGTCTCACCATCAACCAAGTAGCACTCGCTAGACAAGGGACATGGTTTCCAAAACCCAGTGAACTGAGAGAGGTTGGGGCTAGGTGTGTGTATCTGATGGTATGGGCCCTTTTGAGAGCCTAGCACACCAATTGCACCTCCCCTCTCTCTCCTCCCTCCCTGTCCACCCTTTCTCCCCTCCCTCCCCACTGTTGAATAACAGAGCTCACTTTGATTCTGTTAGGGGCCTAGCTAGAGAGTGCTGAGCTGAATTCACTTTGGGCCAATGGTGCACAAGCACTGGGGCTCCCCTACTACAAGCTGAAATCACTAAGAGCTGAAACCACTGAAAGAGCTAAAATTACTGAGCTGAGATCACTGAGTGCTGTGCTAACTAGTGGGGGAGCCTGAAGATATATTGCTAAGTGGCTGGCAGAGCAGTTTGCAGGACAGTTGGAGCGGTGAGTGCAGCGCAGCGGAGTGGAGCTGAGCAGTTTGTGGGGACAGCTGGAGTGGTTCATGGGATGGCTGGTGGAGTGGAGCAGCTTGTGGGGTGGTTGGAGCGGCCCATGGAACAGCGAGTGGAGCAGAGCGGAGCAGTGTGCGGGGACTGCTGGAGGAGAGGAGCGGAGTGGTTGGTGGAGCAGAGCCATTCATGGTGAAGGCTGCAGCAAACCTCCAAGGAGAGGCAGGTCAGTCTGCCTCAGCCCACTTAAGATGCTCCTTAACACCCCATGTGCCCGCCCCATTCCACCCAGGCTGGGAGGGTAAAACTCTGCGGATGAACTTTTGAACTCTGGGGCGGCACTGACCAGGGACAGAGATTTTTGGGTTGTTGGACTTTGGGGTGATTTGGACTTAAGACCCTGAGGGGAAAAGGATATTGCCAAACTTACTTGGAGGTTTGTGTTACGAATCCTGTTTGTGGTGTTTCCCCAACATAATGCCGCATTGTTTCCCTCTTTTATTAAAAGGATTTTGCTACACTCAGACTCTGTGCTTGCCAGAGGGGAAGTATTGCCTCCTAGAGGTGCCCTGGGAGTGGTGTGTAATTGTCCCAAGTCACTGGGTGGGGGCTCAAGCCGGTTTTGCACTGCTTTATTGAAACAGAATCCCTAGATATTGAACCCAGCCCTTGTTGCTGCCAACTCAGAGGGGCAGAAGGGTTACAAAACCATGATGCAACTTTAGCATCACGTCATGTGAGGGCGGGGAAGCAAAACAGGCCAGGAGGGGCCGCCTCCCAAGCCAGGTTTTACATGAAACCAGTTCCAAGTAACCATCCATTAGCCAGCCCAGGAAACGACAATCAAGAACCATTACATAGGAACATAAGAATGGCCAGACTGGGTCAGGCCAATGGTCTATCTAGCCCAATATCCTGTCTTCTGACAGTGCCAGTGCCAGGTGATTCAGACAGAGAGACCAGAACAGGCAATTTATCAAGTGATCCATCCCCTACCATCCAGTCCCCGCTTCTGACAGTCAGAGGTTTAGGGACACCCAGAGCATGGGGCTGTCCCCTGATCATTTGGCTAATAGCCATTGAAGGGTCTATCCTCCATGAACTTATCTAGCTCTTTTTTGAGCCCTGTTATAGTCTTGGCCTTCACAACATCCTCTGGCAAGGAGTTCCCCAGGTTGACTGCGCATTGTGTGAAGAAATACTTCCTTAGGTTGGTTTTAAACCTGCTGCCTGTTAATTTCATTGGGTGACCCCTGGTTCTTGTGTTATGTGAAGGGGTAAAGAACACTTCCTTAGTCACTTTCTTCACCCCAGTCATGATTTTCTGAACCTCCCTCATATCCCCCCTTAGTCATCTCTTTTCTAAGATGAACAGTCTCAGTCTTTTTAATCTCTCTTATATGGAAAGCTGTTCCATACCCCTCAGTCCAGCGCGCGAGGAGAACAAAAATGATCCAGTGCTGGAGGCACATGACTTTAGCGGGTGAAGGGCTGAGGGAACTGGGATTGGGTTTAAGTTCTTGCAGAAAGAAGAGGTGAGGGGGGATTTGAGAAGCTGCTTTCAGCTACCTGAAAGGGGATTCCAAGGAGTATGGAATCTAGACTTGTTCTCAGTGGATAGGCAGATGACAGAACAAGGAGCGATGGTCTCAAGTTGCAGTGGGGGAGGTCTAGGGTGGATATTAGGAAACATTATTTCACTAGGAGGGTGGTGAAGCGCTGGAATGAGTTCCCTAGGGAGGTGGTGGAATCTCCATCCTTAGAGGTTTTTAAGTTCAGGCTTGACAAAGTCCTGGCTGGGATGATTTAGTTGGGGATTGGTCCTGCTTTGAGCAGGGGGTTGGACTACATGACCTCCTGAGGTCTCTTCCAATCCTAATCTTCTATGATTCTCTGATTTTTGTTGCCCTTTCTTTACCTTTTCCAATTTCAATGCATCTTTTTTGAGATGGGGCAACCAGAACTGTATGTAATATTCAAGGTGTGGGCGTACCATGGATTAATATAGACGCAATATGATATTTTCTTATTATCTATCCCTTTCCTAACGGTTCCTAACATTCGGTTCGCTTTTTTGACTGCCGCTGCACACTGAGAGGATGTTTTCAGAGGACTATCCACGACTCCAAGATCTCTTTCTTGAGTGGTAACAGCTAATTTAGCCCCCATCATTTTGAATTATAGTTGGGATTATGTTTTCCAACATGCATTAACTTTGCATTTATCAACACTGAAATTCATCTGCCATTTCGTCACTCACTCGCCTGGTTTTGTGAGATTCTTTGTAACTCTTCGCAGTCTGCTTTGGCCTTAACTATCTTGAGTAATTTAGTGGTGGCTGCAAACTTTGCCACCTCCCTGCTTCCCCACTTTTCCAAATCGTTTATGAATATGTTGCACAGCACAGGTCTCAGGACAGACCCTGGGGGACCCCGCTATTTACCTCTCCCCGCTGTGAAAACTGATGGTTCATTTCTGCTCTCTTGTCTATATTTTAACCAGTTACTGATCCATGAAAGGAGCCATAGGTGCCGACTCCATGGGTGCTCCGGGGCTCAAGCACCTATGGCAAAAAAAATAGGGGTGCTCAGCACCCATGAGGCATAGTGGTTCCCCTGCCCCCGAGTTTTGTAACTGAGGTCTGGTCACAGCACATGCCCTAGCCCCAGGCGGAGCTTGAGTGTGGAATGTGAGAAGTTCTGTGCTGCTCCCCGTTCTGCCTCTGGGGCAGGGAGTTTGTTTATAAACAGAGGCAGGGTGACTAAGATCACAAAAGGCTTCTCATTAAATTAAACTAAAGATCGTTACATGATCCTGAAAGCATTCCCAGGCACCCTAGTTAAACGACAGGAGCCAAAGTGCAGGTATAAATGGTCAGTTTTCAGAAAGGAGAGAGGTAAATAGCGGTGTCTCCCAGAGGTCTCTTCTGGGACCAGTCCTATTCAACATATTCATAAATGATCTGCAAAAAGGGGTAAACAGGGAGGTGGCCAAATTTGCAGACGATACAAAATTACTCAGAATAGTTAAACCTAAAGCTGACTGAGAAGTGTTACAAAGGAATCTCGCAAAACTAGGTGACTGGGCAACACAGTGGCAGATGAAATTCAGTGGGTTTGGCTACCCTTGCAGCTGTACAGCGCTGGGAGTTAAACCTGTCTTCGTACAGCCGTGCAGGGAAAGCGCTGCAGTGTGTCCACACTGACAGCTACCAGCGCACTGTCGTGGCCACATTTGCGGCATTTGCAGCGGTGTTGGGAGTGGTGCATTATGGGCAGCTATCCCAGCGTTCAAGTGGCTGCGACGTGCTTTTCAAAAGAGGGAGGTGGGGTGGAGTATGAAAGGAAGCATGGGGGAGAGAGTGGATTTTTGGAGCTGACACTGTGTCAGCTCCCTGCCTTGCAAATTCCAACCACTAACCCCACCCCTCTCTCATTCACTCTTAAATGCAAATAGCCTTCAGACCAGATAAGCAGCTGCTCCGATGGACTCCCTCCCCTGCCCCACTGCGCTATTTCGCTCCTCAAGCAAACACTAGCTGTGGACATTCATTCAAGTGACATTTTATTGACGCTATGCACCAATTCCATGTCGGTTTTACTGGAACAAAACGTGGATTCATTATGTATATATGCTATTGTAATCGTTGTCTGTCGGTCAGTTATCGAATTTAGTTGGACCTTCAAAGAATGTGTTTATTTGTGTTTCTAATGGGCGCATCGGTGGATATGTTATTATTTAGTTGTTTAGTTTTTTATCGTTTTCCAACGCAGAAGTGTGCTTTGTGTGTCTAAGAGATGTATAAGGCGGAGTAGTTAAACGAAAGCGCAAAAGATGCCGAGAAGGAACTTGAGAAAGAAATTCAATAGTGTTCAGTTTTGCATGCATTTCACGTACAGGTCAGGCACATGACGGACAGCTGCTAGCAGCGACATCGTATCCAGAAGTATCCGAAGTGCTTCAGTGATGGTCGCAGTTTGAAGCCATTTTCTATTTCATGTTCAAAAACAGCAAATTATTCAGTCCGATGTTCAATTGATGTATGCAGGCAGAAGTCGGTGCTACAATGAAGTTTGGGAAGCTATCGAAAAAGGATATACTCTGTTGGTCCACAATGCCGTGAATGGCAGAGTATGGGTATTGAGAGGTGTTTCAAAACCAGGGTGCGACGTAAGAAGAGAATGTTGTTACGGATGTGTTATGATTCGAGTCGTCATTTTCGCCGAGAAAAATTTCAATCGCAATTTCTTATTTGTGTTCATTGATCAGGCCAATCTTCTGTTTCGTCGCGATTTGACCAATCGTGGGTGGTATAAGTTGTTTGGATTTCTGTACACACTAAGCCTGAGCAGTGTCACAGAGAAAATAACTGGAGGATCCAGCAACTTTTGAAGAATGGGACATTGATGCAACGAACTCATATGGGAATTGATCCGTTTTAATTTATGTTCATCGAGAAAGGAGAGGACTTGTCACGGCAAACAACTTTTTAACGTACATTATCAGAACAGCCTTCAGGAGATATATCGAATTTCTTTTGCATTTGGTTCGAATTCTTCTGACACACAGGTTACTGTCGCTGGTGCTGGAAAGGAGCTTCAGCAGAAATGAAATGATCAGAATATCCTGATCTTACGCGTCAAACATGACAGATGTCTGTGCTTCTTAGAGACTCTTGTTGTTCACTCCGCTCAGGTCTGCTCGTGCGCACTTGCTGCATCGACTATTCCTGGACGTATGACGCTATTGGATACATTTGTTGCGCGCACAGCAGTAAACACGCGTGGTGCTCGAAGAAGCCTTTGCGTACGCGCCTGTAGGCCTGTGATACAGTAATTTTGAACCTCTCTTTGTATAAAATAAATACCGCGTTCCAGTTTCTGCATTGTAAGGGGCCCCGGACATATGTTCAGAGGGGGCCACGTTCTTTGTTGCTATGGTCCTGAGCGCTGAATCATCAGCGCTGCAGTTGTTATTCCTCCAGGCCGAGGTGGAATACAGCCAGCGCTGCAGCCAAGGAGATACAGAGCTCTATGTGCCTTGCAAGTGTGGACGGTGAATGAGTTGCAGCGCTGTAAAGCCACCACCTGCGCTGCAACTCTCCAGTGTAGCCAAGCCCCCAGTCAGCCAATGGATTCTGTTAAGCAAGAGAAATCAGGGTTGGATCCTTCAGGGAGCTCCCGGCGCGACCAGGGGTGCTGAATGCTCCGAGGTCGCTCCCAGGAGGCATCGAAGCCAAGGAGGCTTCCACTAGCAGAGCGCATCCTGAGGGGTGTCTCACTGACCAGGGTCCTGCCTGGGTTTGATTCAGAGCAGTACCAGAGCACCTGTGACCTCCCTGACAGAGGCTGCAAACATCACCCCCTGTCTGTTTCTCCACCCCCCACCCCCTATACACCCTTTCCAAATCGTTTATGAATGTGTTGCACTGCATTGGTCCCAGGACAGACCCTTGGGGGTGTGACGGAGCAGGGAGTGGGGAGGATTGACCTGGAGATGTTGCGTGGGAGTTTTGCAGGTACTGTCTGCATTGGGGACGGGATATCAGGGGGTGACTTCACTTGAGGGATGATCCCTGAGCGTGTAATCCAAGCCAGGAGGGGGATGGGGCCAGGTGACACCTTCTGCCCTGGAAACCGGACAAAGGCTGGAGGAGGAGCCGGGGTGTGTGGCTGGAGGAGACGGCTAGAGGAGGGTGTTCAGTTTGGAGCTGGCTGGGGAAATGGAAGGAGGCCAGAACCGGGTCTGGCTGCCTACCCCCTAAGATCCACCTGACCAAGGGGTCCTGTTGTCTGTACCTGCAAGCTCTGTTTGGGACTGTGTTCCTGTCGTCTAATAAACCTTCTGTGTTACCGGCTGGCTGAGAGTCACCATGAATCGCAGGAAGTGGAGGGATGCAGGACCCTGACTCCCTCACACTCTGTGACAGGGGGACCCTGCTATTTACCTCTCCCCACTGTGAAAACTGCCCACTCATTCCTACTCCGTTGTCTAGCTGTTAACCAGTTACTGATCCATGTGAGAATCCATGAACATTCATGGAGGACATGGTGACATCCATCAAGTCAAGAGGGAAATTTCCCCCCACCCCTCAGAATCACGATGTTCGGGGGGGCAGGGGGTGCCAGGGCTCGCCGCTGACCAGTTGTTGAATGGATGGGAGGTGCTCGGGTTAGGGGGCATGGAGAGGAGGGAGCGGTGGGCAGGCAGGGCCTGTGATCCCTTCTGTGAAGTGGGGGAATTGGCTTTGGGAACCTACTTGCCCCTTCTCGCAGCTCCATGGTGCAGTACCCCTCGATCCATTGGTAGCAGGGGAAACGGTAGGTGTCCCCCTCGGGCGACATCACCTGGACACAGTTGCAGAGCCAGCTGTCCGTGGGGAAGAAGGAATAGGGCTGCTTGTGCAGTTGGATCAGCACAATCGGCCCCAGGCTTTGTGTGCTGGGCACCTGGTATTCGTCCACCTTGGTGGGAGAAGGCAGGGGGAGGGATGGGGGAGCAGGGTTAGACACCCCACAGAGTTGGGAGACACCAGGGATTGCCCCTAATTCCTGCACACTGCTCATTGCACTTCTGCTCTGGCTTCTGGGGCAAAAGGGGAACCACCCTGGCCCACGGTGCTTCTTTCTGAAATGACCTCCAGGGGCACCACTCACACGGAGCCCAGAGATTAGGGGTCAGCGCAGCAATATTGCCAGATCTAACCCAGCCAATGGCTGGCAAAAGATCGAGAGCCCCATGCCTCTGCTCCCAGCAGGGAGTGAGTTGCCCCCCTGAGAACAAGAGATCTAGGGAAGCACTATTGTGGGTAGTGGAGTAGCACGACGAGATCCAATCAGGAGTCAGGTCCATTGTGCCAGGTGCTGCACGGACCCTGACTGAGATCAGGGCCCCTGTTGTGCCTGGCGCTGCACAAACCTCTACTGAGATCAGGGCCCCCTTTGCGTCCAGTGCTGCACGGACACATACCGAAAACGCACAAAAAGCCACAATCTAAACAGGCAAATTATTATCCTCTCCAGTTCATTAGTTTCTAAGGGCTTCGGATGGGTTAGAAATCATCATGCTTCAGGGCTTCAGAGCTCTGAACAACAGGGGACAGGAGGGAAATGGGGGCAGTTTAGCCCTTCATTGAGGGGTCTTTTGCAATTTCTCATGAAGCAGTTGGTGTTGGCCACAGTTGGATAGTGGCCTGGTTGGATCCGCTGCTCTGGCCAGTCCCTGCAATGGCAGGGATTGATTAAGTTGGTGTACCCAGATGGTGCCAGCAGATGAACCATGCCTCAAGGAACCTGACCTGGGGGAGAATTTCCTTCCTGACCCCCAATCTGGTGATTGGTTGGACCCCAACATGTGAGCGAGACACACCAGCCAGGCAGCTGGGAAGAGGATTCTTTGGGCCAGCTCAGAGTGCCGGCTGCCCTGCTGGATGTCCCAGCATTGATGCTTCAGAAGAAGGTGAGGGAGGAAAAAAAAGCAGAATGCACCAGATCAGTTATTGAGCAGGGAAGGGGAGATCGTTCCTGACCCCTATGGAAAACCATCTGAAGCACGAGATTGCCTGAATGCAGAGCTGCAGATGTTCTTCTCGGAAGTTTCCCCCTTGGGAAATCCTCAGGAGACAGCTGCTGTGGAGAAGGGAGGACTCATACTCACAGCTCCGGGAGCAAAGTCCTTTCCTTGATGATCCAGCCGGTGCTTGGGGCTCTCCCCGTGAGCTCCCACCAGGGTGATGGAGATAGCGCTGCAGGAGCTGGCTGCCAGGCCCTGCCCGGTGGTCACCCAGACAATGGAGGTGGCCATGGGGCAATGTCAGGTTGTGGTTTGCTCATTCTCCCTCCAGCCGGTGAGTTGAGACATTAAGAGCAGCTCCCAGCAGGTGAAGAAGACTGTTCTTTGGCAGCTCTGTCCTGCAGACCACATCTGGCTTGCTGACTCGCTCCTGGATGATTGCATCCAGCTGTGAGCCAGGTGCCAGCTGGCCCCAGTGGTGCCCCTCCCAGCGCCCACACACCTGTGAAAAGACTCACCTGAGCCAAGATCTCGCAAAGAGGATTATCACAGACACGCACACTCACACCCCATGCTCTGGCGAAGGCCTCAGACATCTTGTGTCTGTTGAGCACCTGGGGAGTGGGGGGCATCTCTTCCACCAGTGCCTCGCCGGGTAGCCCTTGCAAAATCCTGTCAGCCCAGTCAGGGCTCGGCGCCAAAAATATTTGTGGGTTTCCCTGGGGAATGAAGGGGCCATGGGAAAGAACACAGAGGGTAGGGAGGATTTGATTGAAATCAGTATTTAAACTGCTAGTCAGGAAGACTCGATTTAATCATGGTTTCCTACATAAAAGGGCATTCTCGTTGGTTGCTATAACCTTAACACGTATTCTTCACAACTCAGAGATAGATGAAGGTTTCATTTGTAGAAGGTACCGTACACCCGATACGTTTTTAAACAGAGATTTATTTTGAAAACTTTTCAGATGAGTTTTACAGCCATATCAGAAAATAAATGACTGCTTAGTTATTTCGTTTACCAAAGATAATTGAAGCAGACATTTCTGAGGTCATTAGGAGGTGATCTATCTCCAGTTCTCAGAAGGGTAGCCGTGTTAGTCTGGATCTGTAAAAGCAGCAAAGAGTCCTGTGGCATCTTATAGACTAACAGACGTATTGGAGCATAAACTTTCATGGGTGAATACCCACTTCGTCGGATGCATGTAGTGGAAATTTCCAGGGGCAGGTATATATATGCAAGCAAGAAGCAGGCTAGAGATAACGAGGTTAGTTCAATCAGGGAGGATGAGGCCCTCTTCTAGCAGTTGAGGTGTGAAAACCAAGGGAGGACGAAACCTGCTTTTGTGTTGCGGCAACCATCAGAGCTTCTTTTTGATGTGTCTAATTGCAGGAGATGAACTAGAAGCTCAGCAGTTTCTCTTTGATGTTGGTCCTGAGGTTTTTTGCTGCGAGGAGGCTACCTAAGATCTGCTATTGTGTGTCCGGAGATTGAAGTGTTCCCTACAGGGTTTTGTATATTTCCATTCCTAATATCTGATTTGTGTCCATTTATCCTTTTTCATAGGACTGTCCAGTCTGGCCGATGTACATAGCAGAGGGCCATGCTGGCATATGATGGCGATATTACTTGGTGGACGTGCAGGTGAATGAACCGGTGATGATGTGGCTGACTGGGTTAGGTCGTGTGATGGTGTCGCTGGTGTTAGATATGTGGGCAGAGTTGGCATCGAGGTTTGTTGCATGGATTGGTTCTGAGGTGGAGTTACACATGGTACGGTGTGCAGTTTACTGGGGAGAATATGCTTACAGGTTGGACAGGTTGTCTGTGGGTGAGGACTGGCCTGCCACCCAAGACCTGTGAAAGTGTGGGATCATTTGTCCAGGACTGGGTTGTGATCCTATGATGCTTGGAGGGGTTAGCTGGGGACTGTTTGTGATGGCCAGTGGAGTCCTGTTGGTTTCTTTTGAGCTTGTCTTGCAATGGAGGCTCTTTGGGTGCTATGTCTGGCTCTGTTGATTTGTTTCCTTATTTCCTCGTGTGGTATTGTAGTTTTGAGAAATGCATGGTGAATATTTTGTAGGTGTTTGGTTTCTGTCTGAGAGGGCTGAGCAGTGCAGTTGTACCTCAGTGCTTGGCGGTAGACAATGGGATTGTGTGTGTGTCCAGGATGAAGCGGAGGCATATGAGGTGGCATAGCGGTCAGTGGGTTTTTGGTATAGAGTGGTGTTAACAATGATCATCACTGGATTTGCACTGTGGTGTCTAGGAAGTGCACCCTTGTGTAGATTGGTCCAGGCTGAGGTTGATGGGGGTGAAGCTGTTGAAATCGTGTGGGATTTTTTCCATTAATCTCTTCCCATGGGTCCAGATGAGGAAGATGTCATCAAAGGTAGTGTAGGTAGAGAAGGGGCATGAGTTGGACGAGAGCGGAGGAAGCGTTGTTCCAGGTCGCCATAAATATTGGCAATTGTTGGGCCATGCGAGTGCCCATAGCGTGCCACTGATCTGGAGGTAATATATATTGTCAATCCAAATTTGAAAATAGTTGGTGTAGTATAAAGGCACAGATCCCAGCAGCCAGTATGGCTGTGGCATCATCAGGGATTACAGTTCCTCGAACCAAGCTTGGTAATTCACATCTGTGGGTGGGATGTCTGTTGTAGAGACCTCCCATCCCAGTGGCTAGATGGTGTCTATATTAGGGAAGTGATCACCAATGCATGTAGTTTTCCTCAAGAAATTGTGGTGCAACAGAGATTGCTGAGGATGTGCTGATGGCATAGGGCTGCAGTAGATAGTCCACATATCCAGAGGACAGTCCCTTCAGCGGCGTGCCAATGCAGCCTCGCAGATGAATGGGGGCTCCAGGATTCCGGGTTGTGGATGTGGGTGAGATGAATAGATAACCTGGTTGGGGCTCTAAGGGTGATGTTGTGATTCTGTGTCCGGTTTAGTGATAGGCGAGTGGTCCTTGAATAGATAGGTGCAGTATTTATCAGGTATTATTTTATAAAGGCCAGCAGGTTACACAAATAAAAGGGACAGTTCTTATTCAGAAGCAGCGCACAGTCAACTTGAGGAACCTTACCTAGGACGTGAAATGTTGTGAGAAGGCTTAGAACTAGATAATCGGCGTTTTAAAGAGAAGGATAAATAGTTCATGGGAGGGTTTAAGGATCCATTAAATGGACTACCTATAGCCAGGATGGGTAAGCAAAATGGTTCCTAGCTTCCTGTTTGTCAGAGAATGGAGATGGAATTGGCAGGAGATGTACGATCAACGCGTGATTCATTACAACTGTTAGGTTCACTGCCCTCTGGGGCAGCCTGGCCACTTTGCGTTCACACGTCGGAAGAACTGGGTAAGAATGTCTCAGTAGAGCCAGAATGGCAAATATTAAGATGTTCTGATACACCTATGCGAGGAGCCCTAGGTAAACAAATGGAGGAAGCTGGAGCATGCGTGCAGGAAGGAAACACAGTGGATAGCTTATAGGTGATGATTACTGTAAAACATTGGTGGAATAGTAGTCATTACTGGAGCTAACAGGTAATTGAAGTTACGTGCCTGTTTAGGAAAGCACGAAATAAATTGCAAGTGAGTGGTATGGAGTACTTGTAGTATCAATAGATGAGGTGACTGTAAAGAAAATAAGAAGTGCAGTTTGGAATAGGAACATAGAAGAGCTGTCTGGGCAAAGATCAACTGGAAAGAAAGCTACTAGAGCCTCCCCTGAGATAGTGCTTGGGGTGGCTACAGACCGCGCTGGAATCTGACTTGGATATGATAGAGACCTCATTATGCCTTTAACCGAAGTAAACACTAAAGGAGGAAATGTGTGATCATGGGAGACCTTTACAACTTGGTCCCGCATACAGCACTGGCTGAGATCAAGGCTAAGCCTGCAAGAATAAATGGGCTCAGAGTTTTTTCTGGGATGTGAATAGCTGGAATGGATTTTCTCACCAAGCGTTTGATACGGAACCCAACAAAGAGGGGATGCCATTGGTTAGATTTGGTTTTGGTGAGCAGTGAGGACGTCATAAGAAAGAAATGGTTGTGGGAGACAACTTGTGTTCGAGTTGATCATGAGCTAATTCCAAGTTCAACTTGATGGGAGGTCAACAAAAAGATCGATCTGGGATAGGTTTTTGCAACTTCAAGAGGGATACTTTAAAAGAATAAGGAAATGCGTATTAGGGAGAGGAGGTTAGGAACTGAAGATACATCTGTGCCAATTCTAAATGCGGAGGAGGCCTGGAATTACTTTAAGTCGAAGTTGCAGAAACTAGTAGGAAGCCCTGCAATACTAGAAAGTGTCTGTAATAAAAAACCATAGGCAGGAGTATGCAGCCAAACACTCGATTGAGACAAGTCGTCTCATGTAGTAGGTTGTGTAAGTAAAAGCAGAAAGCCTACAAGGAGTGGAAGATGGGCAGGATTAGCAAGGAAAGCTACCTTAGTGAGGTCAGAACATGTAGGGATAAAGTGAGAAAGGCTAAACGCCATGTAGAGTTGGACCTTGCAAAGGGAATGGGAACAGGGACACAGGCAAGGCTCTGTGGTGTCAGAGCTGGGAAGGGGGACACTCAGAAAGAAAACTAAAGCCACTGCTTGCTAAAAGGTCACCCCAATAAACATCAAATTGTTTGCACCTTTGGACTTCGGGAAATTGTTGCTCTCTGTTCATGCGAGAAGGACTGGAAAAGTGAAAGGGTAAAAAAATAATCCTCCTAACAGTCGTAGTTAGTTTTAGGATTAGGGATGGAGTGTAGGGTTTTAGTTTTGGTTAAGGGTTCGATTTAGGGTTAGGGATGGGGTATAGGGTTACAGTTTTGGGTAGAGGTTAGATTTAGGGTTAGAGATGGGGTATAGGGTTACAGTTTTGGTTAGAGGTTAGATTTAGGGTTAGGGATGGGATATAGGGTTATAGTTTAGGGTAGGGGTTAATTTTAATACTTGGAGTGAAGTTTAGGGTTGAGTAGGGGCTTAGGGTCAGAGTTGTGATTAGGGCTAGTATGTTGCTATTTACCCCTTTTCCATAACATGAGACCAAGGTGGCATGGCACAATGGGGAAGGGACCCTGATCTGGAGCGGGGTCTGTGCAGCACCCAGGGGCCGTGGTCTTAGCTGGGACCTCTAGGCACTACGGTAACGATATCAGCAACACAATGAACTGACGTCCAATAGCAAAGGAAATACATTTCTGGTGATGGATAACTCACTTGTGAAACTCCCTGCTGCAGGAAATAATTAAAGTCCAAAAGCTCACTCAGCCTCAGCACGCTGGTTGAATTTTTTCCCCTCATAATGCGTCACTTTCCAAAGAACCCAAACTAGCTTTAACCACACCTTCGTGCAAGCCCATGGGTCATATCCTGGCAACAAAAGGCCCCTCCGTTCTGGTGGATTCCTTGTCGTGGAATCAGTGTGAACTGCATGGGTATGCCCTTTGACCTAGCCGCAACGTTCATCCCGGCTATAAAGCATAAGTGAATGAGCATTCTGACAAGGCTGGGACCTTTTGCAACATGATTTGGGCAAGCACTTCCTGGCTGGAATAGCTTGCAGGCAAGGCACCAGCAAAGCCATGGCACAGTGCGTCAGGTGGGGAACACGTCTGGAGAGCTGGGTAGGAGGCTGTGAGGGAGGCGTGGATCCAAAGAAGAGTGCAGGGGAATTCAGATAAAAACCACAGGAATGATGAAAGAAAACCGGCCTTAGAGTGAAAGACTATTTTGATTTATTTAGCTTAACAAAGGAAAGGTTAAGGAGTGACTTGATCCCAGTCTCAGATACCGACACGGGGAACAAATACTGGATCGTGGGCTCCTCAGTCCAGCTGACAAAGTATAATGTGATCCAGAAACTAGGCAAACTGAGACTGGAACTAGTGGTCAGAGTAATTAACCATGGGGAAACTGAGACACACAGGCGGAAGGGAGTCACCTGCGATCAGCCAACAGGCCAGAGCTGGGAATAGGAAGCAGATCAGCTGTCTGTCGGGCCCTTGGGCCACCGTACAATGCTATGGGACAGAGGTTTAGCTTCCCCAAGCATCTGTAAAAACGAGAGGGGGGGCATTCAGAGATTTCCCAGGCCAAAAGGGACCTCGGTGCTAATCTGGTCTGCCCTCCTATGTCAGGGCATGGGATTTCACGGGAAGGAATAGCCATTTTCACTGCCCCTTTCATGGCCGCATGGGGGATTTGAACCCATGATGTTTGGCAACAAAATCATAGAAATGGCAGATCCCAGTAAACCTAAACTGTCCCAGACCAGTATTTGTCCAACTGCTTCTTAAAACCCTCCAGTGATGCGGATTCCACAACCTTTCTTGGCAACCTAGAATTATAGACGATTAGGGTTAGAAAAGACCTCAGGAAATCTAGATGAGGGGTTGGCAACCTGCAGCACACGTGCCAAAGGCGGCACATGGGCTGATTTTTAGTTGCACACTGTTTCCAGCCAGGGTCTCAGCTACTGGCTCCACTCAGCCTGCTGCTGCCTGGATGGATGAACCCAGGCCGGCAGCAGCTGAGGGGGGCCTTCAGCCCAGGCCCCAGACCACCAGCAGGATGAGCCACTCAGCCCGCTGCCAGTCTGGGGATCCGTCTGCCACCAGGGCTGATGAGAGGGGTGGGAGGCAGGTACAAATTACCGGGACCCGGCTTCATCGGCCCTGTTTAGCTGCTCCACCCTTGCTGGGGGGGCCCAAAAAATTGCTTTCACCGGGGCCTGAACCTGCTCTCGGCAGCCCTGTCCGCCGCCCGCGCTGCCGGTCTGGCACAAAAAACCTTTTACTGGCACGCAAAACCTTCAATTAATGAAGACTTGTCACACCACTTCTCAGAGGTTGCTGACCTCTGATCTAGTCCAACCCCCTGCTCAAAGCAGGACCAACCAGGTATTCCAGAGCTTAACGATGGTTAGTGTTTTTCTAAATATCTAAACTAAATCTACCTTGCTGCGGATTAAGCCTTCACAACATCTGGCAAGGAATTTGACAGGTTGACTGTGCGTTGTGTGAAGAAATACGTCCTTTTGTTTGTTTTAACCCGGTTGCCTATTCATTTCATTGGGTGACACCTAGTTCTCGTGTTATGAGGAGTAAATAACACTTCCTTGTTCACTTTCTCCCCACCAGCCATAATTTTACAGACCTCTGTCATATTCCCCCCGCTTTAGTCATCTCTTTTCCAAGCTGAAAAGTCTCAGTCTTATTAATCTCTCCTCATATGGAAGCTGTTCCAAACTCCTAATCTTTTTTGTTACTCTTTTCTGTACTTTTTCCAATTCCAATGTATCTTTTTTGCATTCTTCCTTCTCCCCACTCCAGAGCCTTCTGCTGGTATCTCTCTGTTGACTACAGATTGACTGCCTGAAAATCATCCCCTGCTACCAGCTCTCTGATAAGAAGCCCCCCGATCATCCACTGAATTTTGTGAAGCAGCAAGAAGGACCCATAATGTGTCTCCCAAAACTGTTTCATGGGATTTCTCGTATTTAGGGGCCCCCTGAGAGCCCCTGGGCTGTCACCACTTTGTTTTATCACCCTGTGTGCGCAGGGAGCGGAGGCATCCTTAAGCATTCGTTGGAAATGACAATTAGCCAAGTCAGCCTCACCGCCCTTTGCCTGTGTCCAACCCCCTGGGCTGGGGGTGGCTGATCCATGGAAGAACTCACCACTCACATCACCAATTGCTTAATGCGGGCAATATAAAAACCAGCAGCGTGGCAGGACTGGGAGATAACACCGGATCTCCAGCAAGCCAGACAAGGGATCCTGCCGGATACGCTCCTGCCTGCCTCACCAACTACGATGGGCACCTACAAAGTCCGCGTCGCCACCAGGAACTTCTTGCTAGCTGGGACCTTCAGCTCCATCTCCATCACCCTGGTGGGGACGCACGAGGAGAGCGACAAGAAGCCCCTCGACAACTGCGGGAAGGATTTCAACCCCGGGGCGGTGAGTATTAGTAGAACACAGCCAGGCTCTGGGGACAGAACCTCCCAGTAGAAAGTGTGTGGGCGTTGCCAATGCTCATGACTTGGGGCTGTTTGATCATCAATCCCCATCTTCTGGAGTCATGGGGTTACTCTGGGTGACTCTGCATTCATTTGAAAAAAAATATTGAAGTTTCTAGTCCTTGTGGTTGCATAGTTCAGGTTTTCTAAGTGCAGCTTAAAATATCTCCAAATAGTTGGTGTTTTTTCCTAAATCTCTGGTGCCTGGAGTCACATGACTATGACAGGAGACTGGCAGCTTTTATTGTGAGAATGTTACTGCTTATGCTAGAGAGGAGAAAGGGGCGCAAATTTTCAACTGTAATATTTTTTGTGGTGAAAAATGGCTATTTGCCACGACCTTTCACAAATTTGCACTGATTCCATTGAATTGTTTGAGTTCCAAAATAAAAAAAACACAGAATGTTTTGGTCTTCTCATTTTCAAAATAAAAGTGTTCAATTTTTCTAGGCAATGAGCATTTATTTTATGTTTCATTTTATTTAAAATGATGTCCCCTGATTTTCAGATTTGCCAAAATTTTCATTTTTTCGGTTTGACCAGAAGTGAATTCCCCCCAGCCCAAATTTGTTGGAAATTGCAGAACTGAAAAATCCACTCAATGTCCTCATTCTATTATGTGAGGAGGATGGTCTAGTGGTTAGAGTAGATGCCAGGGCTATGCTAAATCCTGATTCTAGTCCCTTTGTTACCGCAGTCTTACAGTGTGAAAGCCTTTCTGTGACTCAGTTTCTCCATTTATATAAAGGGGATAACAGCACTGTGCTACTTCACAAAAGTTCGGGGAGGGGTAATTGCGTTAAAGATTCAACGTGCCTCCATACAACAGTGGTGGGTGCCAGATAAGTACCTAAAATAGACTCGCTGTAGAAATGCCTCAAAAACATAAAGCGTGTGGGTTACTGCTTTAATCTCATGATTTGTAAACCAAACTCATGATGGTTTGGGAGGGACGCTGAGGGATGGTGCGTGTTAGGGGGCTTTCCCTTCACCCTCTCCCCTGCTTCTTGCCACGCAGACGGAAAGCAGAAGTCGCAAGTTCAGGCAGTGAGATGTTTATTGGGGTTAGTTCCCAGCAAACACCCATCGCTCTACACGCTGGCAGAGTCTATTTCCCAGGGCTCCGTTCGCAGCTCTGACACTGCAGAGCCTGGCCTGTGTCCCTGTTCCTCATCAGCCCCAAATATCCCAGCCATGCCGCCCCTGCTCCCACCCCTTACGGTCAGGTTCCGTTTGGAGGGGCGTGAGTCGGGGGTCTTTGCCCCACCGCTTTTGTACCCCTTGGGGAGGGTGTAATGGTGCGGAGGACTCACCACTTGCTCCGGGGATTAGCTCAGTCCAGCTCCGGAGCACCCTCTGCAGGGGGCGTCCTGCCCGTTGTCTGCTCTACTCCCCTGTTTCAGACCCAGGTTGCTCCCCTGCTCAGCGGGGCTCTCTTTGGGACATTGCCCCCCAGCAAAGCCAACTACTTCTTCCTCAGCCCCCTTCTGGGGGTCACAGCAGCCCTGTGGCTCACACCCACCACAGGGGCCAACCACAACCCAAAGTCTGCAGGGGCAAGTGTGGTAAACTTTTTCCCAAATCTGGACTTTAGCGTACAAAATCTGGGTGCTTACTCTGAACCTTCCCAAGCTTATACACAGCTTGGATCTTATTTCGCTGCCACCAGCCGAAGTTTTCCAGGCTTTCGGCCCCCTCGGGTTCCCCAAACCTTTCCTTGGGGGACCCCTCCAAGACCCAGAGCCCCTGGGTCTCCTCTATCTCATCCCCCAGCTTCCCCCCCTTCTCCTGGTTAGGCCGGTTGCGGATTTTTGCTTTTTTTTCTTTTTTTTCCTTATTTGACCTTTTTTTTGGGAAATTACAACCAGAGAGCACTCTAGACTTCCCCGAGGCTATGCATTCAAACCTTAGTAAGCTCACACAGAGATTCCCCTCCCTTTGTCCGTAGCCTTTTCCCGCCCGGACGATAGGAAAGTAAGACACAAGAGCTTGGGCTTTCCTCCCCCTCTAGCCTGTCACCGACATATACAGAGCTCTGGCGAAAGAAAATTCCTCTCCCTCTGCCTCACTAGGAAAAGAAACTCCCACAAGTTTTTAAAAAGAACACTTATATTAAAAGAAAGAAATACGACCATAATACTGCATTAAGAAAATCAATACAGGGATATGGCTATAGAAGAAGAAGGAAAACAATCTGATCTAAAGATAGCCAAGTAACCGGTTCCAGCAAATCAACACCCATGTAATACAATCAAAGCACCTCACAGACCGATTACTTTGGTCGTTATGTGCTCACACTTGATAGAGAGATATTTGAAAGAAGATGGAGGTTAGAAGAAAAGCTTGTTTACTCACGAGCCGAGGAAAAGCAGAAAAGACCCGAGTTTCCGTTCCCATCTCAACTTTAAAAAATCAGGTCTCTTGATTGGTCCTCTGATCAGGTGTCTTGCAGTTCCCCTCTTTGTTCACCCTTTGACAGGTAAAAGAAATTACCCTTACCTACTCTACTTATGAGCGCAATTGCAGTCTGTATTAGCCCTGCCACTCTGTGGCCAGGTGCAAGTCAGGGGGGACCCAGCCACGACCGAGAGACCCTCAAGCTGCGCCTCCCTGCCCAGCTGAGCAGGTAACATCAGGCCAGCTCCCCTTCTGCTCCCCTCGAGCCAGCACTGCTCTATTCTGGTGCTATGCCTCGGCCAGTCCTCCTCCTGGCTGGCCGCTCCTTTCTTTCTCTGCCACACTGCCTCCCCTCGGCTCTAACAAGCCCTCGCCCTCCTTAGTGCAGGTTTCCACGCCTCCCTGGCTGCTTCTGCCGCACTCCCTGGCTGGAGTTGGGCCACTTGACCACAACCAGAGGGGTAAAGGAGTGAGGTTGTGTCCTGGGGAAACCGGCTCTGTTCTCGGCCATTTAGTGTGTAATTGCCTTCCACCTTCGCCCCCACGCAGCAGCGAGGGCTGCGGAGGAGGAAAGATCCCCCCCCACCCGCTCACATAAAGGGGTACCGACTTCTCTGGTTCTGCCATTTCTCTTTCTGTCCTCTCTCTGCGCCAGCTGAGGTGCCCCGAGCACGGGCTGCAGGGTTGGAGGGTAGTTAGGGCAGGAGCAGGCTGGGTGGGGTGAGGTCTGCCAGGGTTGGGAGGTGAGGGAGGAGGCTCAGGGTTGGGGTGGGAGAGCGCCTTAGCCGGGGGCAGCTCTCATTTGTGTGAGGGGGCAGGGGAATGTGGGAGGGGGGGATGCAGGAGACGATACTGTTTGTGCTCAGGGTGGGCGCTGTGGGGGATGCAAGAGTCCAGGGTGTGAGGCGGCGGGTTGCAGGGGTCAGGGCGGGCTGGGGATGTGAGCTGGCGGTGGTGCGGGGATGCTCCAGCCCCCCTGCCTGAGCACTCAGAGCCGCGGGGCTGAGGGGGTATGCGCCTATTTCACCCCCCTTCCCCAGGCAAGCCCAGCTCTCTCCATCTCCTCCCGTGCCGCCAGCACACTGCAACTCCTCCCCTTCCCTTCACGGCGCAGGTGATCCGCTGTTGGGGCAGGGATGGCAGCAGTTGACAAGGAGTGGATGGAACAGGGCCGGCTTTGGGAAGTGGAGGCCCGATTCGAATAACTTTTCGACCCCGGGTCCTTCACTCACTCTGGATCTTGGGCGGCACTGAAGGACCCATAGCCGAAATGCCACCGAAGACCCGGAGCGCCGCCGGGTGAGTAAAAATTAAAAAGGTGCCTAAGTTAGGCGCTCTTCTTTAGGGCGTGGGGCCCTCTTAGGCGTGGGGCCTGATTCAGGGGAATCGGCCTAAAGCCGGCCCTGGGTGGGAGCCCAGAAAGGGGCAAAGGATTCCTGCCTTATGCAAAAGATCTATACAGAGCAAAGTGGAGAGCCATCATGAGGAATCCCCTAGCTACCACCTGAGCTGGAACAAGAGCTGTAGAGGGGAAATAATTGTGCCCAAGCCTGGAAGGCGTCCAGTCTGAGGAAAAACCTAATTAAGCATCTCTAAGGGTGAGATTATCTGTATTCAGTTTGATTAGACATAGATGTGTGTGTTTGATCGTATTTTTCTTAGTGACTTACTTTGTTCTGTCTGTTACTACTTAGAACCACTTAAATCCTACTTTCTGTATTTAATAAAATCACTTTTTACTTATTAATTAACCCAGAGCAAGTCTTAATACCTAGGGGAGCAAACAGCTGTGCATATCTCTCTATCAGTGTTATAGAGAATCAACAGTTTATGAGTTCACCCTGTATAAGCTTTATACACGGTAAAATGGATTTATTTGGGTTTCGACCCTATTGGGAGTCGAGCATCTGAGTGTTAAAGACGAGAACACTTCTGTGAGCTGCTTTCAGGTAAGCCTACAGCTCTTAGGGGATGTGATTCAGACCTGTGTCTGGGTTTGAAGCAAATGAGCAGGCCTGGCTCAAACCAGGCTGAAATCTTAAACTGACAGGGCAGGAAGGCAGGGGCAGAGGTAGTCTTGGCACATCAGGTGGCAGCTCCCAAGTGGGGGAGAGGCAGGAGCCGGCAGGACCCAGCTCATTCCCCCACAGGAGAGAGTTGGGGGCGGAGCAGAGCTGGCCGAGGCGGGGCCCCTTTGGACCGTGGGCCCAGCACCATGGTGAATCCAGTACTGTCTCTTATCTCTTATCACCCCATCTGGCTGTGGGCAGATGTAACACGCCGTGTCTTTGTCTTTCCTTCCCACATATTAGTATAAGGATCAAGAAGTCACACCCCAAATTCTATTTCAGGCTGACAAACAAGCCTATATCCTCACACTCCACCCCCTTCTCTTTCTTTTCTTCTGGGATCCGCTGGCCAAGGTATCCCGGGAAAAGCCTAGGACATATGGCAGGACATTTCCTGATAGGTCCAGGCATCAAGGTGGAATGTGCTGATGCTCCATTTGCCCCACTGCCCCCTGTGCCCTGCACCTTCCCTCGTGTGGACATCCATATTCCAACGAGTGTGCCAGACGCCCCATCATGGTGTGCCCGAGAGGTTGGGTCGGGGTTATCTTCCATGATAATTAGTGGTTGTACCTTAACCACCGCAGTGGACATTACAAAATTAGCCTACTTATCAGCAGGCCAATGGCCATAATAATCCACAGTGACATGATAATATAGTCCGACATCAGGCCACCACCAGAACTGCTTCTCCTCCTTTGATAGGGTCAAGCTCTTTTAACACCATTCTGGAGCGTATATTTTAAATCCGTCCCATTGTTGGCAGTGGCAGCGAGCTGGTCCTGCAGGTTTCGCGTGCTGTTGTCCGTGTTATGAGTCCACGGGATATTCACAGGCAAACGGGGTATTGTCCACACCGGCTTGAGCACGTGGTGTGGAACCGAGTAGTGTGGGCTGGATCAATTGCACACAGCAATGAGTTCCACGGATCCATTTGTGCACCCTAGTCCCAATGGGAGCGTGTAGAGGGTTCTCGTCGTGCGGACAGAAAGCAGGAGGCCAACTGTCCGAAGTGCTCTACACGCTGGCAGTGTCTGTTCCCACATGTTCCCCTTCCCAGCTCTGACGCAGCAGAGACCGGCCTGTGTCCCCCTTCCCTATTCCCCCCTCCTCCTCCTTAGCAGGCCCAAATATACCTGCCGTGCACTCCCCTAATCTTTGTCTTTTATTTACACATATTGGTATAAGATCTAAGTGTATTCAAAAAGTCACACCCCAAATTCAATCTCAGGCTGACAGACAAGCCTGTACACTGACAGTGTGTGAACACTTGCGGATAGTACTGAAATAGTTAACAGCACTGGCATTTCTACAGCATTGCTAACTCGCCTGACTTTTAGGCGCGTCATGTGATCTTTGGGGTATATCTTAAAGCACCAAGCACCGGGAGTCATGTGAATCTGTGAGAATCTAGGTTTGGGGTTTGTTTGTTTTTTAAAAAAACTCCATTTCTTCTGTTTGCGGGGCAGAAAAAATCTGGAAAATGTGACCTCTTCTTCTATTAATATTATGAATAATAATAATAATTGATAAATAAATAACAGGACATTCAACAAAAGCAGCAAAAACGTAATTGGATTAAAAGGCTTTACATTCACCCCAGGATTCACTGCTACTAATTGGAAGAGTTTAGCAGGGTTGAGCAGAGGGATTCAATAATGCAGTAAGTCATTGTAATATCATCCAGATTTCCACCTGCTACAATAAACGAGGCTTGTCTGCCCTGTGGTTCCTGGTCCCTAGCCAGTTCCCAAGTGTCTTGAGCAAGGGAGACCCTCACTCATGGGAAGGTTATTGCAAAATGTGTCTAAAGAGACAGAACAGAAGCTGCCAAACTGGCGCTGATATGTTTCACGATAGACCCTAGAGGCCAACACCCGGACTCATGATCTGCATCTACTCGGAAAACGAACTCCGTCTCCTTTTCGCTTGTACTAGATCTCACTGCAGCGGCGTTAAGGGCCATGCCAGCCCCGAGCTGCAGCTCCTTTGGGATGGCAGGCCTGGTGTTCTGGTGAGTAGCCAGCGCCAGGGGCTGGAGATCACAGGGGAACAGTTTGCAGGCACCATAATGCCTGGGGACAGGGCGGGCTGAGCGAGGAGCGGGGGTCTAGAGCAAGACTCAAGGGGTTGGATAGCTGGGAGATCAATCAGTATCGGAGACATCCGGGGTGATGCTTGGAGTTTTTATGGAGGGCTGGAAGATCTGATGCATGGGGCCGGGTCAGCGGTTGGATGGAGATCAGGTGAGGCAGTGGGGCAGGGCTGGGCGAAGCCATGGGGCAGGGCTGGGTGAGGCATCAGGCATCAATCTGTCACTCAGCCAGCTTCCTCTGGCTCTTGGGGTCTTTATAGTCTGGGTACCCACAGAGAGCGTGGGCAGCCCAGCCCATTGGGGGCCTGGGCCGTGTCTGCCCTGGGGCTGCAGGTTCAAGGAGGCGCGGCGGCTCAGGAGGACCTGGAAGGCCGGGGTTCAATACTGGGGCCCTGGTGGGGCCCTGAGGAGTGGGGTGTGATGGGTTTGGTCACAGAGACCCCCTTGGGACTGTTACCTGATGTGCTAAAATTACCACTGAGCCCGTTTTCTCTGCCAGCTTGGATGGGTGGAGGCCAGAATATCATTCTGCTTTAACCAAGGCCAAGCTGGACGCAGGCGGCTGCTTCTGACCCGTTTCTGGCGCTTCAAAGCAGGTGGGCACCGCTGGAGGGCTCCCAAAGCTTTAAAGGATTGTGCCTTACCCGATACACTGCTCGGGCTGTGCTGAGACTACCTCAAGCTGCAGCCAAACTGGGAAACCTTGCCTCTGCCTTCCGGCTAATGAAAGGTCAGAGTGCTCAGGTAGAACAGAAGTTGCACAGTGACTTAGCCGAGTTGTTGTTTTCCTTGTATGGGACTTCCACACAGCGGGGCAAGGAGGCCAAACAAGTATTATTATTGGGGAGGGGGAGACAGGAGGCTGACGGTTAACTCCCAGAGTTGCTGGATTAATCCCTGAGGTCGCACCCTCACGCTCCGGTTTGTCGCCCTCCCCCGTACCCACTGCAGGTGGAGGAGTTCAAGCTGCGCTGCCGGCGCTGGCTGGGGACATTCGTTCCTGAGTGCAGCTCCACAAGGAAGCCCTACTCTTCTACCCACCGGGACCAACTGGTACTGCAGCTTCGTGGAGGTCATCTCCCCCCACGGCCAGACCTACCGCTTCCCCTGCTACCAGTGGATCGAGGGCTACCGCACCCTGGAGCTGCGGGAGGGCAAAGGTAGGGGGCTGCGGGCTGGGGGAGGGCACATGGGGGCCGACCTGGTGTCGCTTGGGATCATAGCAAGCTAGTTATCCCGGTACACACCCGCATCCACACCCCTCTATCTTTCCATCCACCCCTATACACCCCCTCCATCTACCCATCCCCATACACCCCTCTGTCCATCCATCCCCGTACACGCACTCCCTCTCTCTATCTCTCTATCTATCTATCCCATACACACCCCTGTCTCTCTCTCTCACGTTCTCTCCTCTCCCCCAGGCCAGACGGTTTGCGACGATGCCGACTGCCCGTTGCTGCTGGAGCAGCGGCAGGCTGAGCTGACGCACCGACGCAAGTGCTATGGGTGAGTCAGACCCCGTGGGGGTTGGGGGAGCTCCATGGGGCTCAGGCCTGTGCGGGGTCCCGGGGATGGAGGGAGCGGTAGGAGCTGCAGGACAGTTGGCCCAGGACTGTGGCTGAGGGTGGCTGGATTTGGCTGGGCAGGATGTATCGATGCTGCCTCTGGCGGGACACAACTGAGAGTATCAGTTTGGGACAAATTGTTTAGAGCAGGGGAGTTACAGCCCAAAACTGAGGGTCCTTCGCACACCAAGGCAAACCAAACCAAACCAGCCAAACAGAAAAGACTTCGGTTTACCCCACTGGCTGACCACATGTCACACAAGCAATTCCCTTAGACACTCCAGTATCCCCACCAGTGCCACTTGTTATGGGGACAAATGGTTATGAAAACCAATATCTCCGTAAAATAAAAAAGTTTCTCCCAGTCCCAAAGGGCCAAGCTCCAGACCAGGTCAATATACAGATCAGATCTTACCCAGAAATCATGCTGTTGCCAGTCCTTTAGAATCTAAAATCTAAAGGTTTATTCATAAAAGAAAGAAATCTAGACGAGAGCTGAAACTGGTTAAAGGAATCAACGACATCCAGTAATGGCAAAGTTCTTGGTTCAGGCTTGTCGCAGTGACGGAATGAACTGCAGGTTCAAATCAAGTTTCTGGAACATCCCCAGCTGGGATGAGTCATTCAGTCCTTTGTTCAGAGCTTCAGTTTGCAGCAAAGTCCCTCCAGAGCCAAGAATCAAGACTGAAGACAAGATGGAGGAGATGCAGCAGCCTTTTATAGTCTCTTGCCATGTGGCCTCTGCTTTCTTTGTTCCAACCACAAGCCACCCAGCACATGGCACGGAAAGACCTTAGAGTTTTGTCCCTGCATGCTTTGCTGAGTCCAAGGTGTATCTGCCTTCGCTCAGTGGGTCAGTTGTACAGCTGATGGTCCTTAATGGGCCACCAAGCAGGCTAGGCAGTGCTGATGCCAAGTTGTCTGGGGTGTCACCCAAAAGCATAGCACAAGTTTGAACTACAGACANTGGAGTAGGGTTGGGGTAAGGAGTTAGGGTTGGGGTATAGAGTACATTTAGGGTTTTGAGTAGGGTTGGGGTAAGGAGCTAGGGTTGGGGTATAGAGTACATTTAGGGGTTAGGGTTTGGAGTAGGGTTGGGGTAAGGAGTTAGGGTTGGGGTATAGAGTACATTTAGGGTTTTGAGTAGGGTTGGGGTAAGGAGCTAGGGTTGGGGTATAGAGTACATTTAGGGGTTAGGGTTTGGAGTAGGGTTGGGGTAAGGAGTTAGGGTTGGGGTATAGAGTACATTTAGGGTTTTGAGTAGGGTTGGGGTAAGGAGCTAGGGTTGGGGTATAGAGTACATTTAGGGGTTAGGGTTTGGAGTAGGGTTGGGGTAAGGAGTTAGGGTTGGGGTATAGAGTACATTTAGGGTTTTGAGTAGGGTTGGGGTAAGGAGCTAGGGTTGGGGTATAGAGTACATTTAGGGGTTAGGGTTTGGAGTAGGGTTGGGGTAAGGAGTTAGGGTTGGGGTATAGAGTACATTTAGGGTTTTGAGTAGGGTTGGGGTAAGGAGCTAGGGTTGGGGTATAGAGTACATTTAGGGGTTAGGGTTTGGAGTAGGGTTGGGGTAAGGAGTTAGGGTTGGGGTATAGAGTACATTTAGGGTTTTGAGTAGGGTTGGGGTAAGGAGCTAGGGTTGGGGTATAGAGTACATTTAGGGGTTAGGGTTTGGAGTAGGGTTGGGGTAAGGAGTTAGGGTTGGGGTATAGAGTACATTTAGGGTTTTGAGTAGGGTTGGGGTAAGGAGCTAGGGTTGGGGTATAGAGTACATTTAGGGGTTAGGGTTTGGAGTAGGGTTGGGGTAAGGAGTTAGGGTTGGGGTATAGAGTACATTTAGGGTTTTGAGTAGGGTTGGGGTAAGGAGCTAGGGTTGGGGTATAGAGTACATTTAGGGGTTAGGGTTTGGAGTAGGGTTGGGGTAAGGAGTTAGGGTTGGGGTATAGAGTACATTTAGGGTTTTGAGTAGGGTTGGGGTAAGGAGCTAGGGTTGGGGTATAGAGTACATTTAGGGGTTAGGGTTTGGAGTAGGGTTGGGGTAAGGAGTTAGGGTTGGGGTATAGAGTACATTTAGGGTTTTGAGTAGGGTTGGGGTAAGGAGCTAGGGTTGGGGTATAGAGTACATTTAGGGGTTAGGGTTTGGAGTAGGGTTGGGGTAAGGAGTTAGGGTTGGGGTATAGAGTACATTTAGGGTTTTGAGTAGGGTTGGGGTAAGGAGCTAGGGTTGGGGTATAGAGTACATTTAGGGGTTAGGGTTTGGAGTAGGGTTGGGGTAAGGAGTTAGGGTTGGGGTATAGAGTACATTTAGGGTTTTGAGTAGGGTTGGGGTAAGGAGCTAGGGTTGGGGTATAGAGTACATTTAGGGGTTAGGGTTTGGAGTAGGGTTGGGGTAAGGAGTTAGGGTTGGGGTATAGAGTACATTTAGGGTTTTGAGTAGGGTTGGGGTAAGGAGCTAGGGTTGGGGTATAGAGTACATTTAGGGGTTAGGGTTTGGAGTAGGGTTGGGGTAAGGAGTTAGGGTTGGGGTATAGAGTACATTTAGGGTTTTGAGTAGGGTTGGGGTAAGGAGCTAGGGTTGGGGTATAGAGTACATTTAGGGGTTAGGGTTTGGAGTAGGGTTGGGGTAAGGAGTTAGGGTTGGGGTATAGAGTACATTTAGGGTTTTGAGTAGGGTTGGGGTAAGGAGCTAGGGTTGGGGTATAGAGTACATTTAGGGGTTAGGGTTTGGAGTAGGGTTGGGGTAAGGAGTTAGGGTTGGGGTATAGAGTACATTTAGGGTTTTGAGTAGGGTTGGGGTAAGGAGCTAGGGTTGGGGTATAGAGTACATTTAGGGGTTAGGGTTTGGAGTAGGGTTGGGGTAAGGAGTTAGGGTTGGGGTATAGAGTACATTTAGGGTTTTGAGTAGGGTTGGGGTAAGGAGCTAGGGTTGGGGTATAGAGTACATTTAGGGGTTAGGGTTTGGAGTAGGGTTGGGGTAAGGAGTTAGGGTTGGGGTATAGAGTACATTTAGGGTTTTGAGTAGGGTTGGGGTAAGGAGCTAGGGTTGGGGTATAGAGTACATTTAGGGGTTAGGGTTTGGAGTAGGGTTGGGGTAAGGAGTTAGGGTTGGGGTATAGAGTACATTTAGGGTTTTGAGTAGGGTTGGGGTAAGGAGCTAGGGTTGGGGTATAGAGTACATTTAGGGGTTAGGGTTTGGAGTAGGGTTGGGGTAAGGAGTTAGGGTTGGGGTATAGAGTACATTTAGGGTTTTGAGTAGGGTTGGGGTAAGGAGCTAGGGTTGGGGTATAGAGTACATTTAGGGGTTAGGGTTTGGAGTAGGGTTGGGGTAAGGAGTTAGGGTTGGGGTATAGAGTACATTTAGGGTTTTGAGTAGGGTTGGGGTAAGGAGCTAGGGTTGGGGTATAGAGTACATTTAGGGGTTAGGGTTTGGAGTAGGGTTGGGGTAAGGAGTTAGGGTTGGGGTATAGAGTACATTTAGGGTTTTGAGTAGGGTTGGGGTAAGGAGCTAGGGTTGGGGTATAGAGTACATTTAGGGGTTAGGGTTTGGAGTAGGGTTGGGGTAAGGAGTTAGGGTTGGGGTATAGAGTACATTTAGGGTTTTGAGTAGGGTTGGGGTAAGGAGCTAGGGTTGGGGTATAGAGTACATTTAGGGGTTAGGGTTTGGAGTAGGGTTGGGGTAAGGAGTTAGGGTTGGGGTATAGAGTACATTTAGGGTTTTGAGTAGGGTTGGGGTAAGGAGCTAGGGTTGGGGTATAGAGTACATTTAGGGGTTAGGGTTTGGAGTAGGGTTGGGGTAAGGAGTTAGGGTTGGGGTATAGAGTACATTTAGGGGTTAGGGTTTGGAGTAGGGTTGGGGTAAGGAGTTAGGGTTGGGGTATAGAGTGGACTTAGGGGTTAGGGTTTGGAGTAGGGTTAGGAGTAAGGAGCTAGGGGAGGGTATGCACACCCCAGTTGTGTGTATATGCACACCCCAGCTGTATGCGTGTGCCCAGATTTGTGTGTGTGCACCTCAGCTTTGTGGGTCTCCTCTTCCTAACACTGGATTTGCTGCACCGTCATGTCCCCTCATCCTGGCACCCGGGTCCCAGTCCCTGGGCTCCCCTGGGGAAGCAGCAGGATTCACACCCCCAGCCTGCACCCCCAGCCCTCCTGCGTCTTTCCCCCCGCAGCTCAGCCAGTGCCCAGGCCCCGACAGCCCCATCTTCCTGCCCAGCGACTCCGAGTGGGACTGGATCCTGGCCAAGACCTGGGTGCGCTACGCCGACTTCCTGGTGCACGAGTCCGTCAGCCACCTGCTGCTCACCCACCTGATCGACGAGGCCTTCACCCTGGCCACCCTGCGCCAGCTGCCCATGTGCCACCCGCTCTTCAAGGTGAGAGAGGGGTCGAGCTGCCCCCGCCAGCCAGTTGTGCCCAGATGTGCAGGAGAGAAGAGCCCAGCAGGGGGAGCGTGCCAGTCGGGCCCCACTGCCGGCATCCAACAGTGCCCAGCCTCACATGTGCGTGCCCAGTGGGGTGTGTGTGCCCAGCATGCCAGGCTGGGCGCGCCCCATGCTGGCTGCATTCTATCCATCATGGTCCAGCACCTCCCCAATGATGGGGAAGAAGAAGCCACTGCTGGGGTGAGGGGTGGCTCCCTGCTTGCCCTCACCCACCCCTGTGTCTCTTATCCCCCAGCTGCTGCTGCCCCACACCCGCTACACGCTGCACATCAACGTTATGGCCAAGAGCGCGCTACTCAGACGTGGAGGGGCCTTCGAAAAGGTGAGAGGACCCCACGGTCAGGGGCATTGGACCCAGCTCCACTCCCAGAGCTGGGGAGAGAACCCAGGAGTCCTGGCTCCCAGCCCTCCTGCTCTAACCACTGGCCCACTCCACTTCCAGAGCCGGGGAGAGAACCCAGGAGTCCTGGCTCCCAGCTCCCCCTGCTCTAACCCACCAGGCCCCACTCCCCTCCCAGAGCCGGGGAGAGAACCCAGGAGTCCTGGCTCCCAGCTCCCCTGCTCTAACCACCAGCCTCCACTCCCCTCCCAGAGCCGGGGAGAGAACCCAGGAGTCCTGGCTCCCAGCCCCCCTTGCTCTAACCCACCAGGCCCCACTCCCCTCCCAGAGCCGGGGAGAGAACCCAGGAGTCCTGGCTCCCAGCCCCCCTTGCTCTAACCCACCAGCCCTCACTCCGCTCCCAGAGCCGGGGAGAGAACCCAGGAGTCCTGGCTCCCAGCTCCCCCTGCTCTAACCCACCAGGCCCCACTCCCCTCCCAGAGCCGGGGAGAGAACCCAGGAGTCCTGGCTCCCAGCCCCCCTTGCTCTAACCCACCAGCCCTCACTCCGCTCCCAGAGCCGGGGAGAGAACCCAGGAGTCCTGGCTCCCAGCTCCCCCTGCTCTAACCCACCAGGCCCCACTCCCCTCCCAGAGCCGGGGAGAGAACCCAGGAGTCCTGGCTCCCAGCCCCCCTTGCTCTAACCCACCAGCCCTCACTCCGCTCCCAGAGCCGGGGAGAGAACCCAGGAGTCCTGGCTCCCAGCTCCCCCTGCTCTAACCCACCAGGCCCCACTCCCCTCCCAGAGCCGGGGAGAGAACCCAGGAGTCCTGGCTCCCAGCCCCCCTTGCTCTAACCCACCAGCCCTCACTCCGCTCCCAGAGCCGGGGAGAGAACCCAGGAGTCCTGGCTCCCAGCTCCCCCTGCTCTAACCCACCAGGCCCCACTCCCCTCCCAGAGCCGGGGAGAGAACCCAGGAGTCCTGGCTCCCAGCCCCCCTTGCTCTAACCCACCAGCCCTCACTCCGCTCCCAGAGCCGGGGAGAGAACCCAGGAGTCCTGGCTCCCAGCTCCCCCTGCTCTAACCCACCAGGCCCCACTCCCCTCCCAGAGCCGGGGAGAGAACCCAGGAGTCCTGGCTCCCAGCCCCCCTTGCTCTAACCCACCAGCCCTCACTCCGCTCCCAGAGCCGGGGAGAGAACCCAGGAGTCCTGGCTCCCAGCTCCCCCTGCTCTAACCCACCAGGCCCCACTCCCCTCCCAGAGCCAGGGAGAGAACCCAGGAGTCCTGGCTCCCAGCCCCCCCTGCTCTAACCACCAGCCCGCACTCCCCTCCCAGAGCCGGGGAGAGAACCCAGGAGTCCTGGCTCCCAGCCCCCCCTGCTCTATCCACCAGCCCCCAGTCCCCTCCCAGAGCTGGGGAGAGAACCCAGGAGTCCTGGCTCCCAGACCCCCCTGCTCTAACCCACCAGCCCCCACTCCCCTCCCAGAGCCAAGTACTTGGGAGTAAAATGCGCCTGTTGCCCGAGTACTGGCCTCACCTGGAACCCCTGAAGCTCTCTTCCCGTATTGTCTCGCCGTGAAAACCACATCGGGAACCTCCCAGAGAGCAGATCCTTCGGGCCAGCCTCCATCTGAATTAGTCCCAGGGTTTGCACTGTGTGGCTCTTGAGATGCAGCCTCTGCCTTCAGTTCATCAGTACTGTTAGCAATTAACTCGGAGAACTCCTGGAGGACGGGTAAGGTCCCAGCGAGCTGGAAAAGGGTAAATACGGCATCTGTCTTTGAAAAGAAGAACAAAGAGGATCCAGGGAATTATAAACCAGTCGGTCTAACTGGAAGATACTGGAACAAGTTATTAAACCATCAAGGATGGATCATAGGGTTAGAAAGAATGGCCCACATGGATTTGTCAAGAACAAATCATGCCAAACCAACCTAATTTCCTTCTTGGACAGCGTTGCTGGCGTAGTGGCTGGGAAGAAGAAGTAGACGTGATGTATCTTAATTTATATCTTGATTTTAGTCTTTTGACACATCCCACGTGCAAACTAGGGAAATTTGGGCTGGATGGAATTACTATGGGTGGTTGAAAGACCAGACGCCAAGAGTGGGTTCTCAATGGTCAGCTGTCAAACGGAATCTAGTGGGGTCCCACAAGAGGTCATGCTTGGTTCGGCACTATTCATTATTGTCGTGAATGACTTGGATAATGGAGTGGAGAGTTTGTTGATAAAATTTGTGGCTGACACCAAGTCAGGAGGGGTTGCAAGCACTTCAACGGGCAGGATTAGAACTCAAAGCGACTGCAACAGCTCGGAAAATTGGGCTGAAATCAACAAGCTGAAATTCAGTGAAGGCAAGTGCAAAATGCACCACTGAGGAAGGAAACCTCCAATGCCTAACTGCACAATGGGATGTAACTGGCTGCCGGGGGTCGTACTGTTCGAAAGGATCTGGGAGTTATAGTGGAATATAAAACAGTGGAATATAAGACAACAATTAGATGCAATTGGGAAAAAGGCTAATTTCATTCTAGGCTGTATTAATGGGAGTGTCCTGTGTAAAACCCGGGGAGTCATTGTCTGGCCCTCGTGAGACCTCAGCTGGAGAACAGGGGGGTGGGGGTGGGGATGGGGGAGGGGAGGGACGTCACACTTTAGGAAAGATGTGACCAAATTGGAGAGTGTCTGGAAAGAGGAACAAACATGATAAAAGGTTTAGAATCCTGATCTATGAGGCTAGGTTAAAAAAAAAACCTGGGCATATTTAGTCCTGAGAGAAGAAGACCAAGTGGGGGACCTGATAGTCTTGAAATAAGTTACAAAGAGGATGATGATCCATTGTTCTCTGGTCCTGCTGAAGGCAGGACAAGAAGTAATGGGCTTAATCCACAAGAAGGGAGATTTAGGTTAGAGATTACGAAAAGCTTTCTCTCTCTAAAGATAGTTAACTCTGGAGCAAGCTTAGAGGTTTTGGAATCTCCATCATTGGAGGTTTCTAAGAACTGGTTGGACAAACACCGGAGGTTGCAAGTGATTGGTCATTTTTGGGGTACAACGCAAAGTGAAACATCGGGGAGGCACATTTGTCATGGGGTGTGTTGTCAGTTGTCTCGTTGCGCTAAAATAGATCATGGCGGTATTTCATTCTAACCCGCCCCCTGGCCTGCTGGCTCAGACGTTGAAGGCTCTGTCTCTGGTCCCTTCCCAGGGTATGGGCTCAGGGGTCGAGGGGACCAAGGTGCTCATGGCCAAGGGCATGTCCTGCCTGACCTACAACTCCCTCTGCTTACCTGATGACATCCAAGAGCGTGGGGTTGACTGCATCCCCAACTACTACTACAGGGATGATAGGCTGAAGATCTGGTCGGCCATTGAGAGGTAAGGAACAGGAGCCGGGGCGAAGAAGCAGATGGCATGTGGAAAATTCCCACCAGCTCAGAGTTGCTTGGAAACACGACTTTCCTGCCACGTAAAGAATTCTGAAATAAAAAAACCTGAAATTTCCTAAAAGGCAATTTTTGAAAGACACCTGCCCCCGCACACCCAGCTACATTGCATGAATTCTCCTTGAGCCACTCATGAATCACACAGAGAAGGCCACTGGCTAGTACTCACCACCCGTGCACACCAGGACTATACCATCTCGCCCTGGTCAGAAGCCTGGCCAGTCCTCCCCTCCCTCAATGTGGAGCGGACACGCACCAGTCTTTGTACCTGAGCTGAGATTTCCTGAGCACTTCAACCAAACCAAAATATTTTAGGTAAAATATAAAACAGGTTTATTAGCTACAGAAAGATAGTTTTTTCGTGATTATACATGGTAGGCATAAGATGTTAGAGACAGTTACCAAAGAAAATAAAAGATAAGCGAACAGTCTAAATCATAACCCTTATTACCTAGGCAGCATTTGATGACTATGAGCCACCAATGTGATACGGCTGTTAAAAAAGCTAATGCGATCTTGGGATGCACAGGCGAGGTATTTCCAGTAGAGATAAGGAGGTGTTAGTATTGTTATACAAGGCACTGCTGAGACCTCATCTAGAATACTGTGTGCAGTTTGGTCTCCTGTTTAGAGGAGGAATTCAAACTGGACAGGGTACAGAGACGGCTACAGGGTCCGGGATGGAAATGCTATGAAAGAGCTCAGTAGGCTTGTATTTCTTAATCTAAAAGTTGAGGGGGGATATGATGCTCTTTAAAATAGATCAAGGATAAATATCAGGGAGGGAGGAATTATTTAAGCTTAAGTAACAAATGTGGACACAAGAACAAATGGATTCCAAACTGGGACACCTAGGAAGTTTTAAGCTTGAATTAGTATGAAGTTTTAACCATCAGGAGTGAAGGTCGTGGAACAGGCTATTCACGGGGTGATGGGCAGACGTATTGTCTTCAGATAAGCTTGATAAGTTTAAGGAGGGGATGGTATGATGGGATAGCCTAATTTTGCCAATTAATTTGGCAATTGAGCTTTGATTATCAGCAGGTAAGTATGCCCAGTGGTCTGTGATGGGATGTTAGATGGGATGGGATCTGAGTTACTACAGAGAATTCTTTCCTGGGTGTTGGCTGATGAGTCTTGCCCACATGCTCAGGATTTGACTGATCACTATATCTGGGGTCGGGAAGGAATTTTCCTTCCGGACAGATTGGCAGAGGCCCTGGAGGTTTTTCACCTTCCTCTGCAGCATGGGGCATGGGTCACTTGCTGGAGGATTCTCTGCAGCTTGAGGTCTTCACACCACACTTTGAGGACTTCAACAACTCAGACGTAGGTTAGGGGTTTGTTATTGAAGTGGATGGGTGAGATTCTGTGGCCTGCATTGGGCAGGGGGTCAGATTAGATGATCATAATGGTCCCTTCTGACCTTAAAGTCTATGAGTCTTTCAGCATTTAGATCAACCAATTTTCTCAGCCCACTGGATGTTACAGTTCTTCATACACAGGCTTCTCCCTGGTGTCTGGGACCAGTCTCCTCAGTTAAAGTTTTTGTCTTCCCGGCGTAGGTGAGGGAGGAGAGAGGCCAAGGAATGATACCACTCTCCCTTATTTTATACCTCAATCCATGTGCCTAGAAGACACTTGCCCAGACATGTCCTGGTGGGCTTTGCTGAGTCACTGGATTGAACAATCCCCCTGGTGGGTCTTGTGCAACTGCGTCAGAGAGTGGAACAGTCCCCGTTGTGTGGCTCATTGAATTATAAATCCACTGATTACAACTCCCCTGCTTATTATTGGTCGTTGAACACCCTCCTGGGTGGGGGAAGTTCTTTATATGTCACTAGCACCTTTACAGCTTATTTCAGTAACAGCCACCCAGCAAAATCTCATAACTTCATACACACCAACGATATACATATTTGGAAAGAACAATGGGTTTCAACAGGTCATGACCTTTCACATGATATCATACATGACATGCTTTGTATGAAATATCACAACTATATCTGAATGATGCGTATGGGTTTTCCAGGGAGCTATTTTGAGGTACAGTGTGTCACAGATTCTATTCCTGATACCTGGAGGTTCCCTGGTAACAAGAAAGCATGGTGTCAAGGGACAGCTTTGGGCACTAAAAAAATTAACCCTAACGCAATGAAAAAGTCAACCCGAATCCAATATTGATGCCTGGCTTGGTGAACTGGCTGATCACACAGCTAACTAATGTCTGGGATTGCGGAGAAAGGGAATGCATGAAAAATTCTAAGCAATTTGGGCTGATTTATGATCAATGTAGACACTGAATATAGATATGTGACATCTGCTCCCCTGCCTTTACCCTAACCCCTGTTACTTACTTTGTGTGGTAGATTGGTTGGCTTAGGAAAAATGAATGAAAATTTGTAAATACACAACAATGGAGAGGAAAAGTCAAACTTTTGGGAATTTTGTCCAAAACCAAATTCTGGGGAAAGATCTCATTGGGGGTGAATGGAAACACTTGGTTTCAGTCAAGCCCAGATGTTTTGTGTCAATTGTGATGCTTATTTAATGTATTAAGCTCCTCAAGAGCAAGTCCAATTTGAAATGAAAAGTTCAGCTCTGCCGTAAACGAGATCCAGGATCACCTGGAGGTCAGCCCGGCGGCTTAGCCACCAAGCCATGCTGCCACAGCTAGGAAAGGGTGAAGTGAAGGCGACACTAGGTACCGGCAAAGGTGCATGGTACCACTGGGCTGTTTGGTGATGCTAGCTGAGTGACACTGGTGAGTGATGTGACCTGCATTGACCCATCCAGGCCGACACATCTCTGCTCTTTCCAGCTTTGTCTCTGGCATTGTCAGACACTATTACCACAGCGACGCCCATGTGCTGGCCGACTGCGAGCTGCAGGCCTGGGCAGACGAGATCTTCCGTGAAGGCTTCCTGGGGAACGAGGCTTCCGGTAGGGGCCATGTGAACCCAGAGCTTTGCAGCCATTGGTCACAGGGCTCCATGCACGTCTCAGGAGGATGAACGACTGTCAGCCAGATCCAAGCTGGTGTCAATGGGCATCTCTCTATTGGAGTCAATGGGGACAGATCCTGACTGGTGTCAATGGGCATCTCTCCGTTGGAGTCAATGGGGCCAGACCCCAGCTTGTATCAAGTGGCCCTGCAGGCAGGGGTTTTGACCCCCGGATGGGGAGCAAGGTGTCCAACCCTGCTGGGACAGGGTAGCCCGGATCACGGTGGTGGGATGGGGCTGTGGGGTGACTGGGAACTGCCCCGCTGTGGGAACGGTCAGGGCAGGGAGATGGCGCGTGGCCGAGCTGAGGCCTTGAGCAGGACAGTGACTCACCGGGGGAGGCTCTGGCAGAGGGAGGCATCAAACCCGGCTCCAGGGGTCCCAGCCCAAGGCGACAGAACAGGGCCAGGCCGGGTCAGTGATGCCCGTTCTCCATCCCGCAGGCTTTCCCTCATCCCTGCAGAGCATCCCTGAGCTCATCAAGTACCTGACCATGTGGATCTACTGCTGCTCGGCCCGGCACGCCGCCCTCAACAATGGGCAGGTAGGGAGAGGCCAGCCTGGGTGCTCAGGGCCCTATTTCCTGCCCCCCATGGGACTCTGGGGTCCTGCCATCAACACCCCCACCCTGCACCCCCCCATGCGGTCATGGAGTCCAGCCACCGACACCCCCACTCTGAACGCCCCCATGGGGCACAGCCACTGACACACACACCCTGCATCCCACACAGGGCCCTGGGGTCCAGCCACCGACACCCCCACCCTGCCCCCCACGGTTCCTTGGGGTCCAGCCACCAATACCTCCAGTCTGTCCCCCACCCCACTGACACCTCAATCCCCAGGACCCTGCTCTAGCAGCCAATCCCCCACCCAGCACCCAACCCCAGTGAGACCCCAGACACCGTGGGACCCTGCTCCAGCCCCCTAACACCCTCCCTTACTGCCGCGCTTAGCACCTCTAACCCCCCCTTGACTTTCCTAACCGTTGCCCATGGGTGAGACACTGACCAAGCCCTGGATGCCCAGAACCCTTGGCTGAGCCAGACCTTCCCTGTGCTGGTGCCCCCTGGGCGGGGTGACGAGGGGCTGGTGCTCTCCGGCTGCCCTGACTGTAAGGGTCTCTCTGGGCTGCAGTACGAGTTCGGCGCCTGGATGCCCAACTTCCCGGCCTCGATGAGGAATCCCCCACCCCAGGCCAAGGGCACCACCTCCCTGGAGAGCTACCTGGACACCATCCCGGAGGTCAACAGCACCAGCATCGCCATTTTCACCCTCTGGGTCATCTGCTGCGAGCCAGGGGACTCGGTGAGGACACAGGAGCTGTGGGGCAGGGAGTGAGGCGGGGAGGCTCAGCAGGGGACGCTGGCCCCTGGCAGGTGGGGCTGGCCCCAGGGTGGTGCTAGCAGGCACTGAGCTGTGGCTGGGGGTGTCTCTTTAATGAGCCATTCAGCTGAGTTCTTCCCCCCCCACCCCCTTGTGGTAAGAATAAAGGACCCACTGAGGTTTCCCACGAGCCGGGGCATGAACCCAGGTGTCCCGGCCCAGCTGCATTTTGGGGGTTTCCGTTCAAACACCCATAAATTCCACCGTGTTGTTTCAACCGGCCACAGGATTGTCCTTCCCTCCCTGGCCTGAACTCTTTGCAGTGTTGCTACACAGCTGTTAAACACCTTCCCTGCGCTCTAGGGCACGTGAGGGATCCTTGTGTAACCAGCCGCCCCGCCCCAGAGGTGGCCACATCTCAGGCTCGGGTGATGAAGCCCTTTCGTGCTGTCCCTCACCGCTCTCCCGTTCCCTTGCAGAGATCCCTGGGCACGTACCCCGACGAGCACTTCACGGAGGAGGAGCCCAAGCAGCTGATCAAGGCCTTCCAGGGGCGCCTGGCCCAGATCTCCCAGGGGATCCAAGAGAGGAACAAATCCCTGCCCATCCCCTACCGCTACCTGGATCCCTGCCAAATCGAGAACAGCACGTCCATCTGAGCCCGACCAGCGAGCCCCAGGGATGGGCCCCATGCAGCTGCTGGCAACGCTGTCCCTGCGATCCTGTTCGGGGTCAATAAACCACAGACTAGTTCCACTCTGAATGGCTGATTCTGTGTAGTGGGGTACAGAACGAGGGGCTGGGAGCCAGGACTCCTGGGTTCTTCTCCTGGCTCTGGGAGGGGAGTGGGGGCTGGTGGGTCAGAGCAAGGGGGGCTGGGAGCCAGGACTCCTGGGTTCTCTCCCTGGATCTGGGAGGGGAGTGGGGGCTGGTGGGTTAGAGCAGGGGGGGCTGGGAGCCAGGACTCCTGGGTTCTCTCCGTGGATCTGGGAGGGGAGTGGGGGCTGGTGGGTTAGAGCAGGGGGGGCTGGGAGCCAGGACTCCTGGTTCTCTCACTTGGCTTTTGGGATGAAAGTGAGGGGGCTTGTGGATTAAGATGGGGGCAGCTGGGAACGCAGGACTCCGGGTTCATCTCCCCAGCTTTGGGAGAAGAGCACGTCTTTATGGGTTAGCGCAGGGGCAGCAAGGCTTAGTGAAATCAATCGCAAGCCTCGACCAGTGCGCTATGGGTACAAAATACCTGTGTCCCCAAACCCTGCGATTAGGACAGGAAGGGTTAAAGGACAGCTGTGCTTTAAATTAACCCTGAAACAGTTAAAGGCCTGGGAAGGGATAGCTCAGTGGTGTTGAGCATTGGTGTCCTGACTCTAGATTGTGACCAATCCTTGAAGGGGCCATTTGGGCTTGGTCCGCTATATCGAGCAGGGGGTTGGACTAGATAATTTCGGAGGTCCCTCCCTACACCCTTGAGTAATGATTGAAGAACTGGGACCCTAGGCCCAAGGCGCTGCCTTGAGATTACACGAGTCCAGACAGAAGGACTAGAGAATAAGCGACTCACCACGCACCTGGTCTAACAGCTGGTTTCTCCAAACTGCCTCAAAGCCGCTGCGCCTTTCGTGCTGCCAGTACCGGCGTATTGAAAGAGGAACCGATAGAACCGGATATTATGAATTAAAAAGGTGTATAGAAAGGACAAGGTGGCAGAGTCCTGCACTTGAGGGGAGAATCCCAATGCACTGGTACAGGCTGGGACTGACTGGCTAACGCGGCGTTCGCAGAACAGCGACTTGGCTCGGACAAGGTGGATGAGAAGCTGGATATGAGTCAGCAGTGAGCCCTTGTTGCCAAGAAGGCCACACCGCATATTGGGCTAACATTATAGGAGCATTGCCAGCGAGATATGCTGGGCAGTGATTATTCCCCTCTACGCTCCCTGGTGAGGCCACACCTTATAGTGTGGCGTGTCCGAGTTATAGGGCCCCACCACTACAGAGAGTAGAGGGACAAAAATTGGAGAGAGTCCCAGACTAGACAAGGGATAAATGATCATTGGAGCTGGGCAATGGCTATCGAAGACGAGCTGAGGGAACTGAGGGTTATCTTAGTCGCAGAAGAAGAGTGAGGAGGGATTTGAATAGCGCTTCAACTACCTGAAAGGGGGTTCCAAAGAGGATGGATCTAGATTGTTCTCAGTGGTACCGGATGACATAACAAGGAGTAATGGTCTCAAGTTGCAGTGGGGGAGGTTTAGGTTGGATATTAGGAAAAACTTTTTCACTAGGAGGGTGGTGAAGCACTGGAATGGGTTACCTAGGGAGGTGGTGGAATCTCCTTCCTTAGAGGTTTTTAAGGTCAGGCTTGACAAAGCCCTGGCTGGGATGATTTAGTTGGGGATTGGTCCTGCTTTGAGCAGGGGGTTGGACTAGATACCTCCTGAGGTCCCTTCCAACCCTGAGAGTCTCTGATTCTGTGGAGCACCCAGTATGTGACACCCTACCATCTTCAGCACATTTGCTTCCTGAAACCCTGAATTCACCTGGAAGTATGCAGACTGAGGTCTTGGGTTGGCCATCCTGGGAGCCCTGGGGTGACCCCAAGTACCTGCAGCTGTCTCTGTTTTCCAGCAATGCAGGTGGGTTAGGGTTAGGGGTCCGTTTGCTTTGTTTGGCTGTAAATGTCCAAAACAAAAATTGGTTTGTGGTTTGGCCTGGGATTATTTTATTATTTTTCAGAACTGCCAGGGATCAAACTTTCCCAGCATCCCACGGGCCTTGTTCTCTGCCAGTTTAGTCTCCCAAGGAGTTAAATATTTTTGCCTAGCTAAAATCTCTGGCTCAAATCAAGGATATCGAGGTGAAACTGACTAGCCAGGAAATCTGATCTAACAAACTCCAGAAAACAGGTTTCCTCCCAGGGCTGGATTTCCTAATAGGCAGACTAACCATGTGCTTAGGGCACCAGCAAAGCAGGGGGCACCAAAAAATTAGATTTTTTTTTTTTTAAAAATTCGATGCTTTTTTTTGAAATATCAAATATCAAAGAAGTTATCATGGGAAAAATCGGACCTTTGTTAGACTTCCTTACGCTCCACTACACACTCTTCCCCCATTTTTCTGTCCTCTTTTTATTACTTATCCCCACCTAAAGCAGGGGGGCGTCCTACTAATGTAGATTGAAATAATGCGAGGAAATCAGATCCTGTCTGTATTGCAGTAAATTTATGTTTTATTATGGATATATTCTTCTGAGTTATACGTACTTAATTCATTTTTTCTTATATATAAAAATACATGCATCCAACGAATTGGGTATTCACCCACAAAAGGTCATACTCCAATACGTCTGTTAGTCTATAAGGTGCCACAGGACTCTTTGTCGCTTTTTGTACAAATAGTGTATGTTGTGTAATTTTTATTTATTTTAAGTGCAGATAACTGAGCTAAGGGGCAGGATGTTAAAGAGTCCAGTTACTTTACACATTTTTCTCTGCCTCAACACACCGATGAACAGTTCTTAAAACGTATTTGGGCACTGATCGTGTGTTCAAATCTCTTTCTAATACTCGCTAGGAGGCAAGTGCAGTGGCAACAAGTGCAATTCCGGAGTCCTACTCAAAGATTGTGGATGCATTAGAAAGTATAGCTGAAGACCAATCGCAAAAGGGAGAATTGCAAACAAGATGCAAGAACTAGAGCTTGTATTCATGTTGACCATGTGGAATGAAATTTTACAACACTTTTACCACACAAGTCCAGCTCTCCAAGAAAAAGAATTGGATTTGAAAACCTGTGCAAACCTCTGTTAATCATTAGCAGACCACTTACGCACTTGAGGAATGATTTCAAAAGATTTGAAGACAAATCAAAAGATATCTTGCCTGATACTAACTACAAAGAAGCCCAGTCCCACAACCGAATCAGGAAAAAACAAGCAAATGATAGCAGTGCAACAGAAACAGCATTGAATCTTAGAGACAAATTTCACGTATCTACTTAATATGCTATAATTGATACACTTGAAGCTCATATGAAAAGGAGAGGTGAAGGGTAGAAAGAACTATCAAGTAGATTTTCTTTTCTAAATGATACGGATTTATCTGACAAACAATATTCACAAGGTTCCCAAAAGCTAGTTGACTCATACCCTGTTGACTTGAACATGAATCTCTGCGGAGAAGTATGGCAGTTCTGCTGTTATATGCGCGCAAAGTTTAATGAAACAGGAAAAACGAAATTCAGTCACACTGATCTTCATGACACTATATTGAAAGACAGAATACACTGTGTATTTCCAGAAGTAGAAATCGCACTGTGTATTTTTCTAACATTGGTGATTACTAACCGCTCCTCAGAACACTCTTTCTCTCAGCTGAAAGGGCTAAAAAACCCTCAGAGAATAACGTGTCAGGACAGACTTGATTCACTTTCCCTATTGTGTATGGAAGTAGACGTGCTTCGTTGAGTCAGCTTCGGTGAACTTATTCAGAATTTTGCAATCAGAAGATCTAGAAAGAAGCTACTTTAATTTCAACATACATGTAAGTTTTGTGTCATTTCGAAAAATAAAATTTTATTTTACGGTATAGTTTTTATTTTGAATTACATATGGGGGGGGGCACCATAATCTTTTCAGTGCTTAGGGCCTCTCAAGGTCTCAATCTGGCCCTGTTTCCTCCCCAAACTTTCCAGGAAAATAACACCCTGGCCTACAAACCCCTATATGAAATGGGGTGCGTGAATGCTTGGAAGCGTCGTGGGGACAGCCACCCCTAGCATGTTTGTGGGGCCGAGACTATACTTGTGCCTGTGGATTCAGAGGGAAGGTGGCCTGAGAAAGACAGCGCAGGACCTGGGGGTTGAGGGAGGGTGGGTGGGGAGCTGGAAGCCAGCTACCTATGCTCAATCCTGCTCCCTGGAAAAAAAGATCTTGCCAGAAGTAAAACCAACGCAGGATGTAAGAACATAAGAACGGCCAGAGTGGGTCAGACCAAAGGTCCATCTAGCCCAGTGTCCTGTCTTCTGACAGTGGCCAATGCCAGGTGCTTCAGCAGGAATGAACAGAACAGGGCAATTACTGAGTGATCCATCCCGTAGTCCATTCCCAGCTGCTGGCAAACCGAGGCTAGGGACACCCCACTCTGATTGCAAATGCACCTGCAGGTCCCTGCAGGGTGCAATGTCCCTGAAATAACTAAAGGCAAATCTCATAAGGCCGGCAGTCTAATGTTAACTAACAACTGTGGGTTGTATCGGTAGGACAAACGGTGCCATGGAAGGGAAAGGGTGACACCTTGAGGTGTCACCGAAAAGCCGCATCTTATTAAGATTAGTTAGTATTGTTCAATCACATTTTAAGAGCCCATCGGAGCATTTACTCTGACCTCCAGGCTGGTCCATTTCATGCAGCTACCCCTAGATTGACATTAGTTAGACCAAAGCATCTTATCTCTCAGGAGACGAAACTGGCAGAGAACAGGAGGGGCTGAGACAGATGGATGGGGAGGGTCCATCCTTCCTGACCCCCGGTGGGCAACTGGCTGCAGCCCTGAAGCATGAGAGTGGATTGGAGTCGAGGGCTGAATGCTGCATAGCAAACATGGCGATCATACCGAGGGCAATGCAGGCAATTCTGTTCTTCCCCATGAGGGGGACTTGGAGTGATTATCAACCACCGTTGCTGGACTTTAGTGAGGTCCATGGGTTCCTCCAGCCAGTCTGGCTAAGGGAAGGGCTTCTGCCGCAAGCCCTAATTCCTGACAGCGCACTGGTCAATTTCCCTAAGTGGACAAAGTTGGTGGCTTAAGTGGGTGGAGCTTATTTAGTGGGAAGGGCTTGGAAGAGGGTCATCGGGGATGCCCGTTTGAAGGCAGCTTTTGAGCTGATGCCCTGCCCTCCATCCCATGCGCTGGCCCAAAGACTGGGGTGAGCGAAAGGGGAATTGGCGCCTCTGATGCCACTGAAGTGACTCCTGATTTACACACGGGGGATCAGCCCCCCAGGCCCTGGCAGGGGGCAGGCGTCACAGGGATTAGAACCCTTCTGGCTCTCTGTGCCATGGGGCAGAGGGGGTCTCACTCTGGGTTCGACATCAGTGGCTGGGTCAGGGGTCAGTTCCAGCCCGCAGCTGCAGACCCAGCCTAGCATATCTGCAGTACCTCAGCCCTGGCCTGTCGGTGGGCACGTCCCTGCTGGTGTCCGGCTGGGGAGGCCACTCTCCGGGGATCAGGGCTCTGGCACTGGGCTCATATCCACAGATTGGCCCCGGAGTAGGATCCCACCAGAGCCGGGGCCACCCCAAGTGGTGGGTTTTTGGCTGGAGAGTCGATGACGGGTTTGTTGGGTAGAAGGAGCCCTGAGTCAGAGTGCGAGTCCTGAATGCTGACCACCCAGGGCCTGTCTCCAAGCATTGGGGGACCCCTAGCCAGCCCCTCTGAAAAATTTGGGGGTCAATCCCCTTGGCCACAGAACGTGCTTTTCCTGGACCCAGCAGTGCCACCCACCTGGACAACCCACAGGCCCCTGCCTGGCATTTCACCCCCGAAAATGCCCCAAGCCAGTGAGATCTCTGGGCGTCACCTCTCCGAGCAAAAGCAGCTCACCGCTGCGAGCAGGATTTGAACCTGCGCAGGGAAACCCTATTGGATTTCAAGTCCAACGCCTTAACCACTCGGCCATCGCAGCTGAGTAATACCAGTTCCTCTCCTTCCTGTTGCAGAGTGTCTTTTCTTTGTGGGTGCAATGGGCATGTTATGGCTCAGAGCTCTGACTTTCTAAGCAGATACATTTCAGGATGGGATAAGTAGGTAGGTAAATAGAGGGGTGTGTGAGCAGAGGGGTGCATAGACAGCTAGGGTGGGGGTAGATAGATTCTATTCCTTAACCTTTACTTTACAAAAGCAAAACTAGATGAGAAATACATTTTTTCCAGATTCCCCCCTCTGCCCATAGTTTCAAGACTCAACCATTCTTCAGACGCAGTCAGTGAGAAGCATTTGCTGATCATGTTACTTCGTACATTGATTGGAGAGTAGCCAGGTGTAAATCATTTTGCACCTTGCTCAGTGAAGCACAGCTGGGCGTAATTCCTTTTGGCCAGTGATGATGGAAGGATACCTGCATATAAACTATTGTGCTCCTTGCTGATTGGTGGATACCTGGGCATAAATCATTTTGCCTCTTGCTGATTGGAGGATACATGGATATAAATAAGCAGCAGAGAATCCTGTGGCACCTTATAGACTAACAGACGTTTTGGAGCATGAGCTTTTGTGGGTGAATACCCACTTCGTCAGATGCACCCACGAAAGCTCATGCTCCAAAACGTCTGTTAGTCTATAAGTCTATATGGTCCACAGGATTCTCTGCTGCTTTTACAGATCCAGACAACACGGCTACCCTACGCATATAAATAAATGTGTGCATGCTGGATTGGGCAGATATGTTGGGGTATAAATCACTTTACTGGTTGCTGATGGCTGATACCTGTGTATAAATCATTTTTCATCCCGGAGCTGCCTGGATCAAGAGCCTAGCAGAAACAGCTCCCTACTCCCCAGACGGCAATAAACTCCACCCTCCCGATGCAGATAAACCTGGAGCCTCATACATACTTTACCACTGAGCTACCTCACCCCCAACTATATCTTACCCCTAATGAGAATCTCTCTCTATTGCCTGGTTCTCACCCACCTTCCCAAATCTTATCCCCCACACATCACTGGGAGTTTTGGCCTAAGGTGAAGTCCAGGACTGGACACGGCCTGGAGTTAAGAGGTCGGCTGGACTAACTGTGAGAGGGACAGGATGCGGGTGAGGGGAGGCTTACCTTGATCATGGGGTGGGATTTGCCCTCTCAGACTGGAAGCCTTTAAACATGGACACATAAGCCCAGGAGAAGCTGGGACCTATATGGCTCTGGGGTGAGGGAGTCCCTGTATTGCCCCGGGTGAGGGGGGGTCCCTATTTGCATCCACATGGCCTGGGGGAGAATGAAATCCCCTAATTGCCCTTGGGGAGGGGAGTCCCTATGTATCCCTGTTGGGAGGGGGTCCTTAATTGCCCTGGGAGAGTTGGGTGTCCTTATTCTTGTCCCATATGGCCCTGGGGCGAGGGCTCAGCGAAGGGGAAGGGCGCCGTGCCGCTTCTCTTGCCCTCAGTCAGATGGCGGCCGTAGGGCTCGCGCACGCCGCCTGCAGAGCGCCGAATCTCGCGTAGAGCTGCGCCGAGCGCTCGGCGCGCGCGCGCTGTCTCTCTCTCTCTCTCGGCCGTCGCGCGAGTGCGGCGCAAAGGGCGGGCCGGAGCTGGCTGGGGCCTGTTGCGTTCGTTGCCAGGGCACACAACCGGGCTCGGGCTCTCGAGCCAGAGAAGAGAGACCCAGAGCAGCGCGAGCCCGTTCTGATGGGTGGGCGCTGCGCGGCGGTGGAGGTCATGTGTCATGAGTAGGGGAGGGGGAGCTGGGGGGGCAGGGATGGGGGATTCCAGAGGAGGGCGAGAATGGGAGTGGGGAGTCCTCTATTTGGGGGAGGCGGATGGGCGGGTTCCACGAGGCGGGAGGGGGAGTGTCTGTGGGGCAGATGTGGGTTCCACGAGGCGGGGAGGGGGGAGTCTCTATGGGGGGGCTGGGATGGGGGGTTCACGAGGGCGCAGGATGATGGGGAGGGGAGTCTATGCGGTGGGCAGGGAGGGTTCCGAGGGAGGGGCAGGAATGGGAGAGGGAGTTCTACGGGGGGCAGCGGATGGGCTGGAATTAGATGGGGGGGAGGGGAGTCTCTATGGGGGGCAGGGATGGGGGGTGCCACGAGCGGGGCAGGCAATGCGGAGGGAGTCTATGGGGGCAGGATGTGGTTCCAGCGAGGGGGAGGAAATGCGGAGGGGGTCTCCTATGGGGGGCAGGGAATTCGGGTTTACGAGGGGGCGGAGCAGAATGGGAGGGGAGTCTCTAGGCGGTGGCACGGGATGTGGGGTGGTTCCCCGAGGGGGACAGATGCATGGAGGGGACCTCTATTGCGGGGGCACTTGGGGATGGAGGGGGTTCCATGGGGGGGGCATGGGCTGGGGAGTCTCTGTGGGGGGCAGGGGATAGGGGAGGTTTCCACGAGGGGGGTGAGGCTGGAGAGAGGGGAAATCTAGTGGGGGTGGAATGGAGGGGGGGATGAGGAGAAGAAGGGAGTCTCTGTGAGGGGGGGAATGGGAGGGTTACCACATGACGGGGGTGCGGGATGCGGGAGGGCGTCTCCACAGGAGAGGTGGGTGTGCGGGGGGGGGATGGGACAATGGGGCCTTGGGGGATTCCATGTCGGCTGCGGTGGACGAAACTGGGAGATGGTGGGCTTCACAGGGAGGGGGCAGTGGGGCCTGGTGCGCTTTGCGTCACCCCAGCCTGACACATTTGCTCTCCCCTGCCAGGCCCTGCCAGAGACCCTGCCAGTGGGGGCCCCTGCGATGGTGGCTGTAGCGGTTCTGGTGCCGCCGCTCCTGACGCCTATCCGCGCCATCTCGGTTCATCGTCATCACCATCTTCTGGTCCCGGGTAAGGACCCCGACGACGCCCCCTTGTGTGACACCACGATCTTACCACCGCAGACGGCATGCCCGCCATCCACCCCGACAACACCCCCGCTGTGTGACACCTATGATTCTGACACCCAGACGGCATGCCGCCCATCCAACCTCGACGACACCCCCGCTGTGTGACACCCACGATCTTACGCCCAGACGGCATGCCCGCCCATCCACCCCGACGACACCCCCGCTGTGTGACACCCACGATCTTACACCCAGACGGCATGCCCGCCCATCCACCTCGACGACACACCTCCATGTGATGCCCATGATCTACACCTAGATAGCATGCCCGCCCATCCACCCCAACAACGCACACCCATGTGACGCCCACAACGTATACCCATACAGCACATCTGCTGACCCGTGCAGCATGCCCATCCAATCACCACAGTGATGCACATCTGTATGGCACCCACAAGGTATGCCCCGTACAGCACACCTGCCCGCACACCCTGACGATGCCTACCCATACAGCCCTCCTGCCTGCCCACCCTGACAACACACACCCGTATGATGCTTGTGATGTACACCCATACAGCATGTCTGCCCACCCACCCCAAGGATGTACACCCATATGACGTACACCTGTCCAACATGTCTGCCCCGACAACTCATACCTTTATGATACCCGCACCTGTGATGTACACCCATACAACATATTGACCCTGTTGATGCCTCTGACACACACCCACCCCAACAACGCACGCCCAAATGACAACCATGCCTACAACACACACCACCATAACACACCCATGCCTACAATACATTCCCAGACCATATGCCCTTCCCGACGATGGCCACCTGCCCCCACGACGCACACCCGTACAACATCCATCCATATGACACACCACCCATACAATGTGCACAGCTGCCCCGGCAACACTCGCCTGCCACTACCCCATGCACAGCCCCGTGACGCACATAGAGATCTCTCAACACACTCACCACCTAACATGGTGTACACAATCATCCAGCACCTGCCCCCCAGCAGCAGGGCTTTCATCTCACCCACACATTGCGCCCCTCCCATCCCCCAGCATGTGCACCCACTGCGCGCGCGCACACACGCACACACACACACACCAGTCACTTTCCAGAGGTGAGAGGAGGGGTGTGGGGAGCACTGGCTGCAGGAATCCGGGAAAGGTTATGCCTACAGGGAGGTGGGTAGCAACAATGTGCACCAGGACTCCTGGGTTCTATCCTATTTCTGGGAGAGGCGTGGGGGTTGGCAGTGAGAGCAGCGGGGCTGGGAGCCAAGACTCCTGGGTTCTCCCCCCGGCTCTGGGAGGGGATCGGGGGCTGGTGGGTTAGAGCAGGGGGGGCTGGGAGCCAGGACTCCTGGGTTCTCCCCCTGGCTCTGGGAGGGGAGTGGGGGCTGGTGGGTTAGAGCAGGGGGGGCTGGGAGCCAGGACTCCTGGGTTCTCCCCCTGGCTCTGGGAGGGGAGTGGGGGCTGGTGGTGAGAGCAGCAGGGGCTGGGAGCCAGAACTCCTGGGTTCTCCCCCTGGCTCTGGGAAGGGAGTGGGGGCTGGTGGGTTAGAGCAGGGGGGGCTGGGAGCCAGGACTCCTGGGTTCTCCCCCTGGCTCTGGGAGGGGAGTTGGGGCTGGTGGTGAGAGCAGCAGGGGCTGGGAGCCAGAACTCCTGGGTTCTCCCCCTGGCTCTGGGAAGGGAGTGGGGGCTGGTGGTGAGAGCAGGGAGGCGGGACTGGGAGCCAGGACTCCTGGGTTCTCCCCCTGGCTCTGGGAGGGGAGTCGGGGCTGGTGGTGAGAGCAGCAGGGGCTGGGAGCCAGAACTCCTGGGTTCTCCCCCTGGCTCTGGGAAGGGAGTGGGGGCTGGTGGTGAGAGCAGGGAGGCTGGGAGCCAGAATAGCATCCTTTCCCCTGCCTCTGCTCTGCCCCCGACTCTGCCCCAGCCCACCCTCCACTGAGTGGCATGCCCAGGGCATTGCAGCCTGCAGGGCTGATCTCGCTGCCCCCTGTCTTCCAGGACAACAATGTCCTCGCCTCGCTGCCCCTGCAGTACAGCCAGCAGCAGTACCAGCGCCAGGACATGGAGTGAGTCAGCCAGGGCGTGGGGAGACCGGCGGGGGGCACCTGAGATGACAGGTGGGAGGAGGATGGGCCCAGCAGGGCATGGGTGGGGGATACTGGGACTGCAGAGGGGCAGAAGTGGGCTCAGAGAGCGGGGAGGCGTGAGACTGCAGGGGGCTGGGCCTGTGGGGAGACCGGGGCAGGCAGAAGTGGCCTGGGAGTGAGGGATGGCGGACGGGCCTGGTGGTTTTGTGCCCGCCCCAGCCTGGGCCCGTGTAACCCTGTGTCTCCCGTCTGGGCGTCGGCGCTGACCCCAGGCTGGTGGTGGCCCTGTCGGTGACGTTGGGCTTGTTCGCCGTGGAGCTGGCCGGCTTCCTGTCCGGGGTGTCCATGTTCAACAACACGCAGAGTCTGCTCTGTATCCTTCTGCCCTGCTGGAGGGGGACGTACTCTGCACCCCCCGACTGGTGTTACAGCATCCCCAGCACCTGCCTGCTCTCCCCCCCCACACAACATGACTGTCGTCCCCAGGGGGCGCCACCTCTGGTCTGCACCTACTGCCGGGGGCGAGCGGGGGGGGGGAATAGGGCATGGGACCTGTTCCCTCTAGGGGGCGCCAGCTCCCATCTTGTCCCAGTGCAGGGACTGGCTGGCTCAGGAGGGTGGGAAATGGGGCAGGGGCCTGTCCCCTCTAGGGGGCATTGGCTCCCACCCAGCCCAGGTGCAGGGACTGGCTGGCTCAGGGGGGTGGGGAATGGGAAGGAGGGGGTTTCACTCAGCTAACCCCAAAAGATCACCCTGGTTAGCACTGTTGGCATCCACTGTGGAGGAGACCAGGGCCTGGATGGGTCTGGGAGAGAGCGGACTGGGGCAGCCCCCTGCCCCCCCAGCTGCATCTGCCTCCCCACATCGGTCCCCGTTGTTGGTCCCTGACTCTGCTCCCACCCCAGCCATCGGGGCCCACGCTGCCGCCACCGTGGCCCTCCTCTTCTTCCTCTTCGACCAGTGGGACAGCAGCCTCTACTGGTGGATCTTTGCCTTCTGCAGGTCAGTGGCGCCCCCTGCAGGAGCCGCAACCCCTTCTCTCTGCACTAGGGCGACCAGACAGCAAGTGTGAAAAATCGGGATGGGGGTGGGGGGTAATAGGAGCCTATATAAGAAAAAGACCCAAAAATCGGGACTGTCCCTATAAAATCGGGACATCTGGTCACCCTACTCTGCACAGCACTCCAGGAACCAGCGCCCCCTAGCGGGGACAGGCCCCTGCCCCATTCCCCGCCGCCCTGAGCCAGCCAGTCCCTGCCCTGGGGCTGGATGGGAGCCGGCGCCCCCTAGAGGGGACAGGGCCCTGCCCCATTCCCCGCTCCCCTGAGCCAGCCAGTCCCTGCCCTGGGGCCGGGTGGGGGCCGGCGCCCCCTAGAGGGTAAAGGGCCTGTGTCCCGGTGCCCGTTCTCTCCATGATGGGTTATTTTCCTGACGGCTCCTCCCCAGCACTGGCCGCTCACTGCAGCGCCTCCATCTGTCTCTCCTTCTTTGTCTTGGAGCGCTGGGAGAGCGCCACCTACTGGTACATCCTGGCCTTCTGCAGGTAGATGCCCCCGAGGGGGAGAGGTGGGGTGGGCCCCTCAGGAATGTCCTGCCCATGGCAGAGCCGCTGGCACTAACCACAACTGCCCTTGTGCCCCCAGCGCCCTGCCCGCTGCCTTCGAGATCCTGCTCTTTGTGTCCGTCTTCGGGTTCAAGAGGAAGCCCCTGTGAGCTGGAGCCGGGGCCCCTGGGAGGTCTGTACCGCTGGCCCCATGGGCTCTGAGCCGGGGGGTGGATACACCGGACAGGGAGCTCGCCAGCACCCGCCGCTGCTCCTCAGCCCTACAGACCCAGCGCTGGACGGGGGCAGCTGGTGATGGGGTGGCTGCGTGGGGCAGTCAGGCCCTGGTGCTCTGCCTCTAGGGGGCAGGGCAGAGTTAGCCCCATAGGGGCCTGCAGTGGCCTTCCATCGGGACACCCCAGTGGCAGCAGACGGCGCTGCACCCTGTGTCAGTCCCATAGCAACCTGCAGCGCTCCCCAGGAGACCCCCAGGGGCAACAGGTGGTACTGCACCCTGGGTCAGTCCCATAGCAACCTGCAGCGCTCCCCAGGAGACCCCCAGGGGCAACAGGCGGCGCTGCACCCTGGGTCAGTCCCATAGCAACCTGCAGCGCTCCCCAGGAG
>NC_133779.1:23551597-23553037 GCF_003597395.2 Chelonoidis abingdonii | reverse complement strand
ACTCAGCTAACCCCAAAAGATCACCCTGGTTAGCACTGTTGGCATCCACTGTGGAGGAGACCAGGGCCTGGATGGGTCTGGGAGAGAGCGGACTGGGGCAGCCCCCTGCCCCCCCAGCTGCATCTGCCTCCCCACATCGGTCCCCGTTGTTGGTCCCTGACTCTGCTCCCACCCCAGCCATCGGGGCCCACGCTGCCGCCACCGTGGCCCTCCTCTTCTTCCTCTTCGACCAGTGGGACAGCAGCCTCTACTGGTGGATCTTTGCCTTCTGCAGGTCAGTGGCGCCCCCTGCAGGAGCCGCAACCCCTTCTCTCTGCACTAGGGCGACCAGACAGCAAGTGTGAAAAATCGGGACACGGAGTGAGGGGCAATAGGAGCTTATATAAGAAAAAGACTCAAAAATCAAGACTGTCCCTATAAAATCGGGACATCTGGTCACCCTACTCTGCACAGCACTCCAGGAACCAGCGCCCCCTAGCGGGGACAGGCCCCTGCCCCATTCCCCGCCGCCCTGAGCCAGCCAGTCCCTGCCCTGGGGCTGGATGGGAGCCGGCGCCCCCTAGAGGGGACAGGGCCCTGCCCCATTCCCCGCTCCCCTGAGCCAGCCAGTCCCTGCCCTGGGGCCGGGTGGGGGCCGGCGCCCCCTAGAGGGTAAAGGGCCTGTGTCCCGGTGCCCGTTCTCTCCATGATGGGTTATTTTCCTGACGGCTCCTCCCCAGCACTGGCCGCTCACTGCAGCGCCTCCATCTGTCTCTCCTTCTTTGTCTTGGAGCGCTGGGAGAGCGCCACCTACTGGTACATCCTGGCCTTCTGCAGGTAGATGCCCCCGAGGGGGAGAGGTGGGGTGGGCCCCTCAGGAATGTCCTGCCCATGGCAGAGCCGCTGGCACTAACCACAACTGCCCTTGTGCCCCCAGCGCCCTGCCCGCTGCCTTCGAGATCCTGCTCTTTGTGTCCGTCTTCGGGTTCAAGAGGAAGCCCCTGTGAGCTGGAGCCGGGGCCCCTGGGAGGTCTGTACCGCTGGCCCCATGGGCTCTGAGCCGGGGGGTGGATACACCGGACAGGGAGCTCGCCAGCACCCGCCGCTGCTCCTCAGCCCTACAGACCCAGCGCTGGACGGGGGCAGCTGGTGATGGGGTGGCTGCGTGGGGCAGTCAGGCCCTGGTGCTCTGCCTCTAGGGGGCAGGGCAGAGTTAGCCCCATAGGGGCCTGCAGTGGCCTTCCATCGGGACACCCCAGTGGCAGCAGACGGCGCTGCACCCTGTGTCAGTCCCATAGCAACCTGCAGCGCTCCCCAGGAGACCCCCAGGGGCAACAGGTGGTACTGCACCCTGGGTCAGTCCCATAGCAACCTGCAGCGCTCCCCAGGAGACCCCCAGGGGCAACAGGCGGCGCTGCACCCTGGGTCAGTCCCATAGCAACCTGCAGCGCTCCCCAGGAG
>NC_133779.1:23526900-23551572 GCF_003597395.2 Chelonoidis abingdonii | reverse complement strand
CTAAGTAGCTTAATGATTGGGGGCTAATTCGGCAAAATTACAGACAGGAAGGGCTCAAGACATCACTGGTTAATCATGTTGTTGGCGGCTCCGGGGCATCGTTCCACAGGGGCGTGGCCCACCCATCTTGGCAGTAAGGTATCGAATGCCTGACGCCCCCAGCGCTCTAGATGTTTGTAATTTACATGGGATGTGTTAGAACTATAGAGACGGGAGGCGCCTGATGAGGTTATTTTTAGTTGGAGGAATGCATGGTTGAACGACCGTGGCGCGATAGTGCTAATAGGTTCTGGTATGACCCTACTGCAAAATAGATTAACTTGTTGATGTACATCGATTTTCGTGTCAGACCTGTACTTTGTCCGACGACCGAACGACGAGGTGGGCGACTTCGTCATACGACCAGCACTAATCTCATTGTTCGGACGCGCGGAGAACTGCTGGCCCACAGATAGTCGCCGCACATTCTAGCCTTTTATTGCACGAGAAACACCGCACAGATCCGGGGATCGTTCAAAGTCATTCAGAACAAGCAGGCAGGACAAGCAATACTCACCATCTTTTCAAGAATCATACTTGTAACCGTAGTCGCGCAGGGATCATCTATGCCCCGGACCCCTGGGAGGGGGTTGGGGGCGGATGCATTGGGGGGTGTGTGCCGTCGATGGAGGCCAGCGGATGTAGTATGAGGAATCAATAGGTTGGATCGTATGGGAGTGTAGGGATCAGATGAGGTATTGGTGAGTAGGGGAAGGAGCATCCACGGAGAAAAAGGGCGGTGTATCGGAGAGAGGAGAGGTGCGTTTCGTGTGAAGTGGGTTGTGGTTACCATAGGGGATATCTGAGCCACATCACGCTGCATAAACATAGCTAGAATACTTGTTGGCATAGCGATCGTAGAAGGTGGGACGATCCCTGGGTCTGATCCTTCAACAAGTGGAATTTAAAAGAACTGGTCTGTTTCTCCCTGAGCATCAAGTTATTCTCATAGCGCCCCGTTCGTGCTACGGGGCTCTCGGATAGCTGCAAGAAGATTTAAACCAGAGCATCTTATTAGTCCGCAGATCTTGACGGAGCCCTGCTTAGCCATGTGCTCTGCCCCCAGATTGGGCGGGTGCCTCTCCTGACTCGCAGCCCTGCTAGGCCCAGCTGCCCCTCAGCCTGTGCTGCCCGTTTGTCCTCACCCTGACTGCAGCCCTCTAGCCCGCCCTGCCTAGCTCTGCGGTTCCTCATTCCGACCTGCAGCCTCTAGCCAGCCCTGCCCCTAGCTCTCTGGTGCCCTCACTCTGACCCACAGCCCCCAGCTCTGCTGATGCCATGCATTTGTCCTCAGCCTGAGCACAGCCGTGGGGCCAGCAGTGACTGTGCGGGGAGAGCGCCCCTGCCGAATCAGCCCTTACTCATGTGGATCATCCCCACAACCCCTCACGTGTGAGCTGCCCCACCATGGGGAGGGGGAGCAGACTGGACAGACATACTCGTTAGAAAGCCAGCTTTATTCACGGGGCAGTGCGGGTCCTGAGAGTGGGGACCACAGCCAAGGGGAGCCAGCTGGTAGAAACAGCGGAATAATCTTCTCCCTCAGACGTCAGCTATTCTTAGGGGCTTCTGCCCACTGATCCTATCATGGGGGCTGTGCAGTGGGGTGTCCAAGTGCGTGCGCTTGCTGCATGGAGGGGCTGCAAGGTCATGGAATGAATGCAGGGTGCAGTTATCTCTCGCTGCAATGGGGTTGTCCTGGGGGCAGTGAATGTTGCTATGGGCTGACCAAGTGGCAGTACCGCTGTTGCCTGGGGGTCTCCTGGGGAGCGTGCAGATTGCTATGGGAATGACCAGGGTTGCAGGCCCGCCTGTTCCTGGGGGTTCCTGGAGCTGCAGGTTGTATGGGTGACCCCGGTGAGCGCGGCTGTTGCACTGGGGTCTTGGGGAGCGTGGCGTCTGCTACTGGGACTGACCAGGTGCAGCGCCGTGTCCCTGGGGTCTCGCTGGGGAGCGCTGCAGGTGAATGGGACTGACCCAGGTGCAGCGCGCTGTTGCCCTGGGGGTTCCTGGGGAGCAGCTGCAGGTTGCTATGGGAACTTACCAGGGTGCAGCGCCGCCTGTTTCCGCCTGGGGGTCTCTGGGGACGCTGCAGGTTGCCTTGGGACTGACCCAGGGTGCAGGCGCCGGTGTGCCCTGGGGGTCTCCTTGGGGAGCGCTGCAGTTGCTTATGGGACTGACCCAGGTGCAGCGCCGCCGTGCCCTGGGGGTCTCCCTGGGGAGCGCTGGCAGTTGCTATGGGAGACCAGGTGAGGCGCGCTGTTTGCCTGGGGGTCTCCTGGGGACGCTGCGTTGTATGGACGGACCCAGGGTGAGCCGCGCCTGTTGCCGGGGTTCCCTGGGGAGCGCTGAGTGCTATGGACTGGACCCGGGGCAGCGCGCTGTTGCCGGGGTCTCCTGGGAGGGGCGGCAGGTTGCTATGGGAACCTGACGCCAGGTGGCGCCCGTGTGCCCTGAGGTCTCCTGGAGCGGCGCAGGTTGCGAGGGACTGACAGGGTGCAGCGTGCGCTGTTTGCCCTGGGGTTTTCTTTTTTTTTTTTTTGTAAAAAATACAATAAAAATCCCCCAGCTAAACCCAACATTAATTTAAAGGGAGTTGTGTGTCGGTTCCCCCCGAAAGAGAGTCCATGGCGGGGGGGGCGCGTGTGGCTTTCGTTTGGTTTCCCGCCTGGCGGCTGAGCCAAAGCCCAGAGTCACGGTGCCCCAGGGGCTGTGTCGTGCGCCAGTCCGTTCTGCCCGCCCCCCTCCTCTGGGGATGGGCACGGCGGCTCCTCCTCCGCAGGGGAGAAGCTGTTCAACTCGTGACCCAGGCTGCAGCACTCCGGGTCCGACTGATCCGACTCCTCGCCCTCCTCCTCCAGCGTCAGTTCGAACTGGAACTTCTCCAGGCAGGCGTCCTCATCCTTGTCCTGCTCGTCCGGGGGCGGGGAGGGGCTCTGCGGGATCATGGTGTGGTACCAATCCCGGTTGTCCTCCAGGGTGTCGAGGATTTCCTGGGCGTCGGGGTGCACCAGGTCTGCCCACGTCTCCCACAGCGGGTGAACGATGTAATCGATGAAGCCCACCTGAAAGGCAGAGCCAGGGAGGTGAGAATCAGAGCAGCTGGGGTCTGGGCAGTGCCCGGCGTGACGGGGCCCCGGTCTCGGTCGGGGGGGTCTGGGCAGCGCCCGGCGCGACGGGGCCTCAGTCTCGGTCGGGGGGGTGTGGGCAGCGCCCTGTGGAACGAATGCCCCGTGCCAACGTTAACAGCGATGTGCGGTGGGACGGCGTGAGGCCCTGCCCGTCACTCTGACGCCCAGCCAGCTGTGCAGAGAAACACAGTTAGTGTGACACCCCCTGCGCTCGCAGTTAAAGGGCCAGTGCTCACAGTGTCCCCCCAACACACCCACAGGGGGTCACAAGAGCGGCTCCCTGGAGCCACAGCGACTGCAGCCCAGTGCCCCGGTGTGACATGAGTGTCATGTGGTTCAGACCTGCCCCCCACCAGCAACGAGGCCAGAGACTGGGGGAAGGGCAGCTCTGCCAGAGCCCCATGGAAGATTGTGGGGGGCTCCATGCAGACCGACCAGAATTGGGGGCGGGGGGTCAGCACGCGCGTGCGCGCGCGCACACACACTCTGAACTGGAAATCCGCTTGCTTCTCTTTTTGGGTAGCTACGGTCGCAGCCCTGACACCGCTGCTACAAAAAGCCACACGCCCCTCTTTTCTGAGACATACGATCGCTACAGAGCTGCGGCATATGCAAATATGTGCCTTGGTGCATTGTGGGAGGAAAGAACGGGGCCGGTAATGCGCAGCCTTTTGCCATCCGGGGCCCCGACCGGAGCCCCCCGGGGCGGGGCAGGGCTCCGCAGGCCCAGCGATGAGAGGTGGGGTCTGCCCCCGGGGTGGGATTGCGGCGCTCACCCTGAGCTGGGCAGCAGTGGCCGGGCGCTGGGCCCCGGCGGCGGGAGACGCCATGTATCGTCAGTGAGGTACATCCTTACCTGTTCCCCCTCGGGGGGCAGCACGTGATGATCGGAGAGCGCATGAGACGTGATTAGAGTCTCCGCGGCCGCGGTCTGCAACACCGCGGCTCGCTCCTGTCTGAACCTCACTGGCGGCGCAACCCTATGGCGGGGTGTGGGGGGGTCGCTGGGACGGGGACCAACTGCGTCCTCCGAGCGGCTCGGGGTGGGTTGTTCAGTGTATGGTTAAAAGGGGTTAAGTTGTGCTTGAAATGAGTGTAGTTGTGCGTACAGCCTGCTGCTGTTGTAATGTTACACGCACAGTCTGTTCCCTTGCAATACTGCAGGACAACGTTATCATGTTACACTCACAACTGATTCCTTTGCATTGGTGAGGGGCACAGTTAGTCAGAACCTATTCTTTTGCAACAGTGGGGGAACAACACTGTCACAATCGACCTGTTTGCAATAGCGGGGGACGACATTGTAAAGATACAGTCGCAACCTACCCGCTTGCAATAGCGGGGGACAACATTCTAAAGTTACAGTCGCAACCTACCCGCTTGCAATAGCGGGGAACAACGTTCTAAAGATACAGTCGCAACCTACCCGCTTGCAATAGCGGGGAACAACATTCTAAAGTTACAGTTGCAACCTACCTGCTTGCAATAGCGAGAGACAACACTGTAAAGATACAGTCGAAACCTACCTGCTTGCAATAGCGGGGGACAACATTCTAAAGTTACAGTCGCAACCTACCCGCTTGCAATAGCGAGAGACAACAGTGTAAAGTTACAGTCGCAACCTACCTGCTTGCAATAGCGGGGGACAACATTCTAAAGTTACAGTCGCAACCTACCTGCTTGCAATAGCGAGAGACAACACTGTAAAGATACAGTCGAAACCTACCTGCTTGCAATAGCGGGGGACAACATTCTAAAGTTACAGTCGCAACCTACCTGCTTGCAATAGCGGGGGACAACATTCTAAAGATACAGTCGCAACCTACCTGCTTGCAATAGCGGGGGACAACATTCTAAAGTTACAGTCGCAACCTACCTGCTTGCAATAGCGAGGGACAACATTCTAAAGATACAGTCGCAACCTACCTGCTTGCAATAGCGGGGGACAACATTCTAAAGTTACAGTCGCAACCTACCTGCTTGCAATAGCGAGAGACAACACTGTAAAGATACAGTCGAAACCTACCTGCTTGCAATAGCGGGGGACAACATTCTAAAGTTACAGTCGCAACCTACCTGCTTGCAATAGCGAGGGACAACACTGTAAAGATACAGTCGAAACCTACCTGCTTGCAATAGCGGGGGACAACATTCTAAAGTTACAGTCGCAACCTACCTGCTTGCAATAGCGAGGGACAACACTGTAAAGATACAGTCGAAACCTACCTGCTTGCAATAGCGGGGGACAACATTCTAAAGTTACAGTCGCAACCTACCTGCTTGCAATAGCGAGGGACAACACTGTAAAGATACAGTCGAAACCTACCTGCTTGCAATAGCGGGGGACAACATTCTAAAGTTACAGTCGCAACCTACCTGCTTGCAATAGCGGGGGACAACATTCTAAAGATACAGTCGCAACCTACCTGCTTGCAATAGCGGGGGACAACATTCTAAAGTTACAGTCGCAACCTACCTGCTTGCAATCGTGAGGGACAACGCTGTAATTAGCCTGTTGCAATGATGTTATGATCACAGTCTATCCCACTGCAAACGTTATAACGTTACAGTCACACTCTAGCCCCCTGCCCCAGTGGGGGACCACGTTACAGTCACCCTCTGTCACTCGCACTAGAGGGAATGACATTAGAAGCACATTTGCAGCATCAGCATAAGCCACCGGGCACGTGACTTAACACGACAGGCGTGTTTGCAGCGTTGGTGTCACCGTGTTGGTCAGAGCACACCAGGGAGGCGAGCGGGATAAAAGGAAGTGGAGACTGGCCTGGAAAAGAGACGATGGACGGAGTGGGCAGGAGATCGCACAACCCCTGAGCAGCCAGGGGTCCCCCGCTGAGCCGGCCGGCAGCGGTTGACAACCAAGCCCAGGGTTAACCTGCGGAACTCCTCGCCACTGGATGTGGGCGAAAGCTGGAAGCCACAGGGCCAGCTGCTGGCTATGGCCCAAGTCGGCCAGGGACGCAGCCCCCTGCTCCACCTGTCCCTGGGCCCCCTGGCTCCCAGCCCAGCCCCCCACTGCCCTGGTGCCAGGGTGAGGGGCTCCAGCTCCTGCCTTGCTGCTCTGATTGGCTGGGAGTTTGCAACAGCTCTTCCCTGGGATTGGCTGGATGCAGCCCGCTTTCTTGTGATTGGCTGGGCCTTGCCCCCTCCCTCTCCCTCGTGATTGGCCGGCCGGCTCCTTCCTTTTTTCCTTTCTCCCCCATGACATCTCTTGCCTCTCATTGGCTAAGGGAGATGCCTCTCATCCTCCCGAGTGGCTGGGCACCTCCCTCCACTAGCTGGCTGCCCGCCCCCCTTCTGTGATTGGCTGGGCTCTGCCTCTTCGCTCGTGATTGGCTGGGCACCGCCCTCTGTTCCCGGGCAGAAGACGGGACTCCTCACAAAATGGAGGGGGCGCCACGCCTCCCTTCTCTGATTGGCCGCGGCCCGGAGTGATTGACAGGAACCGCCTTATTCCCTTCTGTTAATCTTAACGGCGCCGGCGCGAGCCCCGCCCGCTCCCCAGTGACGTTGCAACAGACGCGAGGGCAGCAGCGGCGCGCGGCTCCCCGGCTCAGAACTGCGACCCCGCCCCCTACAACCATCGCGGGATCCTGCCCATGCGCAGTGTTCGCCGGGGAGGGAACACGGGGCCTGGCAGAGTCAATGAGGGGACGGCCTGGCCCGGGCAGCCAATAGCGAACTATCAGGAGGAGAAGGCCGTGTTGTGTCAACCAATGAGAGGGAGCAGGCGGGGAGGCGAATGGCCCGGCAGCCAATGGGATGGGCTCTGTGGCCAATGGGAAGTCTGAGGGGGAGGGTTCGGCCGGGGTCGGTATCCAATGGCAGGACGGAGAGCGGGGACCGAGAAGGAGATGCTAGGGGCGGGGTCTGTCGGGACCGGTGGCCAATAGCAGGGTGGGGGCGGAGTCTTCCTGATGTGACGCTCAATGGCGGGGCGTGACCGGCCCACTCTAGCCCCGCCCCCCTTGGCCCGACTGCCCAATGAGCTGCCGGGAGCGTTTTTGAACAGCAAGTCCAGGCCTCTGATTGGCCGATCCGCACCGGCCTGGGGGCCGCCGGTCTCCGCGATTGGCTGGTGCCCTCAGAGCGCGCGGCCTGTCAGCGCCCGCGGGAGGCCGGCTCGGCAGAGTCAACGGAGCGCGCGAGCCCTGGGTAGGTACCGGCGGCGGCTGCGGGGCTATGGGTGTGGGGGGGGCTATGGGGGCTATGGGGGTATGGGGTGGGGGGCTGGGGGGGCTAGGGCTATGGGTGGGGGGGGGGGGGCCTATGGGGCTAATGGGTGGTTGGGCTGGGGGGCTGGGGCTATGGGGTTAAGAGGTGGGGGTATGGGTGTGGGGGAGGCTAGGGGGTTCGAGGCTGGGGTGGTGTGGGGCTATGGGTAGTGTGGGGGGCTGGTGGGGGGTATGGGTTACGAGGGCTGGGGGGCTTTATGCGGTGTGGGGGGGCCCTATGGCGGTTAATGGGTTGGGGGGCTATGGGGTTACGAGGGCTGGGGTTATGGGTGTGGGGGGGGACTAGGGTGTGGGGCATGGGGTTATGGTGTGGGGGCTATGGGGTATGGGGTGTGGGGGGCTATGGGGTTACGAGCTGGGGGTTATGGGGTTACGAGGCCGGGGGGTATGGTGTGGGGGGGTATGGGGGTACAGGGCGGGGGGTATGGATGTGGGGGGGCTGATGGGGTTATTGGGTGTGGGGCTATGGGTTTACGAGGGCTGGGGGTTTAATGGTGTGGGGGGCTAGGGGGTATGGTGTGAGGGTTATGGGTGTGGGGAGGACTATGGGGTTACGAGGGCTGGGGGCTATGGGTGTGGGGGGCTATGGGGTTATGGGTGAGGGGGCTTATGGGTGGGGGCTATGGGGTTACGAGGGCTGGGGTTATGGGTGTGGGGGGGCTATGGGGGTTACAGGGTGGGGGTTATGGTGTGGGGGACTATGGGGGTTATGGGTGTGGGGGGCTATGGGGTTACGAGGCTGGGGTTATGGGGGTTACGAGGGCCGGGGGTTATGGGTGTGGGGGTGCTATGGGGGTTACGAGGGCCAGGGGTTATGGGTGTGGGGGGCATGGGGGTTACGAGGGCTGGGGGTTATGGGTTGTGGGGGAGCTATGGGGGTTACGAGGGCTGGGGGTTATGGGTGTGTGGGGGCTATGGGGTTATGAGGGCTGGGGTATGGTGTGGGGAGGTATGGGTTATGTGTGGGGGGGCTATGGGGGTACGAGGGCTGGGGGTTATGGGTGTGGGGAGCTATGGGTTATGAGGCTGGGGGTTATGGGTGGGGGGCTATGGGGGGTAGAGCTGGGGGTGATGGGGCAGTGAGTGGGGGAGATATGGGGGCTGGGAGGTTATGGGTGTGTAAGAGTGGGGGTTATGGGGATGGGGATGGAGAGCTGGGGGTTATGGACATGGGGTTATGGGAGCGGGGTCGGGAGTTAGGAGCTGGGGAGTTATGGGGCTGGGGGTTTTAGTGGGGGCTGGGTTATGTGGCTGTGGGGGGTTATGAGGATGTGGGGGGCTGGTGGTTATGGGTGGTGTGACACTGTGGGTGGGGGTTATGGGGGCTGGGGAGTTATGGGGATGTGGGGGCTGGAGGAGCTGGGGTATGGGGATGTGGGGGCTGGGGTTATGGGTGTGTGACACTTGTGGGTGGGGGGTTATGGGAGGCTGGTGGTGGGGAGTCATGGGGCTGGGGTTTATGGAGGCTGGGGGGTTATGGTGGGGAGGCTGGGGGGTTATCGGGCTGTAGAGTGGGGGGTATGGGCTGGGGAGTTGGGGGGATGGGGTCTGGAGGAGCTGAGGGTTATGTAGATGGGGGTTAATGGGAGACTGGGGGTGGGAGTTATGAGGAGCTGGGGTTATGGGCTGTAAGAGTGTGGGTTATGGGGGGCTGGGGTTATGGGGATGTGCTGGGCTGGGGGTATGGGGATGTGGGGGTTATCGGGGGCTGGGGTTATGGAGATGTGGGGGCTGGGTGTTATGGGGACGGTATGGGAGGCTGGCGGTGGGAGTAGTGGGGATGTAGTTCAGGCTGGGGGTTATCGGGGTGTGGAGGTTTATGGAGGTGGCTGTGGAGATGAGGAGCTGGGAGGTATGGGGATGTGGGGAGCTGGGGTGTGGGCTGTGGGGTTATGGGGAGGCTGGGGAGGGGACTGGGCATGTGGGCTGTTGCGGGTGGGAGAGTTATGGGAAGTGGGGAGTTATGGGCATGTGGTGGGCTGGTGGGGTTATGTGGAAGAGCTGGGGGTTATGGGTGTGGGGGGCTAGGGTGATGCAGTTATGGGATGTGGGGGAGTTATGGGGCTGGGTGGGGATTTTATGGGATGTGGTGGGGGAGCTGGGGGTTATCGAGATGGGGACTGACGGGTTATGGGATGTTGGGGGCTGGAGGAGCTGGAGGTTTATAGGTGTGTGTGGGTGTTATGGAGTTTGGGGTAGGGAGAAGGGGCCAGGGGAGCATGGGATTGTGGAGGAGTGGCAGGATTATGGGGGCTGGAGGATCAGTGGGTTATGGGGCAGTGGGGGGCTGTCACAGAGTCCCCGGGCGATGCTCTGAACTGCTCCCTATGAGGCCAGCAGGACCTGGGGAGCCTCCTCTCTGAGCAAACTGTCTCCAGGCAAGGAGCTTCCTGGGTCTGACGTCGGGCGTCCAGCATCCCCGTCCCCCGTGCGCTTCACCATGACCCCAACTCCGCAGTCAGATGTGACTTCACCAGCCGTAAAACAGGAGCTTTATTAGTCAGCAGGGACGCAGCGAAACAGAACTTAGCCAGAAATCAGCGACTTTCAGCCAAGCCGTCCTGGACCAGACACCCTGGACTCCTCCTCTGCCGGTCCCACACCTCAGGGTGGCCAGTTCCCCCGTCTGCCGGTCCCACACCTCAGGGTGGCCCAGGTTACCCTGTCTGCCAGTCCCGTGCCTCAGACTGCCTGGACTGTGGAGTGTGTGTGTGGGGGGGGGGGGGTTTTATGGGGGTCAGGAGCAGAGATTATAGGGGGCTGGAGGAGCAGGGATGTGAGTTTGGGGAGGGCCTTTGGCATGGGAGGGGGTCTTTGAGCCAGGTGGTGCGTGGGTAGGATGGGCGGCTCAGGGTTAAGTGGTATGTGGAGGGCTGGGATCTGGGATGGCTGAGTTGATGCTGGGGATTTGGAGGTGGAGTTTGGCTGAGTTCCAGGGAGCAGATTGTGGGGGTGGGTGGGTTCGGGAGCAGGGGGCTCTGGTGCTAGGGTTGGGGTGGGAGTGGGGGACCCAGGGAGGGGGCTGGGGTATTAGGTTGCTGCGCTGGGCTCAGGTGGCCGTTGAGTTGGGTTAGTGTGGGTTGGGGGGCCTGGCATGGGGGCTATTGGCTAGGGTGGGATGTGTGGGGTGCAGGTGGGCAAAGTTGGGGGGGTTGGGGTAGGGGGTGCTCTGGGAGTTAGGGGGTGACGAGGGGTGGGCTTGTGGGGCTGTGACAGTTCAGCCCTGGGGAACCCCACAGAGTAAGCAAGTGAACTAACTAGTGACTAGGCTGTTAATGGGGAAACACTGAGACAACTTGCAACTGGACAGGACCCCCAGGTGTGGGGCCATTGCCTGGCTTTTCCTGGGGTGGTTGAAGTGCCCCTCATCTGGCTGGGGGGCAGCCCCTTGGCCCCACTGGGGAATGGGCTGCACAAATTGAACTCCGCTTTCTAGTGACTCAAATACATCCGCCCCGACCCCCGTCCATGCCCAGCTCTTGCTAGGATGTTGCTTGACGTACCGGGTGGCTCAGTTGCTTACTCCATGGGGTCCAGACCCTGTTCTTGCCTCCGGGGGTCTGGACCCTAATTGTGACGAGCAGGGAGCTCTGGGAGGGCAGGAGTTAGGGGGCTGGACAGATGAGTTTCCAGCCCTGCTTTGCTCCCTATGGTGCAGTGGTCTGGGTCCCTGGGGCTGTGCCAGCGTGGGCTAGTGGCTAGCAGAATATGCAGGAGGTGGTCAGGATGCTGGGGATCTATTCCCAGCTCTTTGGGGGATCTTTGACAACTCTTCCCCCCACACTCCCATGCCTCAGTTTCCTCTCCTGCCCTCGGTCTGTTCAGAGGATACTTCCCAGGGCAGGCCCTGTATAGCCACCACAATGGGGCCCTGATCTTAGCAGGGATCTCCAAGGGATAACTAGGGTGGCGCCCTTCAGAGTACATCAGCCAAGCTCCTGCGCCCCCTCTGTTTCAGGGGCTCCCTGCAGCTCTCCCCATAAATATCTCCATTCTCCACACCATGCCAGGGGCTGGGTACCCCTTCCCCCCAGGCCGGGACCCTGTCTTTCCTCCCCTGCCCAGGTTGGAGCAGGCTTTCAGGAAGAGCAGGGGGGTTGTTCACTGCAAGGTGAGTTAAGCAGAAACCTAGTCCGTTTCCAGCTGTTTCATCAATCCATTTCAATGATTGTAATAAGCCAGAGGGAAGTTAACCTTTCTGGTAGAGTCGTCAATGCAAATTTTTTTGGAAAATCTGAAGCAGGAGCTGGCAGCATTTCGGAAGGGGTGTGCTGAGGCTTCATTCATTTACCTTGATTTAAGGTTTCGTGTGCCAGTAATATATTATAACATTTTTAGAAAGTCTCTTTCTAGAAGTCTATAATATAGAACTAAACTATTATATATAAAGTAAATAAGGATTTTAAAAATGTTTAAGACACTTCATTTAAGATTAAATTAAAATGCAGAGCCCCCTGAACCGGTGGCCAGGACCCGGTCAGTGAGTGCCACTGAAAATCAGCTTGCTTGCCGCCTTCGGCACATGTGCCATAGGTTGCCTACCCTTGATCTGAAGGGTTTTTAAAGAAAAAAAACAACCCCTCTCTATTCCCCCCCACCTGGCTCTGCTTGACCTGAGCTGAATTCTGTTATCCCCACCCTGTAAAAATCCCCCTGCTGTCTGGGCGGCGGGAACTGGTAGAGTTTTTAACAAGACCCAAAATAACATACTGGGCCATTTACTTTGCTAGCAAAACACCAATGAGCCGCGCATTGTGCAAAACGAAAACCTTTGCAGTTCTGTGCGGAGGGCTGCTGACGGCCTGACGGTTGGCGTTGGTTATGCAGGCGAGATGTTTTCCACTATAAGCGAAGGAGTGAGTTGAATCCGAATGCTTATCAGAGGTGCCCTGTTTTAGTTCACTTATAGCTAGGCTTGGCCAGGTTAGACTTTTATGGGTGAATGTCGATTTCACCGCGCGCAGCAAACGGATGAGAATTTCCACGTGTAATAATCCAAACTGACAGGCAAAGTAAGGGAAAAGGCTGTTTGAAAACTCATTAGTTTGACTTAAGGGTCTTCACTTTGTCTACATCACGTAACTGTGCAAAGCTTTCACTTTTCCAAGCTGTCTAGTCGTTAAATAATTGTTTGCCAATTTCCCATGACTGTGAAAATTTAAAATGAAAAAAATTGGGCGGAAAAATGCTTAAAACCATCATTTTGCACAGCTGGGATTTAAATATGGAAACACTGGTGGGGGGGAATGCTTCAAAATAAATACGGATATCATCCATCGAAATTATAAAAAAGAACAAATCAGCTGCTGCCAGGCCTACTTAGAACTTGGGCAAACTTTTTAACTGTTTGCCCTGAAATTGTCCAGTCTGGGTCTTTGCCTCGGGCTGACTTTTGGGAGAAAATTTCAGCCAAAATGGCTCGGCCGTTTCTGAGAATGAAGATAGAAAAAAATATGGTGCTTTCCCCATGTTAAATTCTTAGGATTTTCTTTGAGACCCTCCATCGCCCCCTAGCTCTGGAGCAGGGACTTGATATCTGGCAGGGATCACGGCCCTGGTGTCAGGGATGCGGCTTTTGTTGTTCCTGGGGGGCTGGATTCTGCCCTTGTCTCTGTCACGGAGTTCCCAGGAGATGTTGACCAAGTCGCTTCCACCACATGCTTTCCACATGGCCACTCAATGAGTCTTCCTTTCTGGGTGCCCAAAATGAGCCCGCGGGGTCTGATTTGCAGCTGGCCATGCACTTGCAGCTGGAGTCACCGGGAACTGTGCTGTGAACACGCCAGGCACTGTGTGACACAACATATTGCTGCCTCGGCGCCTCCGTTCTCCCTCTATAAAGTGGGAGAACAAGCCCTCAGCTGGCAGGGCTGGTAAGAGAAATCAAGGCATGGGAAGCGCTCGGCTCCCAGAGGGCCAAGCGCTGGCGGAGATGGAGCATTGCAAGTGCAGGGTTAGAAGCGGCAGCAAGAAACAAGCCGGGGTGGGGGGCAGGTGTCCACGGATTGAGGCAGGGCTCCTGTGGAAACCGTCGCGTGTGATCGTGTAGTTATAGACGTAACCTGCTCTGTAACGCCAGTGGGAAGGGGCCTGGCTGAGAGACTCCGAATCCGTGATATGGATGCGGCCAGAACGGCTGATAGAGCATTGCCTGCTCTCTGTGTTTAAAGCTGGCCTGGGGGTGGGACAGATGGGTTGGGCGGGGGCTTTAAATCCAGACCATCTCATAGCCTGTTCTCCGGGGCCGAAGAGCTATGTCACTCCAGTGCCTGCCAGACAGCTGGGAGGAAAGATCTCTGTGGTAAAATTCCCCGTCAGAGTTGGGTGATCACCAGTCCGCGTCTCTGGTCCTCCACGGAGACCTCTGGCAAAGGCCAGGCCTGTGGGGTGGGGACAGGGGAAGCTGAATAAGCTTATTTTGGGGGAGGAAATCGACTTTCCAGCCTTTGTCATAAAGGAGGGTTAATGTTCCTTCCCTCCCCAAATCGGTACCCCGGGAGCAATTGTGTCTGTGCGTCAGGTCCCCTGGGGCATGCCGGCGTGGCCGATTCAAACAGCCGGTCTGCTTCCAGTGGGGTCCCACAGGGATCGGGGCTGGGCCCGACGCTCTTTAACATCTTCCTCGATGTCCTGGAAGAAAACAGCAAATCGTCCCCGCCAGAGCTTGACAGCTGGGGACGTGGTGAATAACGAACAGGTCAGGTCACTCTGGATCGCGTGGTGCCCTGGGTGCATGCAAACTTTGTGCCTGAGTAGCTGAATTCCACAGGACGTGAGTTAATTCAGAGCAGAGCCATAAGAATGATTCAAGGATTAGTAATCGGGCCTGGGAGTGAGAGACGTCGGGCGTTCGATCTGGTCAGCAGGGGACGGCTGGGGTAGTGGGCTGGCCCTGACTCCCGACTTCCTGGGTGACCCTGAACTGCTCTGATCTCTTCTTTAAAGGGGGGGCCTTGTTCCACCAGGGGATCCTCCTGATCCAGGGCCCTCGGGCGATCAGGGTCTCCCTGGGCAGGCAGCCTGGGGCGGGGACTCTGGGTGAGCGCGGGCTGGTGCTGATGCTGTGTCCGTTTCTCCCCACAGAATGGCTTACAAGGAGAACGTGACCCCTGGTGCCGGCCCCAACCTGGCCAAGGTGAGCCGAGCTCGCGGGCCTGTGGTGGGAGAGATTCTGTTGTGCCAAGCACTGCACAAAACCTTCTCTCTCTCCTCCCACCCGAGATTAGAGCCCCCCACTCAGGCGCTGCACAAAACCCTCCCCCCTGCCTGATATCGGAGCCCCCTACCCAGGCGCTGCCCAAAACCCTCCCCCCTGCCTGAGATCGGAGCCCCGCACCCAGGCGCTGCACAAAACCCTCTCCCCCCTCCCGAGATTGGAGCCCCGCACCCAGGCGCTGCACAAAACCCTCTCCCCCCTCCCGAGATTGGAGCCCCGCACCCAGGCGCTGCACAAAACCCTCTCCCCCCTCCCAAGATTGGAGCCCCGTACCCAGGCGCTACCCAAAACCCTCCCCCCCGCCTGAGATCAGAGCCCCCCACCTGGGCACTGCACAATACCCTCTGCCCCCGCCAGACATCGGAGCCCCCCACCCAGGTGCTGCACAAAACCCTCTCGCATCACCTGGGTGCCGCATGGGGTCCTCACTCCCCCCCGAGATCAGGGCACCACAGGGACTCCCCTGCCCCATGCCAGGTGCTGAGGCAGAGTGAAAGCCCCCGCTCAGTGCCTAGCTACGGTACAGGTGTGGTAGCAGCCGCCGCAGACTAGTGATAAATACGGACGTGGACAGGGCACTGATTCCGAGCGACGTAGTAAACTGGGAGAAAACCGGCCTTGGGGTGAGAGACACCAGCAGCTTGGTCTGTTTCACTTACCAAGCAGAAGGTGAAGGGGTGAAGTCTATAAATATCTGCCCGGGGAACCAGTATTTGCCAATGGGGATTCGCCATCCTTGATAATTTCCCATTCGTTTTCTATTGGATCTGTTCTAGGGTTTCCTTTGAGGCCAGGTCCTGGAGAGACCCCGTCCGACCTCCGGCGCCTGCCTATAACCCTCGGCTGTTTTCTCTCCCCCCCTGCAGTATGGGATGCTGAGCGGGCCAGGCCCCCAGCGAGTCCCCCGGAAGGATCCCTACATGCCCAGCGGCACCCCCTCCAAGACGCTGCTGGCACAGAGGGCCATGGCCAGCGCCAATAAGATTATCCTGAAGTCCTCCAGCATCCAGAAGCCAGGTAGGAAGGGGTAGGTTGGGGTCTGGGGGTACGCTCGGGGGGAGGATCTGTGGTCCCCCCCCCCCCCACAGATCTGCTTAGGCTCAGCCGGGCGTTAATTTAGGGCAGTTTTGAGGCCTATGTTGGACAGGAAGGCAGAGTGGGTCATCTCGGGGTCCCATCTGGCATTGGAATCTGTGGGTCTAGGAGCTAAGAATGGGAGAGAAACACGAAGTGGGGGTTTCCGACATCCCAGTAGGGCCCATTCGATCAGCCAGCCCGACCTTTGGGCTCGCCCAGGCCAGAGATGGTGGATGGGGCATCGCCCGCAGTCTGACGGGGCGTCGTCTGGCTCAGCCGGGAGCTGTGGGCACCCATAATGTGTGGGCTTCCTGCCGGGACCTGTCGTTGGGGAGGGTGGGCCTGGTGCACCGGGGTATACTAGGATGTGACTCTCGTTCCCTCTCCGCAGCCGTCCCGGGCAGGGTGCCCACCGAATCCAGCTCCGGTGTCCAGGTGGCTCAACCCACCCCGCAGTGAGTGTCTCTGCAGGGAAGGTGGGTTGGGCTGGGCTAGGGGGGCCAGGGTGGCACTTTTGCTTAGAGGACACTGAGGTCTGGCTCCTGCGTGGGGGGAAGAGGGGGGGAGAGCGCTCACTTTGGGGCTGCATGTCCTGGCTGACATCGGCCTCACCCTGATCCAGGTGGTTCCCTGGCGATCTGCTGTCTGGGCTAGGGAGATCTGGGGCAGGGGAGGGGATTTGGGGCAGCCGGGCCCTGGGAGAGCGCTGTGAGCGGGGGCTACCAGAGGGAGGGGAGATCTAGGGTTGCTGGGGGTGGGGAGAGTTTCTAGGGTAGCTGGGTCCTGGGGTGGGGAGGGGGGTTTCTGGGGTGGCCGGGCTGCAGTGCAGGTTGTGGGAGGGGGAGGATCTGGGACAGCTGGGGCAGGGCTGCCCAGAGAGGAGTGGCATGTGGGGAGGCTGGGCTCCAATGGAGGGATCTGGGGTGACTGGGCAATTCACGGGAAGGGCTGCCCGGGAGGAAGGGAGGATCTGGGGCAGCTGGGCCCTGTGGGGGGGGAGCGGGGATCTGGGACAGTCAGATCCCGGGGGGAAGGCTGCCTCGGGGGGTGGATTCTGCGGCGGTTGGGTCCCAGGTGGGTGCGGGGAAGGGCTGCCTGAGGGGAGATCTGGTGTGGCTGGGCTCTGGGGAGGGGATCTGGGGTGGCTGGGCCCTGCGTGGGAATGGCTGCCTGGGGGTGGGGGGGGATGTGGGGCAGCCAGGTCCCAGGGGGAGGGCTGTGTGGGAGCAGGGTCCCTGTGCGGGAGGGGGGATCTGGGGGAGTGGAAATCCCCTGCTGCCCCTTGGCATCCTGTTCTGCACCCCCCGACTCTAACCCCCCCACCCCCCAGGCGAGTGTTCACCATCAATGACTTTGAGATCGGGCGCCCGCTGGGGAAGGGGAAGTTCGGGAACGTGTACCTGGCCCGGGAGCGGGCGTCCCGGTTCATCGTGGCGCTCAAAGTGCTCTTCAAGTCGCAGATGGAGAAGGAGGGCGTGGAGCACCAGCTGCGGCGGGAGATCGAGATCCAGTCCCATCTCCAGTGGGTGGGGCTGGGCGCGGGCGGGGGCAGGGTCCTGGCTGGGGGGTCGACCCCAGGAGGGGATTGGCGGGGGGGCCCCCGAAGCCTGGCCTGCAGATAAGGGACCCAGGAGATCGGGAAGCAGAAAGGAGGTGGAAGCGGCTTGGAATGGGGGTGTCCCGAGCGCAGCCCTGAAGCCGTGGATTGGACCAGGCTTGGGGGGGCATCCTGCCCTGGGAGGGGCCAGCTGGGGCACCCCCATGACACCCCCTCAGTAACCAATGTCCGAGACCATGCATGTGGGGGTCTCTGGTGGGGGGATCTGGGGCAGGGAAGAGTGCTGCCCCCCCATTGGGAGGGGAGACACCCCCCTCAGCTGCCCTGCCCCTGGGTGATCAGACTCTGACTCCGGCCCTCCCTGAGCAGCCTCGTAGTGAGTGGGGTGGGGGGGGGGCTCCCTAGAGGGTACTGTGCCGTGGGGCGGGGGGCAATCTCTCCGTGCTCAGGCCTGGCTCTCACTGCCCCCCGCCTTTGGCCCGCAGACACCCCAACATCCTGCGCCTCTACAACTATTTCCACGACAAGAAGCGGGTCTACCTGATCCTGGAGTACGCGCCCCGCGGCGAGCTCTACAAGGAGCTGCAGAAGTGCCGACAGTTCGACGAGCAGAAGACCGCCACGGTGAGCGTGCGGGGGCCCACCGGGTGCAGCGCCCCCCAGGCCGGGGGCAAGGGCAAATGCGGGCTGCAGGCCCCTGTTAGATACAGGCCTGGCACGTGCCATCTCCACCTTGGCTGTGAGAGTGGTGTGGTCCATGTGGAGAGCACTGGCTGGGAGTCAGGACGTCTGGGTTCTCTGCTAGGTTCTGAGTGGGGCGTGTGGTCTAATGGTTAGAGCGGGAGGGCTGGGAGCTAGGAGTCAGAAAATCAAAGAGAATCAGGGTTGGAAGGGACCTCAGGAGGTATCTAGTCCCAACCCTCTGCTCAAAGCGAGGTACCACATCAAGTAAATCTCCAGCCAGGTCGTCAATGCTGGGCCTATAACCTCTAAGGAAGAGTTCCACACCTCTACGGGAACCCTATTCCCGTGGCTTCACACACCCTCCTAAGGGAAACAGTGTTTCCTATATCCAACTAGACCTTCCCCCAACTGCCAACTTGAGACCTCGATCTTGTTCTGCTCATCTGCCACGCTAGGAGAACAGTCCGAGCTCCATCCTCATTTGGGAACCCCTTCAGGTTAGTAGGAGCAGCTGATTCAAATCCCCCCTCGCTCTTCTCTTCTGCGACTAAACAGCCCCAGTTGCCCTCAGCATCGTCTGAATAGTCTGTCTGTGTTCCAGCCCCTTAAACATTTTTGTTTGCCTTACGCGGAACTACTTTCACCATTTGTCCACATTCTCTTTAGTGTTGGGTAGCCCAAGAGCGGACACGGACTCCAGATGAGGCCTCCACCAATGTCGTTAGAGGGAGAATGATCACGTTCCTACAATTCTGCTGGCAATGCCTCCTACTTATACAGCCCAAAATCTGTTAGCCTTTCTTGGCAACAAGGACACGACTGTTGTACTCATATTCAGCTTCTCGTCCATGTACCGACAGGTCCTTTCTGCAGAACTTGCTTCCTAGCCACTCGGTCCCTAGTCTGTACAGTTGATGGGATTCTCCATTCCTAAGTGCAGACTCTGCACTTGTCCTTGTTGAACTCATCAGGTTTTTTTGGCCCAAGTACCGTCCAATTTGTTCTAGTCCTCGTATCCACTGTCCCTACCCTCCAGCGTATCTACCACGTACTGCCCATTAGTATTTCATCTACAAACTTGCTGAGGTGTGCAGTCGAGCGGCATCCTCCGAGACGCATTAATGAAGATACTGAACAAAACCGGCCCTAGGACCGACCCTTGGGGCACTCCCTTGATACAGGCTTGCTCAACTAGACAATGGAGCTGTTGATCACTGGCCTGTTGAGCCTGACGATCTACCAAGCTTCTTTCTATCCACCTTATAGGTCCATTCATTCAGGCCCATACCCTGTAACTTGCTGGCAAGATGATCTGTGGACCGATCAAAAAGCTTTGGCTAAAGTCAAGGAATAAACATGAGGCACTGCTTATCCACTCCTCACAGAGCAGTTATCTCCTCATAGAGGCAATTGAGTTAGTCAGGATGACTTGCTCTTGGTGAATCCTGCCTTGACGTGTCCTGATCACTTCCTTCGTAAATCGCTTCAAATTAATTCCTTGAGATTCTCTGCTGGTTTTCCAGGACTGAGGGTGGACGTGAACTGGCATGTAGTCTCCCCCGGATCGTTCCTCCTTTTTTTTAAAGATGGGTGCTCTTACATTAGCTTTTTCCAGTCATCCGCCGGACACCCCCGTTCGCCAGATGAGTTTTCGAGATAATGGGCTAATGTGCTCTCTCAATGCATCATCTGCCTCTTAGCCCACCCTCGGAATGCAGCGCATCCGAGCCCCTAGACGCGTGTGCTGCCTACGAGCTTTTCTAAATAGTCGAACACTTCTTTCTCTCATAGAGGGATGGTCACCTCCTCCATACTTGTGCTGCCCAGAGGCACAGTCTGGGAGCTGGACCTTGTTTGTGAAGAACAGAGGCAAAGAAAAGCATGAGTAACATTAGCTTTTTCCACATCCTCTGTCACTAGTTGCGCTGCCTCATTCAGGTAAGGTTGCCCACAACTTCCCGTTGACTGTCTCTTGGCTCACATTACTGAAGAAACCATTCTTGTCTCTTGAACAGTCTTCTTGCTAACTGCAACTCAAGTGTGATTTGGCCTTCCTGATTTCACTCCTGCATGCCTGAGCAATATTTTTATACTCCTCCCTGGTCATTTGTACAATTTTCCACTTCTTGTAAGTGTCTTTTTTGTGTTTAAAATCAGCAAGGATTTCACTGTTAAGCCAAGCTGGTCACCTGCCATATTTGCTATTCTTTCTATGCATCGGGATGGTTTTTTCCTGCAACCTCAATACGGATTCTTTAAAATACAGCCAGGTCTCCTGGACTCCTTTCCCCCTCATGTTATTCTCCCAGGAGATCCTGCCCATCAGTTCTCTGAGGGAGTCAAAGGCTGCTTTTCTGAAGTCCAGGGTCCGTATTCTGCTGCTTTTGTCAGGATCCTGAACTCGACCATCTCATGGTCACTGCCTTCCAGGTTCCCCTACTAACTCTTCTCTGTTTGTGACAGCAGGTCAAGAAGAGCTCTGCCCCTAGTTGGTTCTTCCAGCACTTGGATCAGGAAATTGTCTCCTACACTTTCCAAAAACCTCCTGGATTGTCTGCGCACCACTGTATTGCTCTCCCAGCAGATATCGGGGTGATTGAAGTCTCCCATGAGAACCAGGGCCTGCGATCTAGTAACTTCTGCTAGTTGCCGGAAGAAGGGCTCGTCCACCGCATCCCCCTGGTCTGGTGGTCTATAGCAGGCTCCCACCACGACATCAGCCTGGTTGCTCCCACTTCTAAACTTAATCCAGAGACTCTCAGGTTTTCCTGCAGTTTCATACCGGAGCTCTGAGCAGTCATACTGCTCTTACGTACAGTGCAACTCCCTCACCTTTTCTGCCCTGCCTGTCCTTCCTGAACAGTTTATATCCATCCATGACCGTACTCCGGTCATGTGAGTTATCCCACCAATTCTCTGTTATTCCAATCACATCATAGTTCCTTGACTGTGCCAGGACTTCCAGTTCTCCCTGCTTGTTTCCCAGGCTTCTTGCATTTGTGTCTAGGCACTTAAGATAACTCGCTGATTGTCCTGCTTTCTCAGTCTGAGACAGGAGTCCTCCCCTCTTGTGCTCTCCTTCTCCTGCTTCCTCCCGGTATCCCATTTCCCCACTTACCTCAGGGATTTGGTCTCCTTCCCCCGGTGAACCTAGCTCAAAGCCCTTCTCGCTAGGTTAGCCAGCCTGCCTGTGAAGATGGCTCCATCCCTTCGTTAGGTGGAGCCCATCTCTGCCTAGCACTCCTCCTTCTTGGAGTCTTGAGCTCTCTCCCTGGCTCTGGGAGGGGAGTGGGAGCTAGTGAGTTAAAGGGGGGTGGGGGAGCTGGGAGCCAGGACTCCTGGGTTCTCTCCCCGGTTCTGGAGGGGAGTGGGGGCTACTGGTTGCGGCTCTGCTCCTGGCCTACTGGGTGCCCTTCTGCAAGTCACTTCTGCTCTCTGTTGCCTCAGTTTCCCAATCAGCAGGGGGGGCTTTCCCCTGGTAGGCTGGGCTGGCCCTGGTGCGGCACTAGGGGGCGCTGAGGAGCAGGGAGGCTCAGCAGGCATGGCTGGCCTAGGGGGTGCTGTGGGGCAGGGGACTCAGCAGGGGGCACTCTCCCCTGGCAGGCAGGGCTGGCCCCAGGGCGGCGCTAGGGGGCGCTGTGCTGTGAGGAGCAGAATATCATTTAACATTTTCCGCTTTAGGCAGAGGAATTTATTTTTTCCCCCCCGAACATTTATTTTTAACCTGTGCACCCCTGTTTTTTAGGGGCAGTAAGAAGGAGGCGCAGGGGGAAAAAGTGGGAATTTTCCTTGTTTCAAAGGCCTTCTCCCCCCAGAGCGTTTTTGAAAAGCTTGGATTTTAGGAGGGAAATGGGGGGGTTGTGCCAGCCCAGCCCCCTGACCGCCCATGCTCTGCCCCACAGTTCATGGAGGAGCTCGCTGACGCACTCATCTACTGCCACGCCAAGAAGGTGATTCACCGCGACATCAAGCCGGAAAACCTCCTTATGGGCCTGAAGGGCGAGCTCAAGATCGCCGACTTCGGCTGGTCCGTGCACGCACCCTCGCTCAGGTGAGAGCCGGGCGGGCGGGCGGAGGGGGAGTCCCTGTGCCGTCCTCAGCTTGGCACTCACCCCGCACTGCTCTCCTGCAGGCGGAGGACCATGTGCGGCACGCTGGATTACCTGCCCCCCGAGATGATCGAGGGAAAGACGCACGACGAGAAGGTGGATCTGTGGTGCATTGGGGTCTTGTGCTATGAGCTCCTGGTGGGGCAGCCGCCCTTCGAGAGCTCCACCCACACGGAGACATATCGCCGCATCACCAAGGTGAGGTGCCCCGCCCCAGAGGTGGCTGCATCTCGGCGCCAGGTCAGGGGTCCCTGGGTAACCAGCCGCCCCACCCCAGAGGTGGCCGCATCTCAGAGCCGGGCGAGGGGTCCCTGGGTTACCGGCCGCCCCGCCCCAGAGGTGGCTGCATCTCAGTGCCGGGCGAGGGGTCCCTGGGTTACCGGCCGCCCCGCCCCAGAGGTGGCTTGCATCCCTCGAGCCGGCGAGGGGTCCCCTGGGTCTCAGGCCCCCGCCCGCCCCAGAGGTGGTGCATCTCAGTGACCCGGCGAGGGGTCCCTATGGGTTACCGTGCCGCCCCGCCCAGAGGTGGCCGCATCTCAGGCCGCTCGAGGTGGTCTGTTGGTAAGGCGCCCGCCCAGAGGGTTGCTGCAATCTCATGCCGGCGTAGGGGTACCCTTGGTAACCAGCCGACCCGCCCCAGAGTGTGGCCGCCATCTCACATGGTGAGGGGTCCCTGAAGTTACCAGCCACCCCGCCCAGAGAGTATGCTGGGCACAATCACTCACGGCACATAGGGACGCCGTACGGCCTCAGCACAATGCACCTAGGGCTGTTGCTGTGGGTTTCGCCTCTTAGCATCACCTCTGAGGGGTCCCCAAGTCTGCCGGATGGTCTGTGCTCTCGCCTCACAACTGGGCACCTCAGTCATGAACTCTAGCTTAGAGGCGTACCCCAGCCCAATGTGGGAAGGTGGGGTGCATAAGGTGTCCTCCCCTGGTGCCCCAACAGCAGAGAGAGACCAGGAGTCCTGGCTTCAAGCTCCTCGGGGTCTCTGCCCCGAACCACTCCCCGCCGTCGGGGATAGAACCAGCGTCCGGGCTCTGCTTTGTGGACCCCGGCATGTGATCTGCATGTTCCCGCCGTTTCATTGGATAGGTCCCGGAACTTGATCACCAAGCTGCTGCGCCACAACCCCGGAGCGGGCTGCCGCTGGGCCGTGCTGGAGCTACCTCGGGTGAAGGCCATACGCCCGGAATGCGCCGCCCGTCTTCAACCCCGCCCCTCCAACTAGCCGTGCCCACGGTCTCTCTTTCATCCCACCCCCGGAGGGCGGGGAGTACGGACACATGACATCAGTCTCCGTACTCCCGCCCGGGCTCCCTCGGCGCATGCCCCTGTCGGCCTATCCGGGAGGGGCACAGGGCGCGACACGCGCGCTCGGGCCTGTGAAAAGGCGGCTGCAGTCCCTGGACCCCGTGAAGGTTTATGCTGGACCACCTTCCCAGGCAGGTGGCCCGCTCCAGAGCAGGTCCTAGCCCCCCCCCCCATGCCCAGAGGCAGCCGGCTTCCCCTTGCCCCCCCTCCATTGACTGCCCATGTGAGGGGCGGGGCATGCCGGCACGCCACTGTGGTTATATGTCCTGCGGAGGCTGCATGCCCCCTGCCTACCCTTTTTATATAAATTTGGAGTTACTTTGGCGTGGCGTTGTCTTGCGTCTGTCTGTTGGGGGAGGGCAAGAGAAGAGGTGTGGGGCATGCTTGGGGTGCCCTGTGGGGGCGGGAGGCTCAGCAGCCTTGTCTTGCCCTTAACTCCCCCACTTCTACTTCCCCACGCCCAAGTTGCCTCCATTGGTGACCTGGTTTGTCCCGATGTCCCGCGCCAACCAAGCTACTTGGCTGCCTGCACCCCCCATTGGCCTGTGATGCCAGCCTCGGCTCATTAGGGGGAGCTTCTGCTGCTGTGGTGGGTGGGGGCCCCATTGTCGAAGGCTGGCACTAGGGGCTTGCTTGTGGAGGCAGGGAGTGGGTGCAGAGGGTTGCAGGCAGTTCTATCCCCTGGCGGCAGGTGCTTGGTCCCTACGGAGGTGAGTGGGGAGGGGGCTCAGCAGGGGATTCTCCCCCTGGCAGCAGGGCTGGCCCTAGAGCGGTGATGGGTGCGGGGCTAGGCAGGGGGCATTCTCTCCTGGCGGCAGGGCTGACCCTAGGGGGTGATGTGGGGCGGGGCTCAACAGGTGGCATTCTCCCTGGCAGGCAGGGCGGCGCTGGGGGCGGAGGACTCGTGTGGGGGTCAGAGGGGGCGCTCTCCCCGGGGGTGAAGTGGGGCGGGGGCCAGAGTGCCCCCTGCAGGCAGGCTAGGCGCTGGGGGTGGCGGGGGGCTTCAGCAGGGGGCGCTCTCCCCTGGCAGCAGGGCTGCCGGCGGTACGAGGCGCTTCGGCGCTGCGGGCTGGCGTGGGCGGTGTTCAGCGGGGCGCTCTCCCCTGGCAGGCAGGAGCTGGCGGTGGGGGCGGGGGCTCAGCAGGGGCGCTCTCCGCCCTGGCAGGCAGGGCTGGCTGGCGGGGGCGTGGGGAGCGGGCTCAGCAGGGGTCCGCTCTTCCCCACACCTTCGTGCCCCCCCAGCCTGACTTGCAGCCATTGCTGGGCCAGCTGGGAGCTGTCCCGCGCA
>NC_133779.1:23523885-23525210 GCF_003597395.2 Chelonoidis abingdonii | reverse complement strand
CGCACCGCTCGGCGAGCGCTTGCCCCGCCGCAGACCCCGGCCCGCGCCGCCGCCGCCCCCGACATGTGAGTAACCCTCGATGCAAGAAGGGAAGCAGCGTGCAATGGTCCCCGGGCTGCATCGCTTCGGGTGCATGCAAGAGCCGGGCTCCCCCCTTGTCCGCTCTGCCGACCCCAGGGCTTAGCAAAACGGGGGGCAGGGGGCTGCTCAGTGCAAGGCAGTAAAGAGTGTGCAGTGCTCCGCGGGCTGCATAAACCGGGGACATGCGAGATCCGGGCCCTTCCCGTTCTCCCTCGCCCCCGCAGGGAAAGGGGGCTCATCCACCCTCCCAATGGATGGGTTCAGTAAGGCAGGGGTATGATGGGTGCAAGGAGATAAATAGCGTGCAGGGTTCCCCAGGCTGCAGAAAGCGGGGTGCACGCCAGATCCGGCGTCCCCCTGTCCAGGGCAGGGGGCTCATCCATCCTCCCGATGGATGGGCTCGGTAAAGCCAAGGCTGGGGTCTGCTCAGTGCAAGGAGATAAATAGCATGCAATGCTCCCTACGCTTTATAAAGCGGGGTGCACGCAAGATCCGGGGTCCCCCTGTCCAGGGCAGGGGGCTCGGTAAAGCCAGGGCTGGGGTGTTCTCAATGCACAGAAATGAATAGCGTGCAATGCTCTCCAGGCTGCATAAAGCGGGGTGCACGCGAGATTCGGGGTCCAGTCTCCACAGGGGAAGGGCGCTGATGCACCCTCCCGTGGATGGTCTCCGTAAAGCCAGGGCTGGGGTGTGCACCCGAGATCCGGGCTCCCCCCGCTGGGAAGATGGCTTACCCACCCTCCCGTGGCCGGCCTCTGCAAAGCAGGGGTAGGGGCGTCCTCGGGGCAAGGCGTGGGGTGATGCATCACCCCGGGTGCACGGGTGACTTCCTTGCCTGTTCCCGCTTTTGGGGGGGGGCTTATTCCCAAAAGCCAGGGTCCCTGGGGCTGGGCGCAGCCAGGCAAGGGCAGGGACGGGACTAGGGGATCGATCGCTTGCAATGCACCTCCGCTTGCATTAACCCCCCCTCCCATGCATCAACTAGCCGCATTCTTCCTGCCCCACCCGCGGCGGGGGGGTCCCATAACATCCTATGGCACCTGCCCCAGCAAAGCCCGGTTGCAAAGAAAGGACCTGGGGGTGCCCCTGGCTGTGTTCCCTGCCATGCATGAAAGAGAGGGGGCTGGGTTGGGGGACCCCTGCAAAGGGGCAGAGGGAGGGCTGGAGAGAAGAGTGGGGGGTAGGGGCCCAGGGCTATGGGGAGAGGGTGATGGGGGGAAGATGGAGATTTGAGGGCAGAGGGG
>NC_133779.1:23512863-23521589 GCF_003597395.2 Chelonoidis abingdonii | reverse complement strand
CCCACACGCTCATGTCATTGGGGGGGCCCACCCATCTGGGGATGCTGGGTTTAAAAAGAGTCTCAGCCCAGCTGAATTTCTGGGTGGGTCCCCAATGCCCCCCCCATAGACAGGGGGCATCCAAGGCCCCCCAAGTACGGGGATCGGGGGGGGGCTGCATCCCCCATTTCTCCTGCTGGATATTTTTAGCTCCGGCAGCAGGATGACACTGAACATGGCCGCTTGTGGGCAGCTTGCCCCCCCCCCGACACGTTTTGTTTTCCCAGGGAGGGGGGGTAGCCCTCCCCAGTTCTGCAGAGCCCCCCAGCCTCTGATGTGGAGCCCACATAGCCAATTGTAGCCCAGCTCCCCACCAGCTGGATTTTCGGGGAGGTGGGGGGGGTGTCCTTTTTTATTTTAGAGGAGACGGGAAGGTCACAAAGAAACAGATGGGGAATGGAGAGGGTCGGGTTGGGGGGTAGGATGTGGGGCTGGGAGATGGATGGAGGACAGGGCAGCAGTGCGGTGGGAGGGTAGGATGTGGGGCTGGGGGGCAGGTTGGGATGGATGGAGAACAGGGTAGCAGTGGGGTGGGGGGCAGGATGTGGGGGATGGATGGAGGACAGGGTAGCAGTGGGGTGTGTAGGATGTGGGGCTGGCAGGGGCCTGGAGGATTAAGAGGGGGATGGATGGAGGAAGGGGCAGCTGTGGGGCTGGCAGGGCCCTGGGCAGATTGGAGGGGCATAGAGGCAGGGCAAGGCTGTGTTCCCACCCCTCCCCACCTCAGGCCCCCTCCCCTCCCAGAGACAGGGAGAGAACCCAGGAATCCTGGCTCCGGGGTCCCTCCCTGGCCTGCAGCTCAGCTGCTGTGGGTCTTTGGCCGTGTGATTGAGAGGGGAGGGGGCTGTGCCTGTTTTGGGGCCCCCCGGGAGCTGTGTGTGTGGTGGGGGGGCGGGCTGGCCGATTTCGCTGCCCGCCAAACCCCTTCTCTAGCGGGGCGGCTGCCTACCCTGCTCCTGATGACCCCAGCCCCCTACAACTGGGGATTGTCTGCCCATAGATGCTCTGGGGGGGGGGTCTGCACACCCCCCACGGGCGCTGGAGGATGGTGTTTCTGAGCTGGGGCGTTGCAGGGCAACGGAAACGTTAGTACAGTGTAAACCAGAGCGAATTTCCCTTCCCTATTGCTGGGGGCCAGGATGCCTGGGTTCTCTCCCCGGCTCTGGGAGGGGGGTGGGGGCTGGTGGTTAGAGCAGGGGGGGCTGGGAGCCAGGACTCCTGGGTTCTCTCCCCGGCTCTGGGAGGGGAGCGAGGGGACGTGGGGGCTGGGATGGGTTGAGCAGAGGGGCTGGGAGCCGGGACTCCTGGATTTCTCTCCCCGGCTCTGGGATGGAGTGGGGGTCTGGTGGTTAGAGCAGAGGGCGCTGGGAGCCAGACTCCTGGGTTCTTTCTTCCCCTGGCTTCTGGGAGGGAGTGGGGGCTGAGTGAGTTTAGAGCAAGGGGGGGCTGGGAGCCGGACTCCTGGGTTCTTTCCCCGGCTCTGGGAGGGGTTGTGGGCTGGATGGGTTAGAGCGGGGGGCTGGGAGCCAGGACTCCTGGTTCTCTCCACAGCTCTGGGAGGGGAGTGTCGGGATGGTGGGTTAGGGCAGGGGGGCTGGGAGCCAGGACTTCCTGGGTTCTCTCCCCAGCTCTGGAGAGGAGAGTGGGGGCTATGTGTTTAGAGCAGGGGGCTGGGAGCCAGAGACACTGGGTGTTCTTTCCCCAGCTCTGGCGAGGAAGTGGCAGTGGGCAGGCTCCTCGATGGCAGAGTGGGGCTGGTCCAGTGTTCTGATCCAGCGGGAGTGCGCTTAGCCCAAACGCCGTTACGGCCTCCATCCGGGAGGTTCTCACTCCCACCTCATAGAGTGAGGGTGGCCAGATTCAGAGGTCGGCTACTCCTGCGCCCCCACTACTAACCGACCAGCCCCCACTCCCTTCCGAGCTGGGAAGAAGAACCCAGGAGTCCTTGGCTCCCAGGCCCCTGCTCTAACACCAGCTCCACTCCCCTCCAGAGCTGGGGGGAGAACCCAGGGTCCTGGCTCCAGCACCCAAACTTCTAACCGACCAGCCCCCACTTCCCCTCCCAGGCGGGAAGAGAACCCAGGAGTCCTGGTCCCAGCCCCACCCTTGCTCTAACCACCAACCCCAACTCCCCTCCAGAGCCGGGGAGAGAACCCAGGAGTCCCTGGCTCCCAGCCCCCGCTCTAACCCTACAGCCCCCACTCCTCCCCAGATCCCTCTCCAGTTGCAGCCCATTTCCATCTTCCCTGCACTGGGTTTGCGGTCGTACCCAGCTGATTGCAGCCTGGCGGGATCCAATTCTAGGGGTTCTTCTCAGTGGCTGCTCCACACGTGCCCCCCACAGCCCCCCCACCCGATAAGAACCAGAGGGGGGAATAAGGAAGGGGGCACCTGTGGAGTTGGGAGTTTGGGGCTGCGGGGAGAGGCTGGCTATGGGGCAGGGTTATGGGTACTGGCAATCCAGGAGTGGAGGATGTCTATGGAGGATTAAGAGCACTGACATTGTGGGCATCTTATATGGCGTTGGGATGAGGGCACCAGGGCGGCTATGGGGTGGCATTTAGGGGCACTGACATTTGCTGGGAAGCATCAATGGTTGGGATTGAAGGCACCAGGGCACTATGATGGTGGGGAGTGATGGGATATAAGTCGGCACATGGGGCACTGGCATTGCTGGGGCATCTATGACGTGGGTTGAGGGGGCACCCGGGCGCTTATGGGGTGGCATTTTAGGGGGCACTGGCATTGCTGGGCGGGCATCTATGGAGTGGATGAGTGGCACCAGGGGTGGCTGTGGGCAGGAGTGTAGGGGGGCTTATGGGGAAAATCGGGGGGGCAGCAACCCGGCTGATGGTGGGCTGGTTCAGGGTCGGGGCTGTTTCTCCTTTGATGGGGTCGTTGTGAACCTTTAGCCCCTCTGTCCCCAGGTCGGCCCCTGCTGCCGCGCCCCCCCCGCCGCCGGGGTGGAGAAGGGGTGGCCCTCACAACCACCCCCCAACCTCACCAGCACCGGAGCTGGCAGCAGACCAAGCCCAGGTGGACGAGGTGTTAGGGGGTGGCGTGCGGCTTACCGGAGCCTTGGGTCCCTTCTTCTGCCGGGTTCTCCCCATGTCGATGCTCCCGCCCCCCCCAGGTGGTTGACATCCTGCGATAACTGAACGTGGACAAGGTGCTGGAGCGGGACAGAAGCTGTTCGGAGCTGGACGACCGAGTCCGACGCCCTGCAGGGCTGAGCGCCTCCCATTCGGAGACCAGCGCCGGCCAAGCTAAAGCGGCAAGTACTGGTGGAGAACTCAAGGTGCGGGCCCCCCGCGGACACCCCATCTCCCCACGGCCCTCTGCACCCCACGGACTTCCCTGAAACAGCCCCCACAGCCCCCTCGTCTCCGCACGCCCCTCTGCCGTCCCCCGGCTCCTTTCGTCTCCCACAGCCCTTGTGTCCCCCCCGTGACACCCCTTCTCCCACGGCCCTCTGCACCCCACGGACTCCCCTGCAAGCCCCCAAGCCCCCTCGTCTCTGCACGCCCCTCTGCAGTCCCCCCGGCTCCTTCGTTCTCCACAGACCCCTTGTGCCCCCATGACACCCCATTCTCCCCACCGGCCCTCTGCACCCCACGGGACTCCCTTGCAGCCCACAGCCCCCTCGTCTCTGCACACCCTCTGGCAGTCCCCCCGGCTCCTTCGCTCTCCCACAGCCCCTTGTTGTCCCCCCCGGCTACCGCCGTGACACCATCTCCCCACGGCCTCTGCACCCCACGGACTCCCTGGGAGCCCCCAGCCCCCTGTGGCGCTCCCCTCGTCCTCCGCACGCCCCTCTGCATTCCCCACGGCTCCTTCGTCTGCCCACAGCCCCTTGTGTCCCCCCCGGCTCCCGCCGTGATCACCCATTCCCACGAGCCCTCTGCACCCCCGGATTCCCGTGCAGCCCCCACAGCCCCTCGTCTCCACCGCCCATCTGCAGTTCCCCACGGCTCCTTTCGTCTCCACAGCCTTGTGTCCCCCCCCGTGACACCCATTCCCACGGCCTCTGCACCCACGGATCCCTGCAGCCCCCACAGCCCCCTGTGGCCCCCTCGTCTCTGCGCGCCCCTCATGCAGTCCCCACGGTCCTTCGTCTCCCACAGCCCTTGTGTTCCCCCCCCTCGGTTTCCCCCCGTGACACCCCATCTCCCATGGCCTCTGCACCCACGGACTCCCCTGCAGCCCCTGTGGCCCCCTACGTCTCCGCCGCCCCTCTGCAGTCCCCACGGCTTCCTTCGTCCTTCCCCACAAAGCCCTTGTGTCCCCCCCGGGCTCCCCCCCCGTGACACCCATCTCCCACGGCCCTCTGCCACCCACGGGACTCTCCTGCCAGCCCCCACAGCGCCTTGGTGTGCCCCCCCGGCTGCTCCCCCCGTGACACCCCATCTCCTGCCACGGCCTTACCCCACGGACTCCCCTGCAGCCCCACAGCCCCCTGTTGGCCCCCGTCTCCGCACGCCCTCTGCAGTCCCCACGGCTCTTCGTTCCCATAGCCCCTTTGTGTTCCCCCCCCGTGACACCCCATCTCCCCGGCCCTCTGCAGCCACGGACTCCCTTGCAGACCCCTACAGCCCCTGTGGCCCCCTCGTCTCTGCGCGCCCCTCTTGCAGTCCCACGGCTCCTTCGTCTCCCACAGCTCCTTGTGTCCCCCCCGGTTTCCCCCCCGTGACACCCCATCTTCCCATTGGCCCTCTGCACCCACGGACTCCCTGCGAGCCCCCACAGGCCCCCTGTGGCCCCCTCGTCTCCACGCGCCCCTTGCCGTCCCACGGCTTCCCCCCGTGACACCCCATCTCCCCACGGCCCTCGTAGCACCCCACGGATCCCCTGCAGGCCCCCACACCCCTGTTGGCCCCTCGTCTCTGCATGCCCCTCTGCAGTCCCCACGCTCCTTGTCTCCCACAGCCCCTTGTGACCCTCCGGTTTTCCCCCCCGTACACCCATCTCCCCATTGGCCCTCTGCCACCCCAACGGACTCCCCTGCAGCCCCACAGGCCCCCTTGGCCCCTCGGTTCTCCCCGGCCCTCTGCAGTCCCACGGCTTACCTTCGTCTCCCCACAGCCCCTTGTGTCCCCCCCCCGGGCTTTCCCCCCCCCCCGTAACCCCATTCATCCCCCGTGCCCTGCCCCCCACGATCCCTGCAGCCCCACAGCGCCTTGTGTCCCCCCCGGCTCTCGCCCCCGTGACACCCCATTCCCCACGGCCCTGTGCACCCACGGACTCCCCTGCAGCCCCCACAAGCCCCCTGTGGCCCCCGTCTCCGCACGCCCTCTTGGCAGTCCCCCCGGCTCCTTCGTCTCCCCCATAGGCCCCTTTGTGTCCCCCCCGTGACCACCCATCTCCCACGGCCCTCTGCTACCCCACGGAACTCCCCTCAGCCCCCACAGCCCCCTGTGGCCCCTCGTCTCTTGCGCGCCCCTCTGCAGTCCCCACGGCTTCCTTTCGTCTCCCCACAGCTCCTTGTGTCCCCCCGTTTCCCCCCCGTGACACCCATCGTCCCCATGCCCTCTGCACCCACGGACTCCCCTGCAAGCCCCCACAGCCCCCTGTGGCCCCTCGTCTCACGCGCCCTCTTTGCAGTCCCCACGGCCTCCCCCCCGTGACACCCCACTCGCCACGGCCCTCTGCACCCCACGGACGTCCCCTGCAGCCCCACAGCCCGCCGTGGCCCCTCTGTCTCTGCAGCCCCTCTGCAGTCCACGGTCCTTCGTCTCCCCACAGCCTTGTTCCCCCCTGGCTGCCCACAACCTTCTGTTAGCCCAAACTGACATTCCCCACAGCCCCCTGTGGCCCCCTCGTCTCCGCACGCTCTCTGCAGTCCCCACGGCTCCTTCGTCTCCCACGCCCTTGTGTGTCCCCCGGCTCCCCCCGCCCGTGACACACCAATCTTCCCACGGGCCCCCTCTGCACCCCACCGGAACTTCCCCTGCCAGGCCCCACAGCCCCCTGTGGCCCCCTCGTCCCTCTGCATGCCCCTCTGGCAGTCCCCACGGCTCCTTGTTCCCCACAGCCCCTTGTGTCCCCCCCGGTTTCCCCCCGTGACACCCCTCTCCCCATTGGCCCTCTGCACCCCTCGGACTTCCCCTGCAGCCACCACAGCCCCCTGTAGGCCCCTCGTCTCCGCATGCCCTCTGCAGTCCCACGGCTCCTTCGTCTCCCCACAGCCCCATTGTGTCCGCCCCCGGTTCCCCCCCCGTGACCCCATCTTCCCACGGCCCCTGTCACCCCACGGATCCCCTGCAGGCCCACAGCCCCTGTGGCCCCTCGTCTCTGCATGGCCCTCTGCAGTCCCACGGCTCCTCCCGTCTCCCCACAGTCCCTTTGTGTTCCCCCCAACAGCTCCCCCCCCCGTGACCACCCCATCTCTCCACGGCCCTTCTGCCCCCACGGACTCCCTGCAGCCCCACAGCCCTTGTGGCCCCCTAGTTCCGCGGCGCCCTCTGCAGTCCCCATGGGCTCCCCCCTGACACCCCATCTCCCCCGGGCCCTCTGCACCCCACGGACTCCCTGCAGCCCCCACAGCCCCTGTGGCCCCTCGTCTCTGCACGCCCCTTCTGCAGTCGCCCACGGGCTCCTTCGGTCTCCGCACAGCCCCTTTGTGTCCCCCCTGGCTGCCCACAACCTGCTGTTAGCCCACTGACATCTCCCACAGCCCCCTTTGGCCCCCTCGTTCTCCGACGCCCCTCTGCAGTCCCCACGGCTCCTCTCGTCTCCCACCGCCCTTGTTGTCCCCCCTGGTGCCCACCCATGACACCCATCTCCCCCGGCCTCTGCACCCCACGTGACCCCATGCCAGGGCATCATGGCCCCCAGAGGCCCCCTCATCTCCGCACGGCCTCTGCAGTCCCCACGCGGCCTCCTCTCCCACAGGCCCATTTGTACCGCTCCCCCACAACTCCTGTAGCCCACTGACAATTCCCACAGCCCTGGGTGAAACCCACTATCCTCCCTGTGCCCCCCCATTCCTTTACCTCATGGCCTCCTTGCAGCCCCTTGAGGCCCCCATCTCTCCATTAGCCCTGTGGGCCCCCCCGTTTTCCCCGTGTTCCCTCTGCAACACCTGACTTCCACCCGTGGCCCCTGCATTTCCCTGACTTCCCCCTGCAGCCCACTGACCTCCCCCCCATGCCTCACCGCAGCCCCTGAAGCCCTCCCATCTCTCCATGCCCTGTGGGCCCTCCCATTTCGCCGCCGTGCAGCCACCTGACTTCCCCCCATGGCCTCCTGCAGACCCTGACTCCCCACTGCAGCCCTCCTCACATTCCCCCTGTGACCCAACCCCCATTCCTATACCATTCTTCTCATTCCCCTCACTCTGCTCCAGAGCTTGCCTTCCTGGCTTCCTCCGACCCCCTCTGCCAGGGCTCCCTCCCGCCCCAAGCCCCTGCCCCCCACCTTCCCTCCCGCTTGCCTTCCCTGCGCATGGTCTGTCTCCCCACAGATTTGATGTTATCCTGGGGGTGATATGCGCCATCATCTCTGATCATTATCATTGGTGAGTGTGCTTGGGACGGCTTGCAGGGGAGGCGGGGGGCATGTGACCCTCACCCCGTTCCCTAGGGATGCTCCCACCCGCTCTTGGGATGCGAAAAAGGCAGCCAGTCACCTGTCATGGGGGTGTGGCAATGAGGAGGTGGGGCTGTCGTTGGCCCCGCCCACAGACAGACCCACAGCCACCCCTAAAGGGGGCAGCGAAGGGTTATTGGAAGGGGTGTGGCTTTTGTTTGACCCGCCCACTGTCTCACTGTCAATATTGAGATGGAACAGCTGTGAAGGATGATGGGAAGGGGTGTGGCTTCCCTTCGCCCCACCCACACAGAGACCCCTGCCCACTACTCTTCCCTTAGTGCAGAAATAAAGGGGGTGGAGCTTTTTTCCACCCCACAGGCCCCGCCCACCATGGCACCTACACATTTCTACCAATAGTGCAGAAACAAGGTATTAGAGGGGTGGGGCTTTCCTTGGCCCTGCCCACAGCCACCCCTAGTACTGCAGGGAAACAGGCAAAGGGTTATTGGGGAGGGGTGTGGCTTTCTGTGGCCCCGCCCACATGGTGACAAATAGCCTTACCATAAAGGAGGCAGGTTAGATCTGGATGGCCTGAAATTTCCTTCCCTCACTCCCTGGACTTCCCCTTCTCCAGCTGTTGGAGTCTGCTGGGTCTGCCCCCCCCCGAGCCTCTTCTGTGTTTTTGGGGTGAGGGTGATGGCACCCATCAGAATGAAGCAACAGTAATTTCCCATCCCCAAATGCCACCTGCCCCCTCTCCCCCTCCCATCCAGTCCACCTGTAAACATCAGCCATCATCATTAGGGTCCAGGGTTAACACCCAATTGCGCTAAACAGGGAGACTTCCTCTTCGCTGTGAAGAAAGTCCCACTTCATGTCCTCAACTGTGGAGCTTCGCATAGGGCTCTTAGGCTGCCCTGGCTTCCCAGAGGTGGCCGCATTTCAGTGCCAAGTGAGGGGTCGCTGTATAACCAGCCGCCCGGCCCCAGAGGTGGCCGCATTTCAGCACCAAGTATGAGGTCCCTGTATAACCAGCCACCCGGCCCCAGAGGTGGCCGCATTTCAGCGCCAAGTGAGGGGTCGCTGTATAACCAGCCGCCCGGCCCCAGAAGTGGCCGCATTTCAGTGCCAAGTGAGGGGTCGCTGTATAACCAGCC
>NC_133779.1:23502534-23509781 GCF_003597395.2 Chelonoidis abingdonii | reverse complement strand
CCCGGGCGAGGGGTCCCTGGGTATCCGGCTGCCCTGCCCCAGAGGTGGCTGCATCTCAGCGCCAGGCAAGGGATCCCTGGGTAACCGGCCACCCCACCCCAGAGGTGGCTGCATCTCAGCGCCAGGCAAGGGATCCCTGGGTAACCGGCCACCCCACCCCAGAGGTGGCTGCATCTCAGCGCCAGGCAAGGGATCCCTGGGTAACCGGCCACCCCACCCCAGAGGTGGCTGCATCTCAGCGCCAGGCAAGGGATCCCTGGGTAACCGGCCACCCCACCCCAGAGGTGGCTGCATCTCAGCGCCAGGCAAGGGATCCCTGGGTAACCGGCCACCCCACCCCAGAGGTGGCTGCATCTCAGCGCCAGGTGAGGGGTCCCTGGGTATCCGGCTGCTCCATCTCAGAGGTGGCTGCATCTCAGTGCTTGGCGAGGGGTCCCTGGATAACCAGCTGCCCTGCCCCAGAGGTGGCTGCATCTCAACACCCAGGTGAGGGGTCCCTGAATAAGCAACCACCCCGCCCCAGAGATGGTTGCATCTCACACCACGGGTTGGGGAGGGGGGGTGGATGGATGTCATAAGTTTCTTTACCTTCCTCTCCCCCTCATCCTGATCCACCCCCCCCGACCCTGTGAGCTTTTGTAACATTCCTGGAGCTGCACTGTGCAGTGGGTGGGACAGGCTGGCCCCCCATTAACTGGCTGGCTGGCCCCCGAGTGCCCCCCACCGAACAGCTGGGGCCCGGGCCTGGCTGGGGCAAGGGGGCTCAGTGAGCCCATAGCAGGGGGGCTGGGTAAGCCTCCTCTAGGAGGGGAGAAAGCAGTGGGCGCATCCCAAACCAGCGACCTCCCGCCCCCCAGACAGGGTGTGGGCACAGATGGGGCATTCCTCTCCCCCACCCCCTAATGGGGGGGTTCCCGTAATGCCCAGCAGGGGGTGACCCCTGAGCTGCTCCGCAATGCAGGAAGCAGTGGGTCGGGCTATGTGGGGGAAGGGTACGGATTGGGGGGTGCTGGCCGGCCGGATCCCCCCCCCACGCCCCACCAGGACCCTGCCCGGCTTTGTATCCCTGTGTCATGTGATGAGTGACCCCTACCTTTCCCTGTCCCACCCCCCAGAGTCAATCATCTGTAGCATTAAACCTCCCCTGCTAGCCCCATAGCGCTAAACCTCTCCCAGCTCCGAGACAGCCCCATAGCACGACCGCTTCCCCTCTCCGCCAGCCCCATAGCACGACCCCTTCCCCTCTCCGCCCGCCCCATAGCACGATCCCCCCACACCCACTTAGGAGATGTGACATGTGATTGTGTCCCTCTGGAGTGGGGGCGGATCGGGGCCCCCCTGCCAGCTCGGAGGGATGTTGGTGCGGGGTCCCCTACTATGCCTGTTTTTTGGGGGGCAGCCAGGCAAGTCCTTTGCTCCCCATCTGGAGGGAACACAGGAGCTAAGGACCTGGCTGGCTCTGCCCCCTATGGGGCTGGCTTGGCAGTGGGGCGTCCGGGGCTCCCTTTAACATGTTTTCCCCAGGCTGCGGGGCGGGTGTCACTGCTGCCCCTCGGCTTTGGGGCGCAGGGTCCACCATGCCCCACGGTGGGACCAGCGCCCCCTAATTCTAAAGACACCTGGGATGGGGATGGAGGGGGGGGCAGTCTGGCTGGAATCCCCTAGACCCAGCCAGAGGGAGGCAGGGGTTGGTCTTGTCCCCCCCACATGCTCCCCAGCTGGCAGGGGGCGAGTCACCGTGTGGAGGGACCGGGGAGTGACTTTATGCTGTGAAAATGTACAATAATTAAATGTCCTGTGGAGAACGCCCAAGCTGCTGTCCATCCGTCTGTCTGCCGTCGTCTGTCCAGGGGAGGGAGCCACCCCACCCCAGAGGTGGGCGCATCTCAGCGCCGGGCGAGGGGTCCCTGGGTAACAAAAGAGAGAGAGAGAATCCAACACAGATTGAACAAGCCATCCGGACCGCACCGAGTCAAAGTACCCAGGCCACAGCCAGGAGTCTTGCTGTCCTTCAGATCAACGCCCCGGCCCGGCGGCGAAACGGTCTCCACTTCCCACTACACGCAGGAGATTCGCGCATCTACCACACAACGGCACAAGCCCCCAGCGAGAGCCTCGTGGGCTTTTCTCCAGAGGCGCTGCGGAGACCCGACACCCGAGGAGTCCTCTAGGCGGCCTCAGACGAGCTCCGCGCGCGCCTTCGTCTACTCGCTGACGGAAGGCACGGACGGGCAGCACCGACAGCTACACCTCGAGCCGATGAACCTCCGCTGGGACAGATGCACAGCGCAAGAGGGCAGTGCACACAAAGCTAGGCGTTAATTCACGAGGCTCCCCCTGCTCTAACCTATCCAGGCACACGCCTGTATTCAAGGACAACCACTGGACACCCAGAGATCCAGCGGGAGATGTAAAATCTATGCGGGAGCCGGCTCCCTCTTCCGTAGAGCGCAGAAAAAGCACCGCCAGGAAAGAACACTTGAGCGCTACCTTGACACTGTTACAACAGAGCAGAGATGCTTAGCACTCTCTAGTTCTGCATATCCTGTATCAGCTGGAGGGTTGGGTGAGTGCGATGGGCGCCATCAGCAGCTAAGCTGGCGTATCTCAGTCAAGGCGCGATGCCTCACCCACTGCTAGAGAAAGGGGCGGGGCCATAGAACCCCACCCTCTCTGCCCCATCCTGTAGTCTTGTACATGTCATCCTCCCGGACCCCACAGGCACACAGCACCCATTGACACATAGGCGGTTCCGAGCCGATGCTCATGCTGGGAACGCATGAGAGACACAAAGCCCAGATGGGGAGCGCGAGCGGCCAGAATGCTGCCCAACCATGCAGCGCCACGCAGAGACCGTGCGGCGTTCGTGGCGTAGAGTCGGGGGAGCACTTCTCCCTTTGGCGGCACAGGGATGGTCGCGTCTCTAGTCGCTGCAGTGAGCATGGAGACTTGTTCAGTGAGAGAGAGAGGCTGCTGGGGAGGGATCCTTAGCACTTACAGCACGAGGTGCTGCGGTTACCTTGCTCATCGCGGAAGGTACCACCTAGGGTGAGGAGCGGCATGGGGTAGTAGTAGAAGGCCCGGGGTGAGCGTGACGAGCTGCGAGAGACCTTGCTCCCTGGGTCTCTCTCACGGCGGCTCTGCGCGACCGGAGACGTGGGCGCATCAGTTGGGTTACCGAGCAGGGGCGGCCTGGAGCCAGGACTCCTGGGTTCCTTCGAACAGCGTCGATCGGAGGGGAGTGGGGGCTGGTGGGAATTAGAGAAAGGGGGGCTGGGAGCCAGGACTCCTGGGTTTCTCTCCACCCAGCCTTGGGAGAGGGAGTTGGGCTAGGGGGATTAGAGGCAGGGGGGCTGCCAAAGCGCGACAGACCAGACTCGCCGGTCGGCTTTCTCCTAGCGCCTCGGGGTAGTGCGATGGGGAGGGGGCTAGTGGTTTAGAGCGGGGGAGCTGGGAAGCCAGGAGATGTTTGCGCGGTTGCTTGGCTTGCCTTTAGCCAAACCTACATGAGAGAGGAGTAGGCGCGGAATGGGGCTGCTGGTTAGAGCAGGCCGGAGCCTACAGACACAACAGACTCCCTCAGGGTATCTCAGCCCCATGAGGCCAAAAACCTCACTGGCGTACCATTTCTCTCTGGAGGGAAGTAAGGAGGCCCTGGTGGTACAGCAAAAGGGGTGGGAGCCAGACTCTGGTTTCTCCCCGCTCTGGAGGGGGAGTGGGGCTGGTGGTAGGGCGGGGGGCCTGGAGCCAGCTAGGTTTCAGGGGGTGTATTTTGGAGCCATTTAAAGACCAGAAATGGCGCGCGTAGGGCAGATCGCGAGACTGGGTCCCTCTCTGCTAGTTGAGGCGGGATCTACAGCCATTGCACTCGCCTGGGAACGCAATGTGCTTTGAGGCCTGGGTCGGGCAGCTAGAACTCTGGCTAAGCGACGACATCACAAAGAATCTCTGGGGAGGGGAAACTGATGTCCCTGCAGCAAGTGACACATAGTCCCCGCTGGGCCATCGTGCCCCAAGGCTGACAAGAAGACAAACTCCCACCCATGGACCCTGCCCATCTGGCTTAGGTGGGCTAGGGCTAAATACCAGCTCACTCCCAGGCAAATGAATAAAGGGATGGAGGGGTTGGCTGGGTCGGCTCTGCCTTTTGTCTACAGCTGGACAAGGGTACAAATGGCCAGCCGTGGCCAAAAAGAGCCTGAATCTATGGGGTCCACCTGGATATATGTGCTCGAAGAAAAATCCACTGATTTCCGCTTTTCACACGCTGAACGCTGCCTCAAGCAACCAACCTCACTCCTCCCCCTCCCGGTTTCCTACGCGCACGGCTAATGCACCTAAGCCCCCTGATTGCCGCATGACGCAATCCCTGACTTCTGTGTTGCAAGACACACTGCAGCAATTGTTTGGGGTCGGCTGCCCTATTTCTGGGATCACCTGCTGATCTGCACACTGCTCCCTGCCTTCGTCTCGGGGGGGGATTGACCCAAATTCCCATTTCTACATAACGCACTGAATTCTGCACCCAAATTCCCATTTCTACATAACGCACTGAATTCTGCACCCAAATTCCTGATTTCTGTTTCGCGCTTACTGAAGTCTGCACCCAAATTCCGATTTCTGTTTCACACTTACTGAAGTCTGCACCCAAATTCCCATTTCTACATAACGCACTGAATTCTGCACCCAAATTCCCCCAATTTCTGTTTCACACTTACTGAATTCTGCACCCAAATTCCCGATTTCTGTTTCACACTTACTGAATTCTGCATCCAAATTCCCTGATTTCCCCATCCCTGACACTGAATCCTGCATCACACACCTGGTTTCATTTTCAAACATACCGAATTTGGCACCAATTCCTCCTGACTTCTAAGTCACACACCAAGTTCTGCGCCCAATTCCCCCCGATTTCTGTTTTGCACAGCGAATTCTGCACAGAATCCTTGATTCCCATCTCCCATGCTGATATCTGCACCAAATCCCCGAAATGTGTTTCACACATTGAATTGTCCATGAAATCGCGATGAGTTCTGTGTCATGCTCAATTCTCCACCAAAGGGCCCCTGATTATATAAAGTCATAGCCTTGAAGGCCAAAAAGGAGGGACTCCTCTGACTTCCTGTACCTCACAGGCAATCAAGCCCCACACACCAAAGCCAACAACTGAAATCAGACTGAAGTATCCCAGCACACAGGCCATAAACTTTTATGTGCTACAGGGAGAGAATAGGATGGATGATCCTGGCAAATGACCCGCACCCCGTGCTGCAGGGGAAGGTGAAAAAAACCCATAACACAGCTGCTGACCTAATTGGGGAAAACTTCCTTCCTGGCTAGGGTGATAAATTTGACCTCAAGCAGATGAATAAGACCCAGCCAGCTGAGCACCGGAGAGAAAGAATCCTTGGCGCCAACTCAGATCCCTGGCCCAGCCACCCACCCAGCGTCCCATCTCTGGCTTGGCCATCCCCGATGCGCCAGAAGAAAGAAAAAGAAACAGAATATCCTGGGCAGGCAGGGGAGGGGATTCCTTCCTGACCCCTGCAGACGACCGGACAGAGCCCTGAAGCCTGAGATCTTCAGAACATAAGAGAGAAACTGGAATGTGTTTCCCTCCACCCCAGGACTACCAAGCCCCACTCCCCACCCTCCCAAGCAACCTCACCATACAATGGCCTTCAGCCATTTGTCCAGCTCCTTCTTACAACTAAATTAAGCTGTTTGCCCCCCTGCAATTCCCAGTGGGAGACTGTCCCAGAAGATCCCCTTGCGGATGGTGAGAAACCGTCTACTGTCCAGCCTGAATTTGTCCAGGGCCAGTATATAGCCACTTGTTCTTGCGGGAACGTTGTCCTTTAGCTTCAGTCGCTCGTTGTACCCCTTGGTGTTCCCCCCGATTTCAGCATCACACACACTGGATCCTGCACCAAATTCCCCCAATTTCAGCATCACAGATGCTGGATCCTGCCCCAAATCTCCCCGATTTTGGCATCACACATGCTAGATCCTGCCCCAAATGCCCCCGATTTTGGCATCACCGATGCTGGATCTTGCCCCAAATCCCCCTGATTTTGACATCACAGACGCTGGATCCCAAATCTCCCCGATTTTGGCATCACCGATGCTGGATCCTGCCCCAAATCCCCCCGATTTTGGCATCACCGATGCTGGATCTTGCCCCAAATCCCCCCTATTTCGGCATCACAGAGGCTGGATCCTGTCCCAAATCTCCCCGATTTTGGCATCACCGATGCTGGATCTTGCCCCAAATCCCCCTGATTTTGGCATCACAGACGCACCGATGCTGGATCCTGCCCCAAAATCCGCCGCCGATTTTGGGCATCAACACGAGGCCTGGATCCTGTCCCACAATCGCCCCAAATTTTGCATCACATGATGCTGGATCCTGCCCCAAATCACGCCGATTTTCAGCATCCAGATGCTGGATCTTCCCCAAATCCCCGATTTTGGGCATCACAGAGCTGGATTCTGCCCAATCCCTCTGATTGTATTTATAGAGAAATCAGATCCCCTCCCCCCGAGTCCTCTCTTTGCTGGGCGAGACAAAGCAGCTCTTCCCCGTCTCTAAAGAACAGCCCTCCACTGTCCGCGTCATTCTAGGAGCTCTTCTCTGCAACCGGGTTCAAGTCTGAATTCACTCTCGCCAAAGCATGGGACGGAACCGAATTGGAGGCAGATGGGGGTCTACCAAGTGCCATCGTCTGACGCGACGGCCTGTATCTATCTCTGCTGATACAATCTAGAATCGCTTTTGCCTTTTCGCTGCCCCCATAACACTGGCATTCCTTGGCCTAGGATCGACCCACCTACCCAGGGCAAACTCTCCTTCCCATCGCTTCCAGCAATGAGCCCCCAGCTTGCCAGATCCTGCCCCAAATCTTTCTCGATTTCTAACATTTCGCACAGACTGGATCCTGCCCCCAAATCCTCCCGATTCCTAATCCCGCAACGCCGGATCCTGGCCCCCAAATCCTCGCCGATTTCTACGTCCCGCCAAACAGCCGGATCCTCCCCAATCCTCACCGATTTCTAACGTCCCGACGCTGGATCCTGCCCCAAATCCTCGCAGATTTCTACGTCCCGCACCTGGAATCCTGCCCCCAAATCCCTCCCGATTTCTACGTCCTGCACGATTTGCTGGATCCTGCCCCAAATCCCCGAATTTCTACGTCCGCAACGCTCGGATCCTGCCCCCCAAATCTCGCCGATTTCTTTTTACGTCC
>NC_133779.1:23461313-23499829 GCF_003597395.2 Chelonoidis abingdonii | reverse complement strand
GCGTGGGGCTGGGGGTCCGAAAGGGCTGGGGCGGCTGTGGGGATCCCGTGGGGCAGAGGGGCTGTGGGGAGGCTGTGGGGATCCCGTGGGGCTGTGGGGACCCCGTAGGGGAAAGGGGGGAGTCGAGGGGCTGAGTCCGTGAGGCTGGGGGCCCTGTGGGTCGGGGGGCTGTGGGGATCCTGTGGGGAGTCCCGGAGGGGAGAGCTGGGGGGCTGAGTCCTTGGGACTGGGGGTCTGGAAGGGCTGTGGGGGGTCCCATGGGGCAGAGAAGGGGGCCGCATGGGGCGTGGGGTATCTCGTAGGGCAGAGGGGGGATCCAGGGGGCTGAGTCTGTGGGGCTGGGGTCTGGAAGGGCTGGGGGCCCCGTGGGGTATGGAGGCTATGGGGATCCCATGGGGCAGAGGGGCTATGGGGGAGCTGTGGGGCAGGGGGACTGTGGGGATTCCATAGGGCAGAGGGGCTGTGGGGGTCCCGTGGGTGGGGAGATTATGGGGGGGCTGTAGGAACCCATATGGCAGGGGGATTGTGGGGGGTCCCATAGGGCAGAGGGTCTATGGAGGGACTGTGGGGATCCCATAGGGCAGGGGGGCTGTGGGGATCCTGTAGGGCAGAGGGATTGTGAGGGGGGGGCTGTGGGGATTCTGTGGAGTGGAGAGGCTGTGGGGGATCCCATAGGGCAGAGGGGCTGTGTGGGAGTGCGGAGGGTTTTGGAGTCCCATATGGCAGAGATGCTGTGGGGGCACCTATAGGGCAGAGAGGCTGTGGGTCCCTAGGGTGAGGGAGTAGAGGGGCTGGGTGAGAGGCTAGGATTTGAGAGTTGGGGGTCCCATGGGGTAGAGCGGCTGGGGAGCGTGGGGTGCAGAGGGGCTATGTGGGGTCCATAAGGGGAGGAACTAAGGGGTTTGGGGGATTTCATAGGGCTATGGGGTGGCTTGAAGAACCTTTATTGCGGGGGGCAGGGCTAGCCTGGAGGGGTGCCTGTAGGGGGAGGGGCTGGCATGAGAGGGTCTCTTAGGGCAGAGAGTCTGGGATATCTATTGGGGGGCATCCATGGAGGAGGAGGGGTTTGGAAGTGTCTGTAGGATGGGGTGGAGCTGGGAAGTGAGGGGCTGGCCTGGGGGTTATGTAGGGCAGAGGAGATTGGGGGAGTCCATGGCGGATTGGGGTCCTGGGTTTGTGGATGTGAGGGTCCCATAGGGCATCCATGGGGGGTGGAGTTGGGGGTCTATGGGAGGAGGCGCTGGGGGGCACCTTGCCTCTGGCATCGGACCAGCCCACTAACCCCGCATCTGACACAGGTTTACACCCCACTCCCCTGAATTTTCCTGACATGACAGATCGGAGGCGTTGGGGGTCACTAGGAGCTGGAGGCTCTATAGGGGGGAGTCGGGGGCATGCTTAGTTGCTAGAAGTTGTACCTGGGGGATGGGCTGATGAGGGTGCACTGGGAGCTGATGGCACCGTGGGGGAGTTTTGGGGGGCTCCCAGACAGGGCTTGTGGGGTCTGAGCAGCAGGCGGGTGGGATCCTCTTGTGGGGGTCAGTGGAGCTGTGCAAGGGCCCCAGACGCCCCCTTTACGCTCCAGTGCCCCACCCCAGAGCTAGCTGCATCTCAGGAGCCCACACCTGGCCAGCCGCGCAATGGGGGGACCCTCCCCCCATGGATGAGCCGGGGAGGTGGCTGGGCTCCGTGGCTGGGGCTGACAAGTGCATGTGGGCCCCTTTCATAATCGCCACAAGTGGCTTATATAATCAGGGCTTTGGAGAGGGGCCTGCTCACCTCGGCGGCGACTGAGTCATTGTGTTATTCCCCCCTCCGCCCCCTCGGCTGGCGGGCCCAGAGCCCCGGGAGAGTGGCATGTCGGGGAGGCTCCGGCGCGTTTGGGCTGGGAATTGTTTTGTGTCTTTTCCTGGTCCTGCAGCTGCAGCCTTGCTGTGTGCGTGAGCTGTTCTTTGTGTGTGTGCGCGTCAAGGGTAGTGACGCAGGAGCGCACAATGGCAAAGCTGAGCCAGGGCCCCAGGTGTCCTGGCTCTCCCCCTTCCCTCAACGTAACCCACCAGCCCCCACTCCCCTTCCAGAGCTGAAGATAAAACCCAAGAGTCCTGGCTCCCAGCCCCCCCTGCCCTAACCACCAGCCCCCACTCCCCTCCCAGAGCCGGGGAGAGAACCCAGGAGTCCTGGCTCCCAGCCCCCCTGCTGTAACCCACCAGCCCCTACTCCCCTCCCAGAGCCGGGGAGAGAACCCAGGAGTCCTGGCTTCCTGGTTCCAGCCCCTACCTGCTACTATACCCAGCAGACCCCAGTTCCGCTCTCAGAGCTGGGAAGAGAACCCAGGCATCCTGGCTCCCAGCTCCCCCCGCTCTAACCACTACACCCCACTCCTACCAGAGCTGGGGAGAGAACCCAGGAGTCCTGGCGTTCAGCCGTCGGGTAACTAGGCTCACGTGGGGACCGGAGGAGCAGGTCTCAACGTTCCTTGCCAACGGCTGTTCTCCCTTGCCAGTTACTGGACGTGGAAAATACCCCCTGTCTTTTTTGGGGAACATCATCCAGCTTTTTACTGAAAAGTCCCGTCTCGAATCCCTCTGGCCAAGAGGAGAAAGCCCCAATTCGCCAGCCAGGAGCTGCGTGTGCCTGCAGATCTGGCCTCGATGCTAGGATTCTGCAGTGCCCCCGATTTGTGTGTGTGTGTGGGGGGGAATAGTACACACATAGGCAGATGGGTGGATGCTAAAAAAAAGCCAGCTTAGCCGCTGATGGCTGCCAAACAGATACAGATTACGACTAGAGAACATCCATGCTCTGGACTGTCAAGAAGGAAAAGGGTTCTTCCTGGGAAGTCTTACTGCTCTACAGGCCCGAATTAAACGCCATCAAGGATTCCGTTCTGAAAACTAGCGTCTCACTAAAATTCCTGCTTTTGTCTGCCTCCAGGGATGACCCAGAAGAGAAGGTAACAGTGTCTCGCCTCCGTCCCTCCCCTCCAGGAGAGAGCCGGATCCGTCCTGGTGCTAAGCCCCGGGGGTTTTGCACGAAGCCCATACCGAAATTACCCATGTGCACAGTGTTTGGGATACGAATCTCCGCGTGTAGTGGGAAGTGGAGGACCGTTCGCGCCCCGGCGCCGCTGAAAAGCGCGCGGCGAGCTTTCCTGCGCGTCACGGTTGTTTTAGGAAGAACCAGTGTGCTGGGGTTACTGTCAATGTCAATCCTGGCGGGTGTCAATCCCGGATGAGATTGCCGAATAAAAGTAGCAGTAGGGCATTGAGGTTATTGAGAGCGCTCGGTCTTGCTTGGCACACGGGGGTGTGTTAAAGCGGGGCGGGAGGGCGTGGGCCATGATCTGTGTTATTTTGCACCGTGGCAGGACATCCATTGAACTGCGTTCCAGCATCCACTAGCTGTCGGTTCTCGCGTACCCACTGAGGGCCACGGCTCGTCCCCACAGAGATGAGTCCCGGTTCTCCAGCCGGCTGCTGTCGTTTGAGGACAGGGACGGCAGGGGTGGTACTGAGTGGGTTTCGGGGATGGCAGGAGGGAAAGAAGGGGTGATGCCCTGGGTGCGTTCTGCACGCCGGCATTGGAGCATGCTAAGACCAGCCGTATAACAATGGGATTGGGCCAGAAACTACCAGGAACAGCCCTCCTCTGCTGCTGTTTTCAGCGAAGCTAAGCGCGTTGGCAGTGGTGGATCCTGGTTTCTGGGAGGGAAAGTAGGGTCTGGTGGTCAGAGCCGGGGGACCGGGCTGGAGCCAGGATACTCCTGGGTTCTCTCCCCAGCTCTGGGAGGGGAAGTGGGGGCTAGTGGGTTTAGAGTGGGGGGGCGCGGCGGGAGCCAGGACTCCTGGGTTCTCTCCCTGGCGCTGGGAGGCAGCCAAGGAATAAATTACCTGTGAGAGCCGGGAAAGGGAGTCGCTGGCTCCGCCAGCCTGTGGTTAGGCTGAGAGAACCAGTGTTCCGCGCTCTGCTTGGTTTTATTCCACCAGGACAAACTTGCCCAGGGCGGGTGCACGGGCAAAGATCTCAGGGCGCTTTTTATGCCTGCCCCGCATCTCCGCCCCCAGGACAGGCCAATGGCAAGGCGCGCTGGCCCGCGGACACACCCCGGCGCCTGGAAAGCCCCCGGGGGGCTGCGTGTGTGTAAAGAGCTGCAGGCAGGTAACCTGGCTGGGAAATATTACATAAGGGGCCCCTGTGGAATGGAAACCACCGCAGGCTGGAGCGGGTGCCTGGTTATGTCCGGAGCTGCTCAGGGGGGGCTCCGGTACAAGCTGACTGGGTGCAAGGACGCATTTCTGGACTCCTGGTTCTTTCCTGGCTCTGGGAGGGGAGTGGGGCTAGTGTTGGGGAGGGGTGGGCGCTGGAAGCCAGGGCTCCTTGGTTCTCTCCCCCAGCCTGGGAAGGGAGGGGCTGGTGGGTTAGAGCGGGGGAACTGGGAGCCAGGACTCCTGGGTTCTCTCTCCGGCTCTGGGAGGGGAGTGGGGGCTGGTGGGTTAGAGCAGGGGGGGGGCTGGGAGCCAGGACTTCTGGGTTCTCTCCCCAGCTCTGGGAGGGGAGTGGGGATTGGTGATTAGAGCAGGTGGGGCAGGACGCCTGGGTTCTCGCCCCAGCTCTGGGAGGGAAGCAGTGAACTTTTCAGAGCATTCATTCCCTTCCGGCTCTGTCATCCCTAATTAAGCGCTGGTAGGAACACTGCACTTCCCCCGAGTGGGCTGGGTCAGGGGGTCCGCTGCTCTCCAGAGCCCTGCATCAAAGGGCTGGCGGGGGTGGGGGGATAATGGCCCTGCAGAGCGGGGCTGGCGGTGGGAAACAATGTAGCCGGGGGGGGGGGGCCTCGCCAAGCAGCTCGGTGGGGAGAAGAGGGTGCCAGATGGGGTCCGCTCCTGACCTGTGGGCGCCTCTCTGCGGCGGCTGAGCGGAGGGGAGCGTGGGTGTGAATCCGGTGGGGGACCCAGGCCTCCCATCCGGAGCAAAACGAACTCCCAGGAGCGCCGGGCCTTTGGCCTCAGAGCTGTCTGCAAGGGAAACCGAGGCTGGCTGTGCTCCTTTTCCACAGTGCAGTGGGGAAACTGAGGCAGGAACTGGTAGCAGAACAGCCCCTAGCTCAGGTTTCCAGTAATGTGGGGTGGGATAGCTCAGGGGTTCTAGCACTGGCGTGCTAAACCCAGGGTTGTGAGTTCAATCCTTGAGGGGGTCATTTAGGGAGTTGGGGTAAAAATCTGTCTGGGGATTGATCCTGCTTTGAGCAGGGGGATGGTCTAGATGAGGTCCTTTCCCACCCTGGTATTCTATAATTCTAGGGTGTCTCAAGGCTTTGGGGCAGCCAGCCCCTGCCCCACAGGGCATGTAGTTAGAGAACAGGAAGTGGTGAGATTGGGGGACAGGGAGGCTGGAACAGAAGCCAGTTCAGGGGTCTCAGATCTGTGCTGCCAGTCCATGCCTCAGTTTCCCCAGTTATAAAGTGGGGGTGATGGTCCTGCCTCCCCAGGGGTTTGCCAGGATAAATGCATGAAAGACCGAGCAGCGCTTGTGTACTGTGGGGACCATACAAGTGCTCCGCCCAAACGCAGCTTGCCGGGCTGAGATCCCCTCCGTTTCTGGTCCTGGCGGGGCTTGGCTTTGCAGACTCTGGGCCAGTGCTGGGAGCAGCAGATTTGCTCTGGGCGCCTGGCTGAGTGCACTGTCAGCAAATATTTATCAGCGAAAGGGGACAAACAGCTGCCTTATCAGCCAGTGTGGGCTAGAGTCAATATTTTCACCCCTCCTGTGCCTCCGTTCCCTGCGCCTCTTTGGGGATCTCTTATCTGCCAAAGAAAATAATATTTACCTGCTGCCTGCTGCCTGCTACTGGATGTCATCCCCCCCTTCCCGGTGCCATCTGTGACTCTTTGGTCCTGGCATCTGGCAGTCTGGATTTGGCCTGCAATCCGCCCGTCGACCACCCCAAATGCGCTTGGAGCTGTACCAAGCCCGGCAAGTAGGTGGGTCCTGCCCCACCGGGTCCCCTTCCTTATTATGAGCGGCTAAGGCCATCGGGCATCTCTGGAACGGGTTGTTGTTTTTTTCCCCAAGGTCTGGATGGTGGATCCAAGGTGGGGTTTTAAGGAAATTGGGTGACACAGTTAGAAAGGATCCGGGTGAAAATTTTGGATTCAATTGTGGGTCTCCCCTCCACCCCTCGAGTTTGTAAAAATTTTCCAAATTTCCCACATGGACCAGGAAACCTCCCAAATCTGCCTCGTTACCAGCCCCGTGGCACATCCTGCTCGGCTCTGTTCCCCCGACCATCTGATTTGGTGCCCTGCCAGCAGCTGGCATGCGATTTGTTGATGCTTTTGCTGGTTGATTATGCAGGCAGACCTGGCTCCCATTGGTCGGCCCGTTTGGCCAATGAGAGCCGCCCCGGAACCTGGGGTGGCAGCACCACCGTCCACGTGCGGGACTGTGTAACACGGTGCTGACATCAGCCGGGCGGTCGGCCAATGCCGAGGCCGCCGGGCGTTACACAATTGGGGGCAGCGTCTCTGCCGGAGCCACCGGGCGCTGGTGGCATTTGGGGGGTGCCTGGCTGCAGAGGATGCACCCTGGAGCCCTGGGCAGCCAGGAGGAACCAGCCGGCCGTGGCGGGGTTTGCAGCACCGAAGAGAGGCAGAACCCCAGAGACGTGCCGCTGTCATTGTGAGTGTGAAATCCCCCCCCCCGTTGTTGATTTCAGCGCCTTTGCCTCCCTTGACGGCTGCGGGTGCTCCCCTGTTCTCACCGCCTTCCCTCCCCCTGCGCAGCCTTTCGGATCTAGGGCTGCGGGCTCCTCCCCGGAGGTCAGCTGGGTGCTGACACACGGGGATTTGTTCTGCCAGCACAAAATGTTCTCTCTGCAAAGGGAGCAGTCGTTCCGACTGCCTTGCTTTGCCAAGGCAGGGCGTGCCAGCCGCCAGTTTCCCTGCCCTTGGCCTTTGTCACTGGCATGCTAATTAGCCTTGGGAAGCTGTATTCTTTTTTTTTTTTTTTTTTTTTTTTTTGTAGGGCGAGGTTTTGCAACGCCGCCAGGGGAGGGGGTGGAAAGCCGGCGCGGGAGATGCGTGCGCCCACTTTGGAGAGATGGGTGGCTGGTTAGTCCGATGCGCTTGTAGCAAATGTGTTAGTAAACAGCACAGGGGAAAGGATGCAGGAGTTGTAACTTGCCGGGGTGGGGCCGGGGGGCAGGAAATGAAGCAACAGTCTTGGGATGGGGGTCATGTGTGGCTGGATTTGTATTGGAGATGGGTCTTGAAAGTCTTCCAGGGGAAGCGTTTAAAATCGAGGCAGCTGTGCAAGCGGGTCTGTGTTTTTGACGCCTCCTTTCCTCAGCTTATCAGATAGGCAGGAGCTGAAATTTACTTCCTCTCCGCTGGGAGACATCAGTCATTTCCCCCTCCCCCCAGCTTTGCTGCTGGATTCACTTAAATCAGGTTTTAAACCAATTGAGTGCAGCTGGTGCAAGCCCCGGGGCGGGGGCTGTTTGGGGGGCTTGGCTTATCTTTGCCCGGCAAAGACTGGAAAAGTGTCCATGCAATTCTTTGCACCGGTTTCAATCGCTTAAAAATCTCTCCCCTTAAGTTAAATTGGGGCAAGGTTCCGGTGTAGACACACACAGCCCCTTTGGGGTGATTGTATCTGGCTTGCAGACACAGCCAGGTCAGGGTTTGCTTGCTTAGAAACACCTTTCCCTGCTAAATAAGTGTGTGCGCGCGTAGCTGTTGTGTTTTTTGTCCTCCTGCTGTGTGTGTTTGCAGCTGGTGTGTGTGTGTGTAAAATCCTAGCAAGTGGTAGGTTTAATGTTGTCTTTAGAAAAAGTTGAATTTTTTTTTTTTCCAGGGCCATCTCAGCGCTTTAATTTTCTCTCTTATTATTGATTCGGTGCTATTGAATCAAGGTTCAATTTATTATTTATTTTTTAAACATCTTAGTTTCATTCACCCACAAGGCCATGTGGACACACTGTATTCCAGTTTCAATCAAATGGGAGGAACCTTACAGGATATTGCAATCACAACAGTTCTGGGGTAGTTAAAGCAATGCAGCTTTGGTGTGTAGCCAAGGCCTTAATCTGGAATAAGCACGCCCTGGTCTGATTTGAATTCTCTCCATTGCTAGTGTAGACGAAATCTGAACAGGGTGCACTTATTCCAGATTAAGCAGCCACATAGAGACTTTCACCCAAGTCATTAAAGGTGTGCATCTAAATAGACTGAGCCCCTTCCATGCCAGGAGGGGTGTAGGCAAGCACTTGGGGAGCCATCTGGTTTACCCAATTGGTGTAACGTTTTGGGCCAAAATGAGCACATCTATCCATCCATCTATCCGTCAGCAATGACTGTCTAAAGAAGAATTTTTTTGAAAAAAAAGTCGATTTGTTGGTGTACGTATCTGTCAGGACCCGAACACCACATTCCCAGTTTCTCTGGTAACCGCCTGTTGACTTTCCTCATCGCTGCCTCTTGTTGCCAGGGGAACGTGGCGTGCTGTGCTCAGGTCCCGGCTGGTAGCTAAAGCATTTGAAATGAGCGATTGTTTGTAGGCAGGGCCGTGGGGCTTTCGGGGGGGGCCCTGCGGATCTGGCAATGGGCGAATCCGGGTCATTCCGCGGCGTCTTTGCCGACTCTGTTTACAAACCTTTGGCTCCGACCCAGACCGGCTTAGCACCCTGTCTCTCGGACAGGCTGCTAAGTATCGCCGGGTGGCGAAGAGTCCCAATAAGAGGCTGGAACCAAACAGCTGAGCTAAGAATAGACCAGCTTTGGTGCCTGAAATAGACCCACAGAGGCTCTCCGGGCTAAGCGCTCCCGGCACGGCCGTGGGCCCCACGTGACCAGCTCCGGCGGGCTCGGGGGAAAAAGGGGCTGACATCTGGGGTGGGGCTCGGTGCCCGCACCTCCGGGCTGTGCCCCAGGGTCCTGCCTGACCAACGGCCAGGGGCTCGGGCCTGACTGTCAGAAGTGATGCAGCGGAGAGGAGGGGGCTGGACTATGAGCCAGGACGCCTGGGTTCTCTCCCCTCCTCTGGGAGAGGAGTGGAGTCTAGTCATTAAAGCGGGATGGGGACTGGGAGCCAGGACTCCTGGGTTCTCTCCTCCCCTCTGAGAGAGGAGTGGAGTCTAGTGGTTAAAGTGGGGTGGGTGATGGGCGCCAGCGGTCCTGGGTTCTCTCCCCGGCTCTGGGACAGGAGTAGGGGCTGGTGGTTAGAGCAGGGGGTGCTGGGAGCCAGGACTCTTGGGTTCTCTCCCTGGCTCTGGGAGGGGAGTGGGGGCTGGTGGTTAGAGCAGGGGGTGCTGGGCGCTAGGACTCCTGGGTTCTCTCCCCAGCTCTGGGCAGCGTTTGTCCCGTAGCAGTGTATTTTTGAAGAGTAATAAGCCTGCCTGTCTATGTGCCATGGGGTGTGATGGGGAGCTCCTTTCCCCCCCACCCCCACCCATCGGGGCAGGGTGTGTGCCGGGGTAGGGTGTGTGCCAGGGCTGGCTGCGCCCAGGGCATGGCGGGTGAATTGAGTGCTAAGCGCCAGCGGGGTGGCCCAGCCGAAAGCCTGGTCCGGTGCTGACAGCAGGTGAGGGCAGAGCTGTGGGGGGAGGTAGGGGGAGCCCTGGCATTGGGGTGCTGGCCCTGGGCCGACGGGGGAGTCTGTGTTGGAGCCAGTCCACCCCCCAGGAGCTGGGGAGGGGGTTCCCCCTGCAGCCCCTTGCTTCAGGCTGGACCTAGGAGTCAGGGGGCCCGGTGCCTCTAACCGCAGCTCCCTCTGCTCTCACAGGTACAGCCTGCAACGTTTCCGACCGGCTCTGTCTCTAGCCCCGAACCCTGCGCCTCCCCACGGGCCGGGGGATGTCCCCGGATCCTCCCCGATCATGAGCGCCAGCTGCGAGCCGGGCCAGGCGCCCTTCGAGGAGGGAAGCGTGGGCGGGGCCGGCTCTGGAGCCCCCCGGCGGGCCCGGGCCACTGACGACATGGACGCCAACAGCAACGGCTCCAGCGGCACCGAGTCGCACGGGCGGGACTCCCTGCGCAGCGACCACAGCAGCAGCGGGAACGGCAAGGACTCGGCCCTGCTGGAGACCACCGAGAGCAGCAAGAGGTAGAGAGGGGGACGGACCCCGGCGTCCGGACCCTGGGGGCGTGGGAGCGCGCCAGGTCGGCGGGGGCGAACCCCGCCGTCCGGGGCGTGGGGGGGAACCGAGCCGGCGGGCAGACCCTGGCGTCCAGGGGTGTGGAGGCCCCTCTGGGTCTGCCTCGGGGCACCCCCCGTTCCCTGCCCCTCGTGCCATTCCAGCCGGGCAGTGGGGCCGCGGTTCTGAACAGCCCCCGTCTCTCTCCCCCGCAGCACCAACTCCCAGAGCCCATCTCCCCCCAGCAGCTCCATCGCCTACAGCCTGCTGAGCACCAGCTCCGAGCAGGACAACCCCTCCACCAGCGGCTGCAGGTAGGCGAGCACAAGCGGTGGGGGGCCGGGGTGGGTGGTGCACGCAGTCCTAGGGGAGATCCTTCCCCCCCCCCCCCCCCCCCCCACACACCATGTTGTGCATCAGCCATGCTGCAGAACATCAGTTCCTCTCACCTCTGGAGAAGCCAGACTGTGCAGAATTACAAGTAGGAGTAAATAGGGGAGTGGGGCCCAGTGGTTAGAGCAGGGCTGGGAGCCGGGACTCCTGGGTTCTTTCCCTGCCTCGGGGAGGAGAATGGGGTCTGGTGAGTTCGAACGGGGGGTGTTGGGAGCCAGGACTCCTGGGTTCTCTCCCCAGCTCTGGGAGGGGAGTGGGGGCTGGTGGGTTAGAGCAGGGGGGCTGGCAGCCAGGACTCCTGGGTTCTCTTCCTGTGTCTGTCATTGACTCACAACATGACCTTTGGGCAACTCCTCCCCCTCCCTGCGACTGGGGCCCGGCGGCAGAGGGTTGGTTGGGGGGGGCTCGGCCTGTGGCCCGCTGGCTCACCCGCCTCCCCCCCGCCCCCCCTTGTAGCAGCGAGCAGTCTGCGCGGGTGAAGACCCAGAAGGAGCTGATGAAGGCGCTGAAGGAGATGAAGATCCGGCTGCCCTCGGAGAAACGCGGCAAAGGCCAGTCGGGCACCTTGGCCACCTTGCAGTACGCGCTGTCCTGCGTCAAGCAGGTGCAAGGTAGGGGGCGCTGGGCTGGCGGGGTGGGGTTGCGCTGGGCCGGCTGTGGGGGGCGCGGTGTGGCGGGCGGGGTGCTGGGGCGGTGACCTGGCAGGGGGGCACGCTGTACCAGCTGGGGGGGCGCTGGGCTGGCGGGGAGTCCCAGGCGAGATCCAAGGGACCTACCCGCCCACTCACTGTCTGTGGTACCGCGGAGGCTGCCGGGCAGGGCTGTGCCCGGCCTGTGGTGGGCAGGGGGTGCCCGCACTCCCAGTGCTGATGGGTCTCTGCTCCCCCCGCCCCCCCACAGCCAGCCACGACTACTACCAGCAGTGGGCCATCGACGAGAGCCATCCCTGCTACCTGGACGTGGCCACATATACCATCGCCGAGCTGGAGGGCATGACCTCCGAGTACACCCTGAAGAACCCCGTGAGTGCCCCCCCCCCGCCCCCTCGCGGGAGCTGCTCCCGGGATCCCGGCGCTGCGAGCCCTCTCCGGCTCCCCTGGTGTCCCAACTGCCCCCTGTCCCCTCCCCGCAGGACATGTTCGCCGTAGCCGTCTCCTTCGTCACGGGCAAGATCCTCTACATCTCGGACCAGGCGGCCTTCGTCCTGCACTGCAAGAGGGACGTCTTCAAGGGGGCCACCTTCGCCGAGTTCCTGGCCCCCCAAGACGTCAGCATCTTCTACGGCTCCACCGCCCCCTACCACCTGCCCTCCTGGAGCGCCTGCACCTCGGCCAGTGAGTGCCTGGGAGAGGGCCGGGGGTTGGTGGTTAGAGCAGAGGAGGCTGGGAGCCAGGACTCCTGGGTTCTTTCCCTGGCTCTGGAAGGGGCACAGAGCCTTCCCAGCCCCCCTGCTAACCCCCTGCCCCTTGGCCTTTGTCCCCAGCTGTGGCCGCTGTGGACTACACCCAAGAGAAATCAGTCTTCTGCCGGATCAGGTGAGTCCCACCTGCAGCAGGCGGGGTACCGTCTCTGAGGGCGTGCAGCGCTGGGGGACCCCTAGGGACTGGGCTGTGTCTGGCATTCAGATCCCACGCGGCAAATCCCAGCCAGCTTCCCTGTGCCGTGCTGGACCCCCTATGGGCTTGTGCCCCACATCCCAGCGTCTCCACTGCCGCCTTCTCGCTCCCGCCGGGCCAGGCTGCGAGACGGGCGATCCTTGAGGCTGCGAGACGGCCCCGGATCCGTCTGCTGGGACCCAAGCTCCCTCTTTGGGGAAACTAAGCTGACCTTGTCTGTGCCCCCTCTTCGCCCTCGCTCACTTCGGCATGGGCAGTGCCGCCGGGAGAGGCAGGGCACCCCGTGTTCACAGCAGCTCCTAGGCAGGGGCTGGGAAGGGGACCCCGTGTTCCCAGCTGTCCCTGGGCAGAGGGGAGAATCGGGGGCTGAGGTGGGGACCCACAACCCGTGTTACTAGCTGTGCCTGAGGTGAGGGATCTGGGGCGGGGAAGGGGACCCCGTGTTCCCGGCGGCGCCTAGGGGAGGTGGGGCGGGGAAGGGGACCCCGTGTTCCTAGCCGGACTGAGGAGGAGGCATCTGGGGCTGGGACGGGCAGCAGGCAGCAGTGCCGGGGGCTGGGGCAGGGGGCTCCTGCGGTTGTCGTTGCTGGTTGGTCCCGGTCTCCTCTGGCCTCTGGTCTTATTGCAGGCGTTTGTTTCTCAGTGGAGGCCGCGGCCGGGAGCTGTGTTACACCCCCTTCCGGCTCACCCCTTACTTGGCCAAGGTGCGCCCCGCGGCCGGCACCGAGGGCCAGCCCTGCTGCCTGCTCATCGCCGAGCGCATCCACTCGGGATACGAAGGTGAGCTGGGGCGGATGGGCCAGGGGAGAGCCCCTCGGCTTCCTCCCTCTGCCTGTGCCCCCCAGCCTGCGTCCTGACCCCCGCCTGCGTCTCGTCCCCCCAGCTCCCCGGATCCCGCCCGATAAACGGATCTTCACCACCAGACACACCCCTAGCTGCTTGTTCCAGGACGTGGACGAGAGGTGAGCAGGTTGGCAGAGCCTGGGATTGAGGGGTTGGGGGAGACCCACTATCTGTCCAGGCTGCCCCCCAGCAGAACAGCGAGGCTTGGAGGGTCCCCGGTGAGCCACCGTCGCCCCCTCCCACCTCCTGTCGCTTTGGGTCAGCCTTGTCTGTAGCTGGGCTGTGGGTCCTGTCGAGGCCAGGACCTTGGTGGGTGGGGGGGCCGCCCAGGGACCCCAGCTCACGGTGTCTGTTTTCCCAGGGCTGCCCCCCTGCTGGGTTACCTGCCCCAGGACCTGATTGGCACGCCCGTCCTCTTCTACCTGCACCCGGAGGACAGGCCGCTCATGCTGGCCATCCACAAAAAAAGTGAGTGTGTGGTGGTGGGGGAATCCTGGGGGTGTCTGAGTGAGGAAGGGGGAATCCCAAGGGTGCCAGGGGGGAAAGAACCAAAGGGTGAGCGTCATATGCGGCTCCCCATTCGGATGCTGACTCTAATCCACTCTCATGCTTCAGGGCTTCAGCCTGGAGCCTGCCGGGGTCAGGAAGGGAGATTGGTCCCCCTGTGCAATTGGCAAAATCTGTTCAGGGAATTTTTTCCACCTTCCTCTGAAACGTCCGAGCTCAGCTCCAGGGTGGGCTGGTGACCTTAGCTGACACACAGAACCTCTCCCTAGCTGTCTGGGTGATGGGGCTGGGTCTCCGTGGGGTCCAGTGCATTGCCAGGTGTGGGGTCAGGGAGGAATTCTGCCCCCATCCCAGCAACATCAGCCCGGCCTTGGGGAGTTTTCACCGACTGGCATCAGCTGGCCTTGTCCAGTCAGTTCCCTGCAGTGGAGAGGCTGCAGGCAGCAGGGGCTGGAAGCCCGGACTCCTGGGTTCTCTCCCTGGCTCTGGGAGGGGAGTAGAGGCTGGTGGGTTAGAGCAGAGGGGCTGGGAGCCAGGACTCCTGGGTTCTCCCCCCGGCTCTGGGAGGGGAGTGGGGGCTGGTGGATTAGAGCAGAGGGGGCTGGGAGCCAGGACTCCTGGGTTCTCCCCCCGGCTCTGGGAGGGGAACGGGGTGTGTGTATCTCAGACTCTGATCCGTATTCCCACCCCCCTCCCAGTTCTCCAGTGCGGCGGGCAGCCCTTCGACCACTCCCCGCTCCGGTTCTGCACCCGCCATGGTGAGTACGTCACCATCGACACCAGCTGGTCCAGCTTCGTCAACCCCTGGAGCCGCAAGATCTCCTTCGTCATGGGGCGCCACAAAGTGCGCACGTGAGTACCGGGCCCCCACCCACCCCTGCCTCTGCAGCTCTCTGGCCGCCTCGCGGTCTTGGGGGGTCCGCCCACCTCGCCCTGACCCTTCTCCCCCCGCCGCCGCACAGGGGTCCCCTCAACGAAGACGTCTTCGCGGCCCCCAAGGCACTGAAGATGCGACCGCTGGAGCCAGACATCCAGGAGCTCTCGGAGCAGATCCACCGGCTGCTGCTTCAGGTGGGTCATGCTCCCTTCTTAGCCCCCCATGTGCCCCCTGCCACCAGATGCCTCCCTCTGAGTGCTAACCCCCCACACCTTCCCTTCCCCCCACAGCCTGTGCACAGCAACGGCTCCGTGGGGCTCTGTAGCATGGCCAGCAACGCCTCCCACGAGCAGTTCCTGAGTGCGGCCTCCTCCAGCGACAGCAATGGCCTCCTCGCCGAGGAGATGCCGGCCCAGCGGCCGGTAAGAGCCCCTACTCTGGGGGGGGGAGTGGGGGCTAGTGGTTAGAGCAGGGGAGGGGACTGGGAGCCAGGACTCCTGGGTTCTCTCCCCGGCTCTGGGAGGGGAGTGGTGCCCAATGGTGAGAGCAGGGGGGGCTGGGAGCCAGGACTCCCGGGTTCTCTCCCCAGCTCTGGGAGGGGAGTGGGGGCTGGTGGGTCAGAGCAGGGGGGGCTGGGAGCCAGGACTCCTGGGTTCTCTCCCTGGCTCTGGGAGGGGAATAGGGGCTAGTGATTAGAGCAGGAGGGGGTTGGGAGCCAGGACTCTTGGATTCTCTCCCCGGCTCTGGGAGGGGAGTGGGGCCTAGTGGTGAGAGCGGGGGTGTGTGGGGAGACTGCTCCCTTTCCCATGGCCCTGACCCCACCTCCTGTCCACAGATGACCTTCCAGCAGTTCTGCAAGGACGTGCAGATGGTGAAGAACCAGGGCCAGCAGATGTTTATCGAGTCCCGCACCAAGCCTCCGGCTGCCAAGCCCCCCACCGCAGGTGAGAGTCCTGGCCCCCCCGTGGCCGGGAGGGGAGGCAGATTGGAGGGGAGGGCGGGTTGCCAGCTTGGGTACCAGCCCCTCTTCGGTCACCCATAGTTGCTGGGGAGACACAGGCAGGGCCCCTGTGTGAGGCGGATCGAGGGCAGCTCCAGCTGATCTGGGTCCCCTCCTCGTTCCAGGCCTGGAGACGTCCCAGCACGGCGACAGGCCAGGCAGGGAGGCCCCGTGTGAGGCTCAGCGGGGCCCGGGCCAAGTGGTCTCTTCCGAGGAGTCCAGCAGGAAGGAGCCCTCCAGTTACTCCTACCAGCAGATCAACTGCCTGGATGGGATCATCAGGTGAGCAGGGGCTGGGGACCCCAGGTCAGAGCCATTCCCCACACTGGGAGTTCACCCGGCGCTGAGATGCAGCCACCTCTGGGGCGGGGCGGCTGGTTATCCAGGGACCCCTCGCCCGGCGCTGAGATGCAGCCACCTCTGGGGTGGGGCGCCTGGCTATATAAGGATCCCTCGCTAACCCTGGGACCTGTGGTTTTTTAAGGTATCTGGAAAGCTGCAACATCCCCAGCCGGGTGAAGCGGAAGTGCGGCTCCTCCTCGTACACTGGCTCCTCCAACTCCGACGACGACAAACAGCGGGCAGGCCGGGAGGCGGCTGGCTCGGCAAAAGGTAGCATCCCGCCTGCCCCGTTCTCCCCCACCCCTCCCTGGTCCACCTGTTGCCCTCTCCCCCTCTCTGGATATTACCCAGTTGCTGCTGACGGGGATTGCTGGAGGCAGGTCCCAATGCGGCCCGGGGGCAGCTGCTGCTAACGGCCTGCGATCCATCCGCCCGGCTGGAGGAGCCGGGTGAAATTCGGCCAGCGGGAGCCACGTTTCGGGGCCGTTGACGTCCCGCCCTTCAACCGCCTCGAAACGCTTCCCTCCCGTCCGTGTGTTAACATCTGCCGGCTCCCGACACCAAAACTCCCTTGAAATCGAAACGATTTCGGGACACGTTTGGGGTTGCAGCCACGTTTTCCCTGCGGGAAAACGGCCCAGGAAGGTTGTTTATCCCCCCGTCTGTCCTCCTCGCCCCCCATGCCGCCCCAGGGACCGCGGCACGCCCCCCCCCCACCTCATTAACCCCTCGTTCTCTCTTTGAACAGATGCGGCGGAGGAAATGCTGCCCAGCCGGTCCAGGAGGGAGGAGGAGGAACCCGCCGCGGCGGTGGGACCCGCGCTGGCCCCGCTGGCTTTGCCCAGCAAAGCCGAAAGCGTGGTGTCCCTCACCAGTCAGTGTAGCTTCAGCAGTACCATCGTCCACGTGGGAGATAAGAAAGCCCCGGAATCGGGTACGGGAGGGGAAGCGCCGCTGGGCTGGGGGGCCGGCCCGGGGCCGCTTCGACCCCGGGTCAGCTCTGGGCAGCAGTTATGCCCGTAGCAGTGATTTTTGAAGAAGAATAAGTCCTGCCCCCTATATGCCATGGGGTGATTGATGGGGAGCTTCCCTTTCCCCCCCACCCCCACCCATACGGGCAGGTGTGTGCCGGGTAAGGGTGTGTGCCTAGGGGCCTGGCTGCGCCCAGCCATGCGGGTCGAATTGATGCTAAGACAAGCCAGCGGGTGGCCACCCGAAAGCCTGGTCCGGTGCATGACAGCAGTTGAGGGCAGAGCTTGTGGGAGGGAGTAGGGGAGCCCTGCATTGGGGTGCTGGCCCGGGGCCGACGGGGGAGTCTGTGTTGGAGCCAGTCCACCCCCCAGGTAGCCTGTGGAAGGGTTCCCCCGCAGCCCCTGCTTACAGGCTGGACCTAGGAGTCAAGGGCCCGGTGACTGCTAACCGCAGCTCCCATCTGCTCTCACAGTACAGCCTGCAACGTTTCGACCGGCCTGTCTACACCCTGACCCTGCGCCTCCCCACGTGGCCGGGATATCCCCTGGATCCTCCCCGATCAATGAGCGCCACGCGAGCCCGGGCCAGGCTCCCTTCGAGGAGGGAAGCGTGGGCGGCCGCTCTGGATGCCCCCGGCGGGCCCGGCACACTGACGACATGGAACGCCAACACAACGCCCAGCGGCACCTGAGTCCGCACGGCGGTGACTATCCCTGCGCAGCGACCACAGCAGCAGAAACGGGAACGGCAAGGACTCGGCCCTGATGGAACCAACCGAGAGCAGCAAGAAGGTAGAAGGGGGACGGACCCCAGGCGTCCGGACCCCGGGGACGTGAGCGCGCCAAGGTCGGCGGCGAACCCCGACGTCCGGCGTGGGGGGGGAACCGAGCCGGAGCGGCAGAACCCTTGGCGTCCCCAGGGGTGAGGCCCCTCTGGTCGCCCTCGGGGCACCCCCGTCCTGCCCCCGGCCCATTCCAGCCGGAGAGGGTCCCGGTTCTGAACAGCCCCAGCTCTCATCCCCGCGCACCAACTCCCAGAGTCCCATCCCCCAGCAAGCTCCAATCGTCCTATCAAGGCCTGCTGACCACTCAGCTCCGAGCAGAAAACCCCTCACCAGCGGCTGCAGGTAGCGGCACAAGCGGATGGGGGCCGGGGTGGTGGTGCAACGTCAAGTCCTAGGCGATCCTTCCCCCCCCCCGCCCCTTACACACCATGTTGTGCATAGCCATGCTGCAGAACATCAGTTCCTCTCACCTGCTGAGAAGCCACTTGCAGAATACAAAGTAGGATGTAAATAGGGATGGGACCAGTGGTTAGAAGCAGGGCCTGGGAAGCCTGGGACTCCTGGTTCTTTCCCTGCCGGGAGGAAAGGGGTCTGGTGAGTTACCGAAGACGGGGGGGTTTGGAGCCAGACTCCTGGTTCTCATCCCAGCTCTGGGAGGGGAAGTGGCTGTGGGTTATGAGCAGGGAGGCTGCAGCCAGACTCCTGGTTCTCTTCCTGTGTCTGTCATTAGACTCACAACATGACCTTTGGCAACTCCCCCCTTCCTGCGACTGGTGGCCCGGCGGCAGAGGTTGGTGGGGGGGGCTCGGCCTGTGGCACCGCTGGCTCACCCCAGCCTCCCCCTCCGCCCCCTCACCTGTAAAAAGCAGCGCAGCAAGTCTGACGCGGAGTGAAGACCCAATAAGGAGCTGATGAAGGCGCTGAAAGGAGATGAAGATCCGCTGGCCCTCTGGAAAACGCGGCAAAGGCCAAGTCGGGCACCTGGCCAACCATGCAGTACAGCCGTCACTGCGATCAAAGCAGTGTGCATAGTAGGTGGGCCGCTGGCTGGCGGGTGGGGTTGCGCTGGCCCGGCTGTGGGGCCGGTGTGGCGGCGGGTGCTGTGGGCCGGATTGAACCTGGCAGGGCAAACGCTTGTAACCAGCTGGGGGGCGCTGGGCTGGCGGGAGTCACCGGCGAGATCACAGACGGACCTACCGCCCACTCACCGCTGTGTAACCTGTTCATTTTATTTCGTGCGAGTGCGCACGGCAGGGCTGTGCCCGGCCCTGTTGTGGGGCAGGGGGTGCCCGCATCTTCACCAGTGCTGAGGGTCCTCATGCTCCCCACCGCCCCCACAGCCAGCCACGACTACTACCAGCAGTGGGCCATCGACAGAGCCCATCCCGCTACCTGACGGCCACAATACAACGCCGAGCTGAGGGAAAGACCTCCGAGTACAACCCCTGAAAGAACCACATGAGTGCCCCCACCCGCCCTCGCTGGAGCTGCTTCGCCCAAGGGATCCCGGCGCGGAAGCTCCTCCCGCTCCCCTGGTCCCAACTGCCCCTGTCCCCTCCCGCAGACATGTTCGCCTAGCACGTCTCCTTCGTTTCCACGGGCCAAAATCCTCTACATCTCGACCAGCGCCTCGCCTGCACTGCAAGAGGACGTCTTCAAGGGGCCACCTTCGTCACGAGTTCCTGGCCCCACAAGATCGTCAGCATCTTCACGGCTCCACAGCCCCCTACCACACTTCCCTCCTGGAGCGCCTGCAACCCGGCCAGTGAGTGCCCTGGGCAGAGGCCGGGGGTTGGTGTTTAATTGAGCAAGAGGAGGCTGGGAGCCAGGACTCCTGGTTCTTTCCCCTGCTCTGGAGGGCACAAGAGCCTTCCAGCCCCTCCTGCTAAAACCAACTGCCCCTTCCTTTGTCCCCACTGTGGCCTGCTGTGGAACTAACACCCAAGAGAAATCAGTCTTTCCTGCCGGATCAGGTGAGTCCACCTCAGCTAGGCGGGTACACGTCTCGAGGGCGAGCGCTGGGGACCCCAGGAACTGGGCTGTTCTTGACATTGCAATGCCTATCAGCAGGCAAAATCCCAGCCAGCTTCCCTGTGCCGTGCGACCCCCATGGGCTTTGTGCCCGCCACATCTGCCACGTCTCCACTGCGCCTTCTCGCATCAACAAGGCCGGCCAGCTGCGAGAACGGGCGATCCTTGAGGCGAGAACGGGACCACCGGATCCGTCTGCACCCAAATGCTTCCCCCTTGGGGAAAACATAGCTGACTTGAGTCTGTGCCCCCTCTTCGCCCTACGCGTCACTTCGGCATGGGCAGTGCCGCCGGAGAGGCAGGGCACACCGTGTTCACAGCACTCCTAGGCAGGGCTGGGAAGTGGGACCCCGTGTTCCCAGCTGTCACCTGGCAGAGGAGAACGGTGGGCTGAGGGGGACCCACACCCGTGTTACTAGCTGTGCTGAGGGTGAGTGGATCGGGCGGGGAAGGGACCCCGTGTTCCCGGCGCGCCTAGGGAGGTGGGCGGGGAAAGGGACCCGTTTACCATACCGGACTGAGGAGAGGATAGCATTCTGGGGCGGGAACACGGGCAGCAGGCAGCAGTGCCGGGGGCTGGGCAGGGGCTCCTGCGAGTTTGTCTGTTGCTGGTTGGTCCCGGTCTCCTCGGCCTCTGGTCTTATTGCAGGTCGATTTGTTTCTCAATGGGAATGGCCTGCGGCCGGAAAGTAGTGTTACACCCCTCCGGCTACCCCTATATTGGCCAAGGGCGCTCCCGCGGCCGGCACCGAGGGCCAGCCTCTTGCTGCTGCTCTATCGCGCGAGACGCATTCCACTCGGGATACGAGGTGAGCTGGTCGGATGGGCAGGGAGAGCCCCTCGGCTTCCTCCTCTGCCTGTGCCCCCAGCCTGCGTCCTGACCCCAGCCTGCGTCTCGTCCCCCCAGCTCCACCGGATACCGCCGATAAACGGATTCTCACCACCAACCACCCCTAGCTGCTTGTTCCAGGACGTGGACGAGAGGTGAGTCAGGTTGCAGAGCCTGGGATTGAGGGGTTGGGGAGACACCACTATCTTCCCAGGCTCCCCCAGCAGAACAGCGAGGCTTGAGGGTCCCCGGTGACCAACCGTCGCCCCCTCACCACCTCCTGTCGCTTTGGGGTCGCCTTGTTCTGTAGCTGGGCTGTGGTCCCTGTCAGAGGCCTAGACCTTTGGTGGTGTGGGGGGCCGCCAGGGACCCCACTCACCGGTGTCTGAATGTTTTCCCAGGGCTGCCCCACTGCTGGGTTATCCTGCCCCAGGACTATGATTGGCACGCCCGTTCCTCTTCTACCTGCACACCGGAGGGACAGGCCGCTCATGCTGGCCATCCACAAAAAAAGGACGTGTGGGTGTGTGGGGGAATCCTGGGTGTGCTGAGTAGGAAGGGAATTCCCAAGAGGTGCCAGGGGGGAAAGAAACCAAAGGGTGAAGCGTCATATCGGCTCCCTCGCGATGCTGACTCTAATCCCTCCTCATGCTTCAGGGCTTCAGCCTGGAGGCACTAGCCGGGTCGGAAGGAGATTGTGTCCCCCTGTGCAATTGGCAAATCTGTTCAGGGAATATTTTCCACCTTCCTCTGAAACGTCCGATGCTCAGCTCCAGGGTGGCTTGGTGACCTTAGCTGACACACAGAACCTCTACCCCTAGCTTGTCTGGGTGATGGGGGCGAGGTCTCCGTGGGTCCATGACCATTGCCAGTGTGGGGTCAGGAGGATCTGCCCCCATCCAGCAACATTCGCCCGGCCTGTTGGGGAGTTTTTCAACCGACTGCACATCAGCTGGCGCTTGTCCAGTCAAGTTCCCTGCATGGAGAGCTGCAGGACAGCAGGAGCTGGAAGCCGGATCGCTGGTTCGCTCCCTGGCTCTTGGTAGGTGAAGTAGAGGCTGGTGGGTAGAGCAGAGAGGGCTGGGAGCCAGGACTCCTGGTCCCCCCGGCTTCTGGGGGGAGTGGGGGCTGTTGGATTAGAGAGAGGGAGGCTGGGAGGCAGGACTCCTGGGTCTCCCCCCGGCTCTGGGTAGGGGAACGGGGTGTGTGTTATACTCAGACTCTGATCCGTATTCCCACCCCCCTCAGTTCTCCAGTCGCGGCAGCCCTTCGACACTCCCTGGCTCTGGGAGGGGAGGGGAGGGGGGGGCTGGTGGTTTAAAGCAGGGGGGCTGGGAGCTAGGACTCCTGGGTTCTCTCCCTTGCTCCGGGAGGGGAGGGGAGGGGAGAGGTGTGGGGTTGGTGGTTAGAGGGGGGCTGGGAGCCAGGACTCCTGGGTTCCATCCCCAGCTCTGCCGCTCGCTCACTGCGTGACGTCTCTCTCCCTGCACACGGCTCCGTGCAGCGGCCCCCCCCAGCTGACCCCGCCTCCCCCGCTTGGTCTCTCCCCAGACACGGCGATGCTGGAGGAGGGCCCCGCGCCCCCCGACCGGGAACAGTACCGCCGCGTGGGGCTCACCAAGGAGGTGCTGTCCGTGCACACCCAGCAGGAGGAACAGGCTTTTCTGACCCGCTTCCAGGAGCTCAGCCGCCTCCACGTCTTCGACGCGCCGGCCGGGCGCAGCCGGCAGGAGGGGCCGGGTGCCGAGCCAGGTGGGGTCTTCGTCCGTGGCCGGGGGGGTGGGGTTCGTGCCTGGCCCCTGTCCCCTCTTTGCTAACCCGCTGCCTTGTCTTGTCCTGGCAGGGCACCGTGGCCCGCGGCGGGGCGCCGGCCGGCGCGGCAAATCCAAGGCCAAGCGTGTCAAGCAGCACCAGGCATCTGACAGCACCGGCTCCCCGCCTCCCCCCGGCCCCTGGCCCCCCTCAGCCACCTCCCTGCCCTTCCCCACCGTGCTGCCCGTCTTCTCGTCCAGCCAGCCCCCCGCCGAACCCGCCTCCCACTTCCCCGCCCCCCTGGTGGCCCCCATGGTGGCCCTGATGCTCCCCAACTACGTACTGCCCCCGCCGTACTTCCCAGCCCCCTTCGGGGAGCCCTTTGGCCCCTGCCTGCCCGCCCCCCCCGAGGCCTCGCGCTCCACCACGCCCGAGCGGCCCGACTCGCCCCCCTTCAACTCCCGCTGCAGCTCCCCGCTCCAGCTCAACCTCCTGCAAATGGAGGAGGCCCCCAAGGCGGCCGAGCGGCAGGAGGCGCCTGGTGGTCAGGCTGGCGGGACGCCGGGCGCTGGCGAGCTCGGCCCCCAGAAAGAAACCGGCCTGGTAAGGAGCCGTCCACTGGGGAGGGGAGTGGGGGCTGGTGGTTAGAGGAGCAGGGGGGTTGGGAGCTAGGACTCCTGGGTTCTATCCCCAGCTCTGGGAGGAGCCGAGCTGGGCCCTCACTCTCCCTCTGCCCCTCCAGGGGAGGATAAGGATCTGGACGGCTCCTTCTCCCTGCGGGGGCTCCTGGGCTCGGTGGACCTAGCCCGCTATTACCGCTACCAGGGTTCCCTCACCACCCCCAACTGTGATGAAGTCGTGGTCTGGACTGTCTTCCCCGACCCCATCCTGGTGCCTCCTGGCGTGGTGAGTGCAAGTGTGCGTGGAGGGTGGAGGGAAGGGACTCCTGGGTTCTCTCCTCAACTGTGGGAGGGGAGTGGGTTCTGGTGAGTGAGAAAAGCAGGGGCTGGGAGTCAGGGCTCTTGAGTCCTCTTTCCAGCTCCCCTTCCCTCTGCTGTTCAAACCCCCACACTCTCTGCTCCAAAGTGATCCCCATCCCAACCTTCTCAGTTCTCTCCATTGATGGGGTGTCCTCCTCGCCACTCAATAGGGCATCCCAAGTTTGCCTCCTACCTCATTTTGTCCCTCCCCCACTAATCAGACTCCTTCCCCACAGGTGGCTGCGTTCTCCTCCATCCTCAACTCCACAGACTCACATGCTGGGCCCCGGCTGCAGAACAACTATCGGCCTCTGCAAAGCCTTGGGGATCGCCAAGTGCAGGCCTCCGCATCCCTCCGAGTCGCCCCCAGCTCCTCTTCCGCCCTGCGGCCTGCAGCCTTGATCCTTCTACTCATCAGTATCGCAGCAATCACCTGGCACCTATAAGGGGACAGAACCAGACACCGAGAGGCTAGACTTCGGCAGGGGAAGTGCTGGGAGCCAGGACTCCTGGGTTCTCTCCCCGGCTCTGGGAGGGCAATGGGGGCTGGTGTGTTCGAGCAGGGGGGGTCCTGGGAGCCAGGACTTCTGGATTCTGTTTCTGCCTCTGGTGCTGATTTGCCCCCTTCTCTCCTGCCTGGCGCAGCCAGCAGCAAAAGCAGCCACACCAGCAAATATTTCGGCAGCATCGACTCGTCGGAGGCGGAGCGGGCGAGGCAGCCACCGGGCAGGGTGGGGGCCGGCGAGCAGTTCATCAAGTATGTGCTACAGGACCCCCTCTGGCTGCTCATGGCCAACACTGACGAGAAGGTCATGATGACCTACCAGCTGCCTGACCGGTGAGGCGGGGGGGCAGATCTAGGGGGGCAGAGGCGGTCCTGGGGGGGGAGAGGGGAAGGTGATAGGGGAAGAGGCGGGGCTGGCGATTAGAGGGAGGGGGAGGTGGTCGGGTCAGAGCGAGGTGGGGAGCTGACCGGGGCATGGGGGAGGGTGACAGACAGGGAAGTGCTGCAAGTGGGGGGCAGAGCCGGATTCCCCCCCCACCCCTTTGACTCCGCTCTGTGCCCCCCAGCCCCGCGGCCGCTGTGCTGCAGGCCGACCGGGAGAAGCTGCGGGAGATGCAGAAGCAGCAGCCGCGCTTCACGGAGGAACAGAAGAAGGAGCTGGCCGAGGTGCACCCTTGGGTGAAGAAGGGGCTGCTGCCCAAGGCCATCAACGTCATGGTGAGCAGGGGCCGGACCCACCCAGCTCCCTGGGCACTGGCTAGGGGGGTTGTGATGGATTCGGTCACAGAGACCCCCCCCCTTGGGACTGTCACCTGATGTGCTGGAATTACCTCTGAGCCCGTTTTCCCTGCCAGCCTGGGTCTCCAGAACCCTGCCCTGCTGAGCCAAACACGCCAGCCTGCTGCAGCCCAGACCCACGTCTGATCCATGCCCCCGAAGCTGCAGACTTAACTGAAAACAGCTCAGCAAGTGCTCCTGTCTCCAGCCCCCAATGGGATCCAAACCCCAAACAAACCCGTTTTACGCTGGCTGCAGGGTAAACTCATAAACTGCCCAGCCGCTGAGAGAGATGCACAGCTGTTTGCTCCCCCATTAATCACTTAGCTTGGGTCAATTAATAAGCAAAAGTGATTTTATTAACTATAAAAAAGGAGGATTTAAGAGGTTCCAAGTAATAACACGCGGAACAAAGCAAGTTACCAAGGAAAATAAAACAAAACGCGCGAGTCTAAGCCTCATCCATTAAGAAACTGAATACAGGTAAATCTCACCCTCAGAGATGTTTCATTAAGCTCCTGTCACAGACGAGTCTCCTTCCTAGTCTGGGGCCAATCCTGTCCCCTGGTACAGCCCATGTTAGTTCCAGCTCAGGTAGTAACTCGGGGATTTCTCCCGACTGGCAGCCCCCTTTGCCCCCCCCCCCCCCCCTTTTATATCTTTGGCCCAAGGTGGGAATCCTTTGTCCCTCTGGGTCCCCACCCTTCTCAGTGGAAAAGCACCAGGTTTAAAATGGATTCTGGTATCAGGTGATGTAGTCAGATGGCTTGTGAGACTGGCCCACAGGCACCCAGGGAAGTTTGCGAGTAAACAGCCATTTACAACCAATTGTTCTAGTCCACGGGAGCCATCCAGCTTCCAACCCACCATTAATGACCCACACTTTGCATAATTACAGTAGGTCCTCAGAATTAACGTCGTATTCCTAGTTTCAGATACGAGACGGATACATTCATACAAATAGGGTGACCACACTCAGTAGATCATAAGCTTTGTAATGATATCTTACAGGAAACCTTTTGCATGAAGCATATTCCAGTTACGTTGTAGTTACGTTCACAAGCGTATTTCCATAAAACGTTACGGGGAACAACATCACAGGGGTGCCCCAGGTGCACTGACACCCTCCCTGCTCTCTCCCCCAGGCCTGTGTGGACTGCGGCAGTAACCCGGCCTCCCCCCTGGTGCCCCTCTACGACACGGAGCCGCACGCCATGGAGCTGAGCGCCACGCTGGAGCCCATGGAGGAGGGCAGCGGCGCCCCCCCCTGCCTGGACATGGCCATGGAGGAGGAGGAGGCAGGCGCCAAGAACGCTGGCTGAGGCCCCGGCCCGCCTCGCCGCACACTGCCAGGCAGCGCCGGCTGCCCCTCGGAGCCAGGCACCCGCATGGGATGGACCAGAAGTGCCGGCCCGGCCTTTGCCCCGGGACTCAGCCAGGTCGAGCGCAGAGCCGAGCCAGGCCCCGCTCCGGACCTTACCCTGCCCGCGGGCGCCCCCGGAGGCCAGAGCCCTGTGCAGGGTGGAGTATTTATTTTTGAAAGGTGTTTTTTGTATGAAAAGGCGGGACAATAAACCGCAGCTGCAGCTGTTCCCCGCGGGCGGCGACGTCCTAGTGAGATCCGCCGCCTCCTCTGTGCGCCGCCTCCCCCGGTCCCAGGGAGTGGCGTGGCCCACAGGCTTCGCCGACCCCCTGATGCACCTCCCTCACTTATTGTCCACCTGGTGCCAGTCTCTGCTCTAACCAGTAGACCCCACTCCCCTCCCAGAATCAGGGAGAGGACCCAGGAGTCCTGGCTCCCAGCCCCCCCTGCTCTAACCCATCAGCCCCCACTCCCCTCCTGAGTCCACGTTCCTTCTGCCACAGTGGGAACTGTCTGCTCCAGCTGCCCGTGTCCACCAGCCTGGACTGGCGCCTGCCTCGGCCTTGTGTCCCAGCCTCCAGCTGGGGGGTGCCATGTTCCCCAGGGCCTTCCCCCCCTGCCCATCTGCCCAGACCTGAGTGCCATCTCCTTCCCAGGGTGAGCCCTTGGCTCCACCGTGCTTGCCCTGTGGTGGGGGTGGAGGAGCTGTGCCCACTGCCCAGCGCCTGCCCCACTAACCTGATGTTTCTGAGCCACGCGCTCCCCTGCCCTGTGGGGGGGCGGCACCCACAACCATGGCTGGTTTTCATCCTTGCCCGGGAGGTTAGTGACCCCCTCGATGTACGTCCCCCGGGCCAGGCTGCAGCCCAATCTGAATGGGAATCGCAGCGTGGGAGCGGGGCAGCTCTCGCTCTGTGGGGTCCTGCGGCTGCGTGGGCTGGCAGAGGCCCCGGACACCCTGGCAGAGGGGTCACCCAGGAGCCCTGTGGGTGGTTAAAGGGGGAAGACGCTAGGAGCCCACGTAGGGGAAGGGACAGTTTGAGACGGGAGCAGGGAGAGCTCGTCAATCCGGCCAAGCTCTAACCAGATCCATGGGATGTTGGCGCTGGCCTGACTCCGCAAGGAAATACAGTGCGAGTTTTTCACTGCCAGCCGACTTAACCCTGGGCCCTGTGTCGGCCCCCTTCTCCAAACCGTGACCCTAGCGGAGGCAGGAGAGGAGACTGGCTCGCGGGTGGAGGGACTTGTGGGTGTGCCAGTGTATGGAGGTGGGGGCCAGGAGACGGCGCATCCTATTTACGAACGCCCCTTGCAAAATGGGGGGGTGGGAGAGAACAACATCCTGGTAATGGCCCCCGGGGGCTGAGTGAAAGTAACCCCTGCTGCCTGTGTCTGCCGGGAGCGTGAGGCTGTTCCTCAGGGAGCAGGTAGCTTTCCCCCCAGCTGTGGCTGCCGAGCGCTTGACCCCATCGCTGTGAGAAAGGGGGGGCTGCCCCTTGTGCCCAACGCTGCCTGAGTTTGCCGAGAGCCTGAGCCTGTTGCTGCAAGAAGGGAGAGCTGCCCCTGTGGGACAAACAGTGCCTGAGTTTGCCGAGAGCCTGGCCCTGTTGCTGCGAGAAGGGGGAGCTGCCCCCCATGGGATCATCGCTACCTGTGTCTGTCACGAGCCTGAGCCCCTGATGACATCATTCCGGTCAGGGCTGAAGCCCGGTTTTCGCGTCGCTGTTTCACCGCCGCTCATTGTAGTAGCTGGGAGTTTGAGAGAGGCTGGGGTCCTGATGATCAGCTGGTGTTTGGTTACTTTCCCCAGGGCACACTCCCTTCCTGCTACTGGTGCCCTGGGGGGTGGGCAGGGCTTCCCTCCCCCCCCATCCCTGGGGGCATCTCCCCACAGGCGCACCCCAGGTCACTGTCTGCTTCATCCTTCCCTATATGATTGCACCAAGCCTTGCGGGGCCGCCAGGCACAGGGGGCTGGTTTTCTGGCAGAAACGCCCCACCCCTGGCTCTAGGGGCTTTGAATCCAGGTTGAGGGCTCTTACCCCCCCTCTGCCTTGTATGGGGCGGGCTCTGGCCTGAACCCCACAGGTGGGGTGCTGGGGCTGATGTCTGCTCTCCCCTTTGCCCTGATGGGGCTGGGATGGGTGACCCCCAATGCGGACTGGCCTTCAGGCCTGCTGAACCCCCCCCCAATTCCAGCTGGTGCTATGGGCCTCACCCGCTCCCCCTCCTTTGGCATCTGGGGCCCCACCGTCTTACCTTGCCAGCCCCTCACTTCCTCTAGGGCAACCCCAGTAATCTGGGATCCTATCCTCAGGGCCCGGGCAACCGGGGCTTTGTGGGTCAAGCCTGGGAGTGGGATTGGAAGAGGCAGTGGGGCCCAGGCCTGGCGTAACCCCCCCCCACCCACACCCACTCTGTCCTTTGGCTGAGTTCACCTTTCCCGTCGGGTGCTCTGGTTCGGGGCACAGTGGAGCTAGCGCGTATTTGCCACCCCAGGGCCACCTCCTCGAGGTCGCCGCAGCCAGGAGGAAGTCACCTCATCACAGCTAACGGGTAGCCGTACTATGGGAGTGGGGAAACTGAGTCACAGAAACTGCACTGGGGTGGGAGCAGAGCGGTTACCCCGCAGGTGGCCCGGCAGGGCAGTTAGCAGCCCATGGCTGCACGGGGAGCCCACGATGTGCCCCGGGTACATCTGGACGGGGATGGCAGGTAGATGTGGGAGGAGAATGGGAGCAGCGGCTAGATGTGGAAGGGGGCACACAGGCCCCATAGATTTGGTCCCTTGGCCAGTCCATTTCTAGGCCATCTCCGTAGCATGGCTGGGCCGCGTGAGCCCGTACCTGGCCTACCTCCTGCCTCTTCAGTCAGGCCCGTTTTCCTTCGCTGTATTTCCTCCCCCTATTCACACTGGGGCACCCATCTGCTCTAGCCCCCAGCTCCGATGCCGCAGGCATATTCAGGGCCCACGAGTCTCCCTCTTCCCCCAAAGTTGGGCCAGTAAAAGATACTTCCCCTTCGCCGCCTCCCTCCAATCGACCCTGCAACCAGCGCGTTCCTCTGGCGTTGGCATCGAAACCCAAACCCCAAAGCCAGGGCTGTGGGCTCGCCCGCCGGCCGCTCGGCGTCCGTTCGCGAGCCGTTCGCCGCTGGGTTTCTTCAGCTCCGGCCTTAGGGTAGCTGAGCCCGTGTTTTACCCTGGGTGAGAGCAGGAGGGGGTTGTAGTTTGCAGTCTGAGGTTGGTCTCACGCTGGTAGCTGGGTAACAACCCCCGTGAGCTGCAGGATGATCTCAGGCACCCAGCTGCGATGGCCGAGTGGTTAAGGTGTTGGACTTGAAATCCAATAGGGTTTCCCTGCACAGGTTCAAATCCTGCTCGCAGCAATAAGCTGCTTTTGCTCGGAGAGGTGACGCCCAGAGATCTCACTGGCTCAGGGCATTTTCAGGGGTGAAATGCCAGGTAGGGGCCTGTGGGTTGGCCAGGTGGTTGGCACTGCTGGGTCCAGGAAAAGCAAATTCTGGGGTTGTGGGGAATGACCCCCAAATTCCTCTGATCCCCCATATGCTCGGAGACAGGGCCTGGGTGGTCAGCATTCAGGAGTCACGCTCTGACCCAGAGCTCCTTCCCCCCAACAAACCCGTCATCGACTCTCCAGCCAAAACCCCACCACTTGGGCTGGCCCCAGCTCCGGAGGGACCCTGCCCCCAGGGCCGATCCGGGGATGTGAGCCCGGTGCCGGAGCCCCGATCCCCACGGAGCGGCCTCCCCGGCCAGATGCCGGCAGGAGAAGCCAGGCTGGGTCTGCAGCCGGTGGCTGGAACTGGCCCTTGCGGGACCAAGCCACTGCCATCCAACCCTGAGCAAGACACTACCCCCCAACAGCACAGAGAGCCAGAGGGGCTCTGAGCCCCGCACAGCCTGCCCCCTGCCAGGATGCCAGGACCTAGGGGGGCTGATCTCCATGTGAATCTGGAGTCACCCTGCTGGCATCAGTGGGGCCTTATTTTCTTCTCAGTCACTCCAGTGGCATCAGAGGCACCGGTTCCCCTCTTGCTCACTCTGGTGTGAATCCAGAGTCACTCCACTGGAATCAGAGGGGGCGATTCTCCATTCACTCAATCTGGTGTGACTCCAGAGTCACTCCAGTGGAGTCAGAGGTGCCGATTCCCCGCGCGCTCATTCCAGTGTGACTCCAGGGTCATTCCAGTGGAATCAGAGTTGCCGATTCCCCACTCACTCACCCCGATGTGAATCAGGCGTCAGTGGCATCACACCGGGGGGCTCGGAGACCCCTCGCACGGAGAAGCCTGGCAGACGCCTGTCCTTCCTGGTGCCACCCTGCGCCATCTGCACCCAGCTTGTGCCTGCCGGCTTCTGGGCCCACCCAGGCTCTCCGGGGCATCACACAGCACGTCCAGTCGCGCCTCTGTGGTCCTCAGCTCCCGTGCGATCAACGTGCGCGTCCCATCCCCCCGGTCTTGTCCTGGCATCCGATCAACCCTTAGCTTGAGTGGTCTAGGTCACCGTGTGGCGCACACAGTCACGGGTGCATGCAGGCCCCGGAGCCCCAGGAGTGGTTTAGTTCACGGCATGGCAGGCGATTGCTGGGACTTATCGCTAACAGCGGTGGGTAACGGCGCATGCTCCAGGCTCAGCACTAGGGGGGCCACTGGATAGGGCAGGGGCAGGAGGGCTTCTGCAGCCCCCCAATAACCCCCCAAAGCAGGGGGGTCAAGGGCTTTGCCTGCTGAGGACACCAGAGACTAATTGTCACTTGGCTTGCCCCGTTTCCAAGTGCCCCCTGGCCCTGAGCCAGAAGCCCCTCCCCAGAAGTGCCAGTCTGAGATGCTGCCCCCGCCCCTCCCCGTGTCCCCATCCTACAGGCGCGGGAGGTGTGTGTGGGGGGCACCTGGAGGAATGGATTTGGTAGGGGGGTGGATTCTCAATGGAGAGACCAGGGAGACCTTTTTCGCACCGCCGGGAGTGGCTTAGCCTGTGGGACTCACCGTCACTGGAAGTCGCTGGCACGGATAACGGGACTCTGGGGAGTGAGCCCAATGGAGGAGGCTAACGAGGCTGGCATGGGGGGAGGGGGAGAGAACAGGGGTCACTAGTATGGGGGGAGAGCTGTGGGGCACACAGCATTCCTAGCACGGAGGAGGAATGGGGGGGCACAGAGCCCTTGGCAAGGTGGGAAATGGGGGGGGACACATGGTCCCTGGCATGGGGGATGAGAGGCTCGGAGGGAGACACGCATAGACCCTGGGGGGCAGAATGGAGGGCACACAGAGACCCTGGTTTGGGGGGTTCCCTGCTGCAGGGGGAGGAGGACATGGGCGGCACACAGACAGAGCCCATGCCAGGGGAGGGTGGGGGAGGGGCAGGAGCCCCTGAAGTAGAGGGAGACAGGGGGTGGCACACAGGGAGTGGGTGGGGGACAGAGGGGAGCATGAGCTCAGCCCACACAAGCTGCCTCTCATTGTCATACTATCCCCCCTTACCACTAGGGGGCGCTACTCTGAAAGGGGACAGAGCTGGGTATGGGGGGGGCGCGTGCGTGGATAGAGAGATAGAGGAGGTGTATGGGGATAGATAGATAGATAGATGGAGGGGTGTATGGGGATAGATAGAGGGGGTGGATGGGGATACATAGATAGATAGATAGATAGATGGGTGGATGGGGCTAGATAGATAGAGCGAGTGGATGGGGATAGATAGATAGATGGAGGGGGTATATGGGGCTAGATAGATGGAGGAGGTGTCTGGGGATAGATAGAGCGAGTGGATGGGGATAGATAGATAGATAGATAGAGGAGGTGTCTGGGGATAGATAGAGCGAGTGGATGGGGATAGATAGATGGAAGGGTGAATGGGGATAGATAGATAGATAGAGGAGGTGTCGGGAGAGATAGAGTGGGTGGATGGGGATAGATAGATTAGATAGAGGGGTGGATGGGGATGGATAGATAGATGGATGAGGATAGATAGATAGACAGAGGAAGTGTCTGGGGACAGATAGAGCAGGTGGATGGGGATAGATAGATTGATTAGATAGAGAGGGTGGATGGGGATGGATAGATAGATAGATAGACGGGTGGATGGGGATAGATAGATAGAGCGAGTGGATGGGGATAGATAGATAGAGGAGGTGTCTGGAGATAGATAGATAGAGGGGGTGGATGGGGCTAGATAGAGGAGGTGTCTGGAGATAGAGCGAGTGGATGGGGATAGATAGAGGAGGTGTCTGGAGATAGATAGATAGAGCGGGTGGATGGGGATAGATAGATTAGATGGATGGGGATGGATAGATGGATGAGGATAGATAGATAGATAGATAGAGGAGGTGTCTGGGGACAGATAGAGCGGGTGGATGGGGATAGATAGATAGATTGGATGGGGATGGATAGATGGATGGGGATGGATAGATAGAGGAGGTGTCTAGGGATAGATAGATCGATAAAGGGGGTAGATGGGGATAGATAGATTATATAGAGAAGTATATATGGGGATAGATGGAGGGATCCTCACATGTGGGGTTGTGGGGAGAAATGCACTGAGGAGAAGAACGTTGGGGGCTGGGCACAAATCCCTGTTAGACTTTGATCTCCCCCCACCCCGTCATTGTTCTGGTTCTGACCCACTTCCCCCCATGACAGAGGCCAGGGACCCCCGATGGCATGTGCAGGTCTTGCTTCCGCCCCGCCACAAAGGGGCTTAGCTGCAGCGAGCAGCCAAGGGTGGCAGGTTGAGGGGCGGCGGGGGATTAGTGCTGCCTCCTGGCTCTTTAATCCCCCCCTCTAATCTCTCCCCCCCACCCGAGCATGTGGGGCAGAGGGGCCTTTAATAGGTTTGCCCACCGACGCTTTAATTAAACTACCCGGCGAAGCACAACTGGACAGGCCGGAGACAAGGGGGAGGGTTTGCGGGGGCTGGATCCCTGGGAGCTGATGGGGCCAAGCCCCTGGAACTCGGGGAAGCTGAGGCCCGATTGAGTTCCCAGTGAGCGCACGTCGCACAAGCTCTCGGCCCGCGGCCCCGGGCTGAAATGGGTGGGCCGGACTCAGGCGAACGGTTCTGGCTTATGACTAACGACGCTAGAATTAACTGGCTGCTGCCACCTGACTGCCAGGACGATAATAATTCAATGACCTTTAACAGTCGGGATAATTGCAATGCGAAGAGCAACGGAGTTGAAGTCATTGTGTGAAATTTTCGTTTGTTCTGACTTCGCTTGTGATTTTTATGTAGCTGGTGGTAAAACTGGGCAAATCTCTAGCTGAGATGAAGGACCCCCTGGAAGGCCTCTGCATACTCCCAAGGGTACAAACACCCTGGCTGAGACCCACTGGGCTAAAACATCTGCTAGACAGTCTCCAGGCTGCTGAGCGATGGACTGGCCACCAGCCCGTGGGCCGCTTTGTTCCTGTGTAAAAGTGGCACCCCCCTGTGTAAAACTGGCACCGTCTTTCCAAAGACCTGGCTGGTTTCGACCACCAGCCGGTGTGTTGGCCCCGTCTTTCTTTGCTGGGGCAGAGAGACCATTAGGAGCCCAGAATTTCCTCCCTACGCCGGTCCTTCTACACAGGTAGCCTTGTGATATTGACGTGTTATATGGATCTATGGGGCACACACAGGTAACCCTGTGATATTGACGTGTATCATAAAGATCCATGGGGCGCACACATAACCCTGTGATATTGACGTGTATCATACCGATCCATGGGGCACACACAGGTAACCCTGTGATATTGACGTGTATCATACCGATCCATGGGGCGCACACATAACCCTGTGATATTGACGTGTATCATACCGATCCATGGGGCACACACAGGTAACCCTGTGATATTGACGTGTATCATACCGATCCATGGGGCACACACAAGTAACCCTGTGATATTGACGTGTATCATACCGATCCATGGGGCACACACACGTAACCCTGTGATATTGACGTGTATCATACAGATCCATGGGGCACACACAAGTAACCTTGTGATATTGACGTGTATCATACAGATCCATGGGGCACACACAGGTAACCCTGTGATATTGACGTGTATCATACTGATCTATGAGGCACACACACGTAACCCTGTGATATTGACGTGTATCATACCGATCCATGGGGCACACACACGTAACCCTGTGATATTGACGTGTATCATACAGATCCATGGGGCACACACAGGTAACCCTGTGATATTGACGTGTATCATACTGATCTATGAGGCACACACACGTAACCCTGTGATATTGACGTGTATCATACCGATCCATGGGGCACACACACGTAACCCTGTGATATTGACGTGTATCATACAGATCCATGGGGCACACACAGGTAACCCTGTGATATTGACGTGTATCATACTGATCTATGAGGCACACACACGTAACCCTGTGATATTGACGTGTATCATACCGATCCATGGGGCACACACACGTAACCCTGTGATATTGACGTGTATCATACCGATCCATGGGGCACACACAAGTAACCTTGTGATATTGACGTGTATCATACAGATCCATGGGGCACACACAGGTAACCCTGTGATATTGACGTGTATCATACTGATCTATGAGGCACACACACGTAACCCTGTGATATTGACGTGTATCATACCGATCCATGGGGCACACACACGTAACCCTGTGATATTGACGTGTATCATACCGATCCATGGGGCACACACACGTAACCCTGTGATATTGACGTGTATCATACCGATCCATGGGGCACACACACGTAACCCTGTGATATTGACGTGTATCATACCGATCCATGGGGCACACACAAGTAACCTTGTGATATTGACGTGTATCATACAGATCCATGGGGCACACACAGGTAACCCTGTGATATTGACGTGTATCATACTGATCTATGAGGCACACACACGTAACCCTGTGATATTGACGTGTATCATACCGATCCATGGGGCACACACACGTAACCCTGTGATATTGACGTGTATCATACCGATCCATGGGGCACACACACGTAACCCTGTGATATTGACGTGTATCATACCGATCCATGGGGCACACACACGTAACCCTGTGATATTGACGTGTATCATACCGATCCATGGGGCACACACACGTAACCCTGTGATATTGACGTGTATCATACCGATCCATGGGGCACACACACGTAACCCTGTGATATTGATGTGTATCATACCGATCTATGAGGCACACACACGTAACCCTGTGATATTGACGTGTATCATACCGATCCATGGGGCACACACAAGTAACCTTGTGATATTGACGTGTATCATACAGATCCATGGGGCACACACAAGTAACCTTGTGATATTGACGTGTATCATACAGATCCATGGGGCACACACAAGTAACCCTGTGATAGTGACATGTATCATACAGATCCATGGGCGCACACATGTAACCCTGTGATATTGACATGTATCATACTGATCTATGAGGCACACACATGTAACCCTGTGATATTGATGGGAATCATACCGATCCATGGGGCGCACACAGGTAACCCTGGGTGGCTGGGACTGGGGGCTGAGGCTGGATCTCTTGGGAAAGTTTGCACCTCCCCTCCCCCCACCGGCCTGGCCCCTTTTCCCCCCAGGTGTCAGTGGGAAGGGGGTGAGAAAGGGCCGGCAGATCAAAGGGGTCTTTGCAATTCGCAGGCGGCTGGAGGGAGGGGACACGTGCTGCTCATTAACACCTCCATGATTATGGGCTGGGGGGGTTGCTGGGAACCGCCCCCCCCGCTTTGCCAGGAATCCCTGTGTGTGGCTGGAAGGGGGGGAGCCTGGTGACCCCCTATCTGTGCACCCTAGGAAGATGGAGATCAGGGGTCCCCCAGCTCAGGGGAGACTTGGGAGCCCTCTACCACCCTGAAAGGAGGCTGCGTCCCCCCCCAAAGGGGTGGCCTCCTCCCCCACAATACCACGGCCATCTGTGATCCCTATGCGGCTCCCTGGCCCGGAGGTGGGGAGGAGGTTAACACCCCTGTACAGGACATCCCCAGAGGCTGCCTGTCCCCCCCACACACACACTAAGCTGAGAGGATCAACGAGAGAGCTCCCCCAAATCAGTGATCTTGGGTCCTGTCATGGGGAGGGGGAGCGCAGCACCCAGGGGGCTGCTGGCAGGATGAACCGGGGTGACGGTGTCTGGGGCGATCGGGGGGAGCGGGGACGGGCTGGGGGCAGAGGAATTACATTAGCAACAGCGGGTCCCACATGAACAGGGTGTCGGGGGAGGGGGGAAATTCGAGGGGGGTCTTGTGTCATCAATCAATATTTGCTCCCCTTTACCCCATGCTGGGCTTGAGAAGAAGTGGGGGGCTGGCGTTGGGGTGAAACAACCAGGTGCAAAGATCAGAGGCCAGTCATGTCCAGCGCTGCACAGACCCCAACCGAGATCAGGGTCCCTGTTATCTATCTATCCTCAGACACCCCCTCCATCTAGCTATCTATCTATCCTCAGATACCCCCTCTATCTATTTATCCCCATCCACCCCTCTATCTATCTATCCCCAGACACCCCCTCTACCTGTCTATCTATTTATCTATCTGTCCCCAGACACTTCCTCTATCTATCTATCCCCATTCACCCCCTATCTATCTCCAGACACCCCCTCCTTCTATCTATCTATCCCCCAACACCCCCTATATCTATCTATCTATCCCCATCCACCCCCTCTATCTATCTATCTATCTATCTATTCATTCCCAGATACCCCCTCTATCTATCTATCTATCAATCCATCCCCAGACACCCCCCTATCTATCTATCTGTCCCCAGATACCCCCTCTATCTATCTATCTATCCCCAGACACTCCCTCTATCTATCTATCCCCATCCACCCACTCTATCTATCTATTCCCAGATACCCCCTCTATCTATCTATCCCCAGACACCCCCCTATCTATCTGTCCCCAGATACCCCCTCTATCTATCTATCCCCAGACACCCCCTATCTATCTATCCCCATCCACCCCCTCTATCTATCTATCTCTCTATCAATCCCCAGACACCCCCTCTATCTATCTATCTACCTCCATCCACCCCCTCTATCTATCTATCTATCCCCATCTACCCCCTCTTATCTATCTATCTATCCCCATCCACCCCCTCTATCTGTCTATCAATCCCCAGACACCCCCTCTATCTATCTATCAATCTATCCCCATCCACCCCCTCTATCTGTCTATCAATCCCCAGACACCCCCTCTATCTATCTATCTATCCATCCTCATCCACCCCCTCTATCTATCTATCAGAGAGAGATTGTTGTGTCTGGGGGTGTCGCTCCCCATAGCTGAGTTTGGGGGTCTCTCCCTCCTCCGGTCTGTATCAGGGGCATCTCTCCACCAGAAGCTGAGTTTTGGGCTCTCCCTCCCCATATCTGTACTTGGGGGTGTCCTCCCCATACCTGAGTTTTGGGGGTCTCTCTCCTCCCCATGTCTGTACGGAGGTGTCTCTCCCCCCTAATTGAGTTTTGGGGTCCTCCCTCTCCCTTGTCTGATCTGGAGGGTCCCCCCCATACACTGAGTTTTGGGGGTCTCTCCCCTCCCATGTCTGTATCTGGAGGTGTCTTCCCCCATATTTGAGTTTGGGGGTCTCTCCTCTCCCTTGCTGTATCTGGAGGTGTCCTCCCCCAATACCTGAGTTTTGGGGGTCTCTCCCCTCCCATGTCTGTATCTGGGAAGGGTGTCTTCCCCCCAATGAGTTTGGGGGGTCTCTCACTCCCACATATCTGTAACTGGGGTTCTTTCCCCTGGAGCCTGAGGTGGGGATCTCTCCCCCACATTCTGTAATCTGGGGTGTCTCGCCCCCATATTTGAGTTTTGGGGGGTCTCTCCCCTCCCCATGTCTGTACCTGGAGGTGGGCTTCCATAACTGAGCAATGGACGGCCTTTGAGCCAAGCGGAGATGAGCCAGGGTTTCGCTGAAATCAAGGGGGTGTCAGCAAGGGGAAGGGGTAAGGTGGATGTCCCCCAATGTCGCACCAAAGCCTGCCAGAATTCACCCTGGTACCTCCGTATTGAGTTAGCCTCAGCATGAATACTAGCGATCCAGCAATCGTGCGCCACCCAGGCCTGAAGGAGGAAGATGCCTCGCCCTGTCTATCTGTTCTCCTGTTTGGACACATCCTGGTGGACAAATGTCTGGTGTGTGTGGTGTGCGTGCGCCTAATGACATACACTAACCAAAAGGGGGGAGATATTATCCCCATTGCTTTAAGTTTGGCAACCATTCCCACCGGTCCGTATCCGAGACCTCTTTCCATGTAGACGGCTTGGCGTCCAACACAGCAGCTTGCAACGGTTTAATGAAACTGATTTTCAAAGATCCCACCCCTAATTGAAGGATGGCAGAAAGGCTTCGCAGGAAGGTCTTAGCAAACATAGTTTAGAAGACGAGAGTTACAAAAGAGGATTTGATCAGTCTGTAAGTGGAATCACACAGAATATCAGGGTTGGAAGGGACCTCCAGTCCGAAACAACCCCCCACTGCTCAAGCAGGACCAAATCCCAAACTAAATCATCCCAGCCAGGGCTTTGTCAAGCCTGACCTTAAAAACCTCTAAGGAAGGAGATTCCCACCCACCTCCTATGGGAACAATTCCATCCTCACCACCCTCCCCAGGGAAAATAGTTTTTCCTAATATCCCAACCTAGACCCCCCCCACTACGCAACTTGAAGACCATTGCTCTGTCTGGGTCATTGCCACCACTGAGAACAGCAATGCTCCCATCCCTCTTTCGCAACGCCCCTTCAGGTAGCTGAAAGCAGCTATCAAATCCCCCCGCC
>NC_133779.1:23448326-23459931 GCF_003597395.2 Chelonoidis abingdonii | reverse complement strand
CTCTTCTCTTCTGCAGACTAAACAATCCCAGTTCCCTCAGCCTCTCCTCATAAGTCATGTGCTCCAGCCTCCTAATCATTTTTGTTGCCCTCCGCTGGACTCTTTCCAATTTGTCCACATCCTTCTTGTAGTGTGGGGCCCAAAACTGGACACAGGGCTCCAGATGAGGCCTCACCAATGTCGAATAGAGGGGAATGATCACGTCCCTCAATCTGCTGGCAATACCCCTTCTTATACAGCCCAAAATGCCGTTAGCCTTCTTAGCAACAAGGGCACCCTGCCGACTCATATCCAGCTTCTCGTCCACTATAACCCCTAGGTCTTTTTCTGCAGAACTGCTTCCTAGCCATTTGGTCCCTAGTCTGCAACAGTGAATGGGATTCTTCCGTCCTAAGTGCAGGACTCTGCACTTGACCTTGTTGAACCTCCTCAGATTTCTTTTGGCCCAATCCTCCAATTTGTCTAGGTCCCTCTGGACCCAAACCCTGCCCTCCAGTGTATCTACCTCTTCCCCTAGCTTAGTGTCGTTTGCAAACCTGCTGAGGGTGCAATCCATCCCATCATCCAGCTCATTAATAAGGGAGGTTAAGGGGGCTTTTGATCCCAGTCTATAAGTACACACTTAGGGAGCAACTACTTAATAACAGCCTCTTTGATCCAGCAGACAAAGGTCTACCAAGATCCACCCGCTGAAAGCTGAACCAGTTCAGGCTAGAGACACATAACTAGCTTCCCAAGGGCCTGGTGGGTTCTCTCCCCATCAGGGGAATTTTCCAATCAAGACAGGAGGGGGTTTCTTTCTTTTTTCCGCAAAAGAGCAGCCGTAGTCCAAAGAGGGATGAATTCTGGGCAGACAGGTGGTCGGACTAGAGCAATGGTTCTCATCCTTGGTGTGGGGCGCACATACAGCTATCTGTGTGGTACGTAGCCTGCAGCCTCACAAAATATGTGCTATCTGGAGCATAGGGTGGCTAGCTCCTAGCCCCACCCCTTCTGCCTCAGGCCATGCTCCCCACCACAGCCCTGAGCCCCCCACCATGGCTCAGCCTCCCCTGGCCTGTGATACCCGCCTCCCATGCCCTGGAGATGTCACATGGGCTACAGCTGTGTGCCAATTGGGCCACAACACCAGATGATCACGGGGGTCACCCGCTGGCCTTTAACTCTAGGAATCCAGGAATTTAACCAGCAACCGTGTTCTACCAGTGCAAAATCTGCGCCTAGGCTCTGCCGAGCCGTTTTGCTTGGGGGTGTTTGCAATTTTTTCATAGTTCAATCAGTAAAACTCCTAGTGTGGGGGCAGGAGACCTGCGAAGCACCTTCGTGCCGGTGTAACTGCGTCTGCATTAGGGCCGGTCGTATTGTGAAAATTAGCAAGACTGTTGGTTTGTGTGTGAGGTTAATCTGGTCTGGTTTTGCAAACAGCCCCCAGGGGTTATTGAGATAAACTCCAGTCCAAAAGCGGCCCAGTTGGGTGGCTGCAGCTGGCTAGAGCGAGAGGTGCCTGCTGTCTGCTCAGCCTCTGCAAGGGGTTTCCAGCGGCTGGAGTATGCAGGGGTGCGCAAGGGTCTGTCTTTTGCGCACCTCACGCTAACCGTCTCCCCGCCTTCATCGCTGGCATATAATAAAGGCCTTATGCAATAGAAAGTGCACTTAGGGTATTGAATCCATCTATCTGTGTCACTCAGATCTACCTGTCATCCAGCTCTGCCTGTACCTGTCACCCGGCTCTGCCTGTCCCTCTCACCCAGCTCTACTAGTCTATTCCACTCACCTCTGCCTGTCTGTGTCACTCAGATCTACCTGTCCATGTCCCCCAGCTCTGCCTGTCCATGTCACCCAGATCTACCTGCCCATGTCACCCAGATCTACCTGCCCATGTCACCTGGCTCTGCCTGTTCCTGTCCCCCAGCAATACCAGTCCATTCCACTCACCTCTGCCTATGTCACTCAGATCTACCTGTCCATGTCCCCTAGCTCTGCCTGTCCACGTCACCCAGCTCTACCTGTCACCCAGCTCTGCCTGTCCATTCCAGTCACCTCTGCCTGCCTAAGTCACCAAGCTCTACCTGTTCTTGTCACCCAGCTCTGCCTGTTCCTGTCACCCAGCTCTACCTGTCCCTGTTACCCAGATGTACCTGTGCATGTTACCTGGCCCTGTTTGTCCCTGTTCCCATAACCCAGATCTACCTTCCCTGTCACTCAGCTCCACCTGTCCATTCCACACACCTCTGCCTGTCCCTGTCCCACAGATATACCTGTCCATGTCCCCCAGCTCTGCCTGTCCCCTCTGCCTGTTCCTGTCCCCCAGAAATACTGTCCATGTCCCCCAGCTCTGCCTGTCCCCTCTGCTGTTCCCTGTCCCCCAGAATACCTGTTCCATGTCCCCAGCTCTGCCTGTCCCCTCCTGCCTGTCCTGCTCCCCCAGATACACTATCCATATCCCCCAGCTACTGGCCTGTCCCCTAGCCTGCCTGTCCCTGTCCCCAGATACCATCTGCCTGTTCCCCAGCTCTGCCTGTCCCTGCCCCCAGATACACCTATCCATGTCCCCAGCTCTGCCCTGTCCCTGACCCTCCAGCTCTGCCTGTCCCTGTCCCCCAGATAAACCTATCCATGCTCCTGCCAGCTCCAGCCTGTCCCTGTCCCCCAGAATACAACCCTATCCATGTCCCCCAGACATACTGTTCATGTCCCCAGCTCTGCCTGTCCCCTCCGCCTGATCCCTGTCCCCCAGCCCTGCTGTCCCTGTCCCCAGATACCCCTATCCATGTCCCACAGCTCTGCCTGTCCCCTCCTGCCTGTCCCTGCCCCCCAGATACCCCTATCCATGTCCCCAGCTCTACCTGTTTCTGTCCCCCAGATACCCCTATCCATGTCCCTCAGCTCTGCCTGTCCCTGTCCCCCAGAATATACTGTCCATGTCCCCAGCTCTCTGCCTGTCCCCTCTGCCTGTCCCTGTCCCCCAGCGCTGCCTGTCCCTGTCCCCCAGATACCCCATCCATGTCCAGCTTGCCTGTCCCTCTGCCTGTCCCTGCCCCCCAGATACACCTATCCATGTCCCCAGCTCTGCTGTCCCTAGCTCTGCCGTTCCCCTGTCCCCCAGATAATCATCGTCCCTGTCCCCTAGCTCTGCCTGTCCCTGCCCCCCGATACACCTATCCATGTCCCCAGCTCTGCCTGTCCCTGCCCCCCGCTCTGTCTGTCCCTGCCCCCCAGATACCCCTATCCATGTCCCAGCTCTGCCTGTCCCTGCCCCCAGCTCGCCTGTAGCAGTCTCTGCGCTCAGACCCATGGCTGCGCCCCCGCCGCGTCGCACGCGTTTGAAGTGCGGAGGGCGGCGCGGGGCGCTTTGATGTGGGGCCGGGCGCGGCCCCAGGTGCCAGGGCGCGTGGGGGCCGGAGGGGGCCCGGGGCCCGGTTCCCACCAACGTGGCGCGGCGCTAGGCCGGGATCAAAGGCGGCCGCGTTCCCACGGGCGGAACCTGCGGCGCCTGCGCTTCCCAAGTGCCCAGGGGAAGCGCTGGGGGGCCGGGGCCCTGCGTGAATCGCCCCCAGCCCAGGTCCCCAAACACCCCCTGGGTCCCCCGCTACCCCTCCTGAGACCCCCTCCGCACCCCGGATCCCCTCCTAGGTGCCCGTTACACCCCGGACCCCCGCCTAGATCCCCCCTTACACCCCGGATCCCTTCCTAGATCCCCCTTACACCCCGGACCCCGCCTAGATCCACCCTCCGCACCCCGGACCCCCTCCTAGACCCCCCCTTACACACCGACCCCCACCTAGATCCACCCTCCGCACCCGGAGCCCCTCCTAGACCCCCCCTTACACCCGGATCCCTCCTAGATCCACCCTTAACACCCCAGACCCCCGCCTAGATCCGCCCTCCGCACCGGAGCCCCTCCTAGAACCCCCCTTACACCCACAGACCCCGCCTAGATCCCCCGTTACACCCCAGACCCCCGCCTAGATCCCCCCTCCGCACCCCGGCACCCCTCCTAGATCCCCCTTACACCCCGGACCCGCCTAGATCCACCCTCCGCTCCCCGGACCCCCTCCCTAGATCCCCCGTTACAACCCCGGATCCCCTCCTAGATCCCCCTCGCACCCCGGCCCCTCCTAGATCCCCCCCTCCGCTCCCCGGAACCCCACCTAAGATCCACCCTTGCACCCCGGACCCTCCTAGACCCCCCCTTACACCCTGGATCCCTCCTAGATCCACCTTACACCGCCCGGACCCCCGCCTAGATCCACCTCCGCACCCTGGATCCCCTCCTAGACCCCCCTTACACCCTGGATCCCCTCCTAGATCCCCTTACACCCCAGACCACCGCCTAGATCCCCCCTCCACACCCCAGACCCCTCCCTAGACCCCCCTTACACCCCGGATCCCTCCTAGATCCACCCTTACAACCCCGGACCCCCGCCTAGATCAACCCTCTGCACCCGGATCCCCTCCTAGATCCCCTGTTACACTCCGGACCCCCTCCTAGATCCCCCTCTGCATCCCGGACCCCTCCTAGATCCACCCTCTGCACCCCAGATCCCCTCCTAGATCACCCTTACACCCCGGATCCCTCCTAGACCCCTCTGCACCCGGACCCCCTCCTAGTCCACCCTCGCACCCCGGATCCCCTCCTAGACCCCCCCTTAAACACCCTGGATCCCTCTGAGATCCCCCTCCACACTCCGGATCCCCTCCTAGATCCCCCTCCGCACCCCGGACCCCCTCCTAGATCCCCCTCCACACCCCGATCCCTGAGTCCTAGAGTCCACCCTCCCACACCACTGGATCCTCTGAATCCTAGATCCACCCTCCGCACCCTGGACCCCCTCCTAGATCCCCCTCCACACCCCAGATCCCCTCCTAGATCCCCCTCTGCATCCCAGATCCCTTCCTAGATCCCCAGTTACACCCCAGATCCCCTCCTAGATCCTCTGCTGCACCCTGGATCCCCTCCTAGATCCCTCACTGCACCCCAGATCTTTGTGTTAAACACCTCTACTTGATCCCAAAACATCCCTTCTAGGTCCCCTGCTGCACCCTGGGTGCCTGCATTAACCCCACCTCCTAGATCCCCCATTGCACTCATGGTCCCTACGTGAATTGCACCCCCAGGTCCCCAAACACCCCGCTAGGTTCCCCGCTACACCCCGGATCCCCTCCTAGATCCCCCTCTGCAGCCAGGGTACCTGCATTAAAGACCCCTCCTAGATCCCCAAACACCCCCCTAGGTCCCCTGCTGCACCCCAGATCCCCCACGACCCCCCACTGCACGCCAGATCCCTGGTTAGTCCTTCCCCAGTCCCATCCATTTTTTCAGATGGGGCTAGTGGTCCATGAGAGGAAGGGTTGAGGGTTGGGACTGGCCTGGGGGAGTGTTGTGGACCCTTCTGGTCAAGCGGCTGAGAGAGAGGATTTGTTCCCTTCTGGGCAGGGCCCTTTCACACTGTCCTGGCCTTGGCCTTGCCTGCAGGGAGTGGGGTTTGCTAGGACAAACCCAGGCAGGGCAGCCTAACTTGGCTCTCAGCAGCCTGGAGTCAGGTCCCGGAGCTCTTTGGGGTCGCTCTGTACTGAGCACTGGAAGGCCGTATAGGTCAGTCCCTCCTCTAGAGCAGGGCTCCCACCCTCCCAAATGGGCTCTCTCAATTCCTCCCAGCAGAGTTTCCTCCTCTTCGATTTCAAGGCTAGAAGGGGGGCTCGTGGGCATCCTGGATGACACAGGCCTTTGCCACTACAGAGGTACCCAGGTGAGGGCACGGCAGCTGGCCCCCAAGTCAGGAGCTGTCCTGAAATGAGTATGGAAGTGTTCTGGTCTACTAGCCCCCACTCCCCTCCCAGAGCCAGGGACAGAACCCAGGAGTCCTGGCTCCCAGCCCCCCCTGCTCTAACCCACCAGCTCCCACTCCCCTCCCAAAGCCAGGGAGAGAGAACCCAGGAGTCCTGGCTCCCAGCCCCCCTGCTCTAACCCACCAGCCCCCACTCCCCTCCCAGAGCTGGGGTGAGAGCCCAGGAGTCCTGGCTCCCAGCCCCCCTGCTCTAACCCACCAGCCCCCACTCCCCTCCCAGAGCTGGGAGAGAACCCAGGAGTCCTGGCTCCCAGCCCCCCCTGCTCTAACTGACACGTGGCCCCTCCCCCTCCGAAAGGTGGGAGAGAAACCAGAAAGTCCTGGCTCTAATTCTTGGCTTTACTCACTACCCCACCAGAGGCTGGCCCCCCTTTCCAGCAGCACCAGAGAAGCAGGGATTGGGGGTGTGTTGTGGGGGGGGGGTCTCTCTAGGGGGAGGCGCGGTGGGCGTACTGAGGAGAGGGCGGGGTGGGAGCAGGGAGTGTGAAGGCCCAGGGCCCCCAGAACCAGGCTTAGGGGGTTTGGAGAGTGCAATAGCGCACCTAAACCCGCAGTTTGTTCGCCTTTGACTGGGCCTCAATCGCGCCGGCCAAGACTTGGTGGGCCACTAGACCCAGGATGGGGGCGGGAGAGGGCGGTGGGCGAGCATAGGGCAGGGGGAGTCATCCTGCCGCGCGGCTCGCATCCCCACCACTTGCGCACAAGTTGTAGGAGTTCCCGCTACAATGCACGCCGCGCGGCCCGGAGAGGGCAGGCGTACCTGGCAGAGCTACCGGCAGTCGTGGTGGGTTGCGTGGGAGGGAGACGCTGAGAGGAACCCAGCGGAGGCCCAGAAGAAGTGGTGGCCATACTCAGCCACGTCACCACCAGGGCCCACACGCCTACCATGTGCTCGTAGTGAAAGAGCGTTGCCCCGCATAAGGACGCCAGCCCCCAAACAACCCCACAGCCCCGGGGGGCGAAGCGCCGCGGCGGCCCCTCTGCTCTACACTCGTTACGGTGGCTGAAACTGAGGCTTGTGTGTGAGGCACTGCTCCGTAGTCGCAGTCCCTGTCGGCAGTCGGTGGCCTTTCCGATGTATAAGATGCTAGGGCGCCGTGTACACACCTGGACCAGCACAGCCGAGCTCCTGGGTTCATGCCCCTCCCGAGGCTCCTGGGACTGCGGGAGTGGGGGCTCCGCGGTGAGCAGCACGCGCCGCGGCCCTAGAGAGCCAGCGATCTGCCTGGTGTATCCTCTCCCTAGCCCCCTCCCGCTCCAGCAGGGGCCAGGGGGCTGCGTGGCGTGCCCTAGAGCAGGAGAGGGCACTGGGAGCCCATGGACCTCCTCGGACGTTCTCTCTCGCTGTGGGACCCTCTGCGAGTGGCGGGGCTGTATCGGTTTAGACGCGATGGGCGGGCTGGCCGAAGTAAGCAGGGAATCGCACTCGTGCGTGCTCGTCAGCGGCTTTGGCGAGTGTCGGCATATCAGTAGCGGGCTGTGTTCGAGCAGGGAGGCTGGAGCAGGACTCTGGGTTCTCGGTTCCTTGGCGTGCTGGAAGGGGTGTTAGTGGGGACTGGTGGCCACTCGCCAAGCAGTGGGCTTGGACCGCCAGGACGTCCTGGGTTCAACAGCCCCTTTTACTGTTGTCAGTAGGAACAGCACGCGCACAGTCAGCTGCCCCGAAAATACTAAGGACAAACTAGAGCCACGTGTCCGTGCAGGGTGCCTGCCCCCCACCAGCCCTCTGTCTGGTCAGGGCAGTTACCATGGCTATGGTAAGCCAATCATCAGGTCCTCAAAAGTGAGAGATCAAGAGCCCGTCGCAGTGTGTGCCAGTGTCGCAGACCTGACACAGAGGGCTAGGCGGCCCACCCGCTATAGTAGTAGACTCTCTCAGGCGTACTACCCATCGCAGGCCCGGTTTCCCCAGTACAGCGCACTTCAACCATCGCTGCAACAGCCCTACATCCCCATGGCGAGGGGATACAGTAGCGCACACAGGAGCGTGGAATGCGCTCTGCAAGGGCACAATGTGTCTGAGACCCATCGCGAGCTCTCCCAAGCCTCTCCCCTGGGCTTCGCCAGCCCAGCACATCCAGCCGCGCCTTGGCAGGTCGCTCCGCGTTAGCGGTGGCGTTGGAGACACCCGAGCCCGCTGCTGGGGCTCGGCTCTGTCTCCTCTGGCCTGAGCCTCCCACCCTCTCTCCCCACGCCAACATTTGGTCACCGGTGCCTCATACGGGAAGGGGCACAGGCCTTCCCAGTACAAGCGAGGAAAAAGCAGAAGGCTACATCTTGACCCAAGGAGGTGTGGATCCACGCTTCCTCCCAAGAGCGGAGGTTGTTATGGGAAGGGCGCAGAACTCAGTCCCGCCCCGCAGAAGGTTGAGAGGCAGCTCAACGGCCCTTTCACACAATCTAGTCCTGGAACCCTAGGCCCTCCGTCGATTCCCAGGCCCACCGACACATCCCTCCAAACTTCGCAGCTCTCCACGAACACCAGCCACCAGAGCCTGCCCACGGCCTATGTGCGCCTGTGCAGCGGCCATGCACTAACGTGGGACACAGGCCCCGCTTTGGTCTCCCCTCAAGGCGGGTAGTCAGAGGGCGGTGCTCTCAGTTCTACCTCACGCGAGAACAGCTAGCCCACAGCGTGCTGAGCAAAGCAGACCGCGAATGGATGCTCCTGTGACCTGCAATAGACTAAGGTATAGGGATTCTGAGGGGTGGTGAGTGATAAGGGAGCACAATCACTTAGAGTGGGGTGTACCAGGGGGCCACAGGGGTGATCCTAATATAAAACTGGACAGATGGGACAAGTGCGAGATTGTGGTAAGATGGCGCAGTTAATCTGTGGGACAAGAGGTTTGCCCAATTCTCCATGAGACGGAGGCCCCTGACTCTGCTGGGTGCGGGGCTGTGTAAATTGAAAATAGCGCGGGGCCCTAGAACCTAGTATGCTGAGGAAACTCCAGGTTATAAAAATCCCCTGCAACTCGATAAATCAGGCCAATTAAAGCTATCCCTTAACACTCGGCTTCCCTCGTATTCAATCTGGATCCTTTACTGGTCTAAAGCAAGGCAGGATGTTGACCGCACATTAAGGAAGCGTAACCCGTTACGGCCCTAGAAGAGGAATCAATTAATGCATGTTTTACGGTGGCGGGATTACTCAGTTTTGGAACGACATCCTGGTATATCTCTCAGAAACGAAGCTACATCATGCAGCGCCGTTTAACTTCTATCTGGTGCACAGGATCTAGCCGGCAGCAGATCGAGGGGTGAAGTGGACAGTCCATCACGCGGGATACGGCACTTGTCATTTGAAGGCAATTGCACCGGTGTTATGGGAGATATAGTGAGAACTCGTTTGTCCAGGATTGCACTCTCCACTCAGCAGGGGAAGGATAAAGGCTTTCATTGGTGATTGTCTCGGAGGGGTACTATCGAACAGAGGTATGTTTTGATGAGAGTCCAAGTGCCGGTGATTGGTGTGCAAGTTAGACTCATCTTACAGGGAGATTATCTAAGCATGTTGACATAAGAAAGCAATTGGATTGACGCGCCCCCTCTGTGAACATGGCGACGATCAGGTGGTAGCGATGGTTACAGGAAGATGTCGCCCCGGCAATGTCCATGGGTCTACGGGGTATAAGAAGACTTCATGATGAGAACCCCATTAAGTTTCTAGAATTATTGAAAGAACCGGGTCCGAGCCTAGTGTTTTTGTGTTGTTTGTTTTGTTTTGTTTTCATGCCCGTCGTGAATTTTGCAAAATATAGAGTCATAGGACCCCTGGCTCCCGCAACAAAACCCATGGGAATTGGGCTGCGAAACTGTCAGTCTCACGTGAAATTACTGGCTGCAAATTCTGTTGTTCAGGTGCCAGTTCCAAGTGGCAGAGAAGTCCCGCAGTTTCGCTGTGCTCCAAGGGCAAAGAGGCGCGCTTATCAACCGTGAGGCACCTTTCCTGCGCCGCTGGATGAGTACGTCCCTGACGCTTGGCAAACAAAACGGTGAAGGAAGATAACGTTGTAAGATCACAGCAAGATCAAGGGTCAAAACAGAGAATGAAGGCCAGAATTGGGCTCGAGACTAGTGCAATAGACAAGCTCCCAAGTATCAGATTCCTTGCTGAACCAGAGCGATCTATTCTAGGAAAACCCCCCCAAGCCGCCCATGCTTGCAGAGAAAAAAGTTGGTCATGAACAGTAGAAATCCACCCACTTGGGCCTGTCTGTCCTTAATATCCCTGCCACATTTAAAAACGTTTTCCTACGAGCTTATGGAATTTGTTCTTGGCGCCAGCTGTCGCAGGCCACTCGAGAGGGGTGTTACATGTTTGGTGCTGCCGTGCTCTGAATGAGACAAACCCCTAGTCAAATTTCTAAGTTCCGCCAGGTGGTGTCAACAGTAGTCCTGCCTCCCAGCCATCCCTTACTTCGTCTAAGCGATAAAACATCCCAGTTGCGTGTCAACCACTAGATGTGGCGGGCGAATGTTGGCTCCTTAAGTTCGGTGCTTTTCAAAAAAAAATACATATACAGGAGCCCTCCCAAGCTGCCTAACAGAAGAGGAGTGGCCTTTGGTGAAGCCCGAGAGCGGATGGCTAGTAGTCCTGGGTCTTAGCCTCCCCCACTCTAACCACTAGACCCCGAGTCGTGCGGGAGCGCTCCAGGCCCTTGGGGCACGAAGCAATCCCGGACCCAGAGGGTTTCATGGTCAAGATGCAGCGGAGTGCTCAGTCCCATTGTTGACGACTTAGGTATGGTCTAGGAGCTTGACCTCCTGGAGAACACCAGACGCGTAGTGAGACGAGAATCATGAGAAGTAGCTTTACCAGGATGATCTTACCCATCAACCTGACCCCCCAACTCAGTCCTGTTTGACTGGGGCAGATCCTTTTCAATCTCCATGGGACACATTGGATTGATAAGCTAAGTCTCATCCACCACAGAACCCAGTTCTGGAAGTGGTTCCCTCTTAGGGTTATTACCCTCGATTGTCACAGCGGATCTCAAGTCGGACGGATCTTGGCTGGGTGCTAGTCTGCGGTTCTCCCATTCTGCCCTGACCACAAGCATCTCTCTCCCTTAGTCGTCTTCCGCGGAGTTAGCCCAACATCAGTGGGAGAGTTTGAGAATAGACCAAGCGACGATCCGAGCGTGCGACGCTGCGTCCCACAGGCCTAGGGGGGGCCATTAGAGGGGTTGAGGCAAGCCATATGCCAGTATGCCTCTTCCCATAGCGTGAAGGATGTCGCTCCTGCCCACCTCCCAGGGCGTAATAGCCACGATGGACCTGTCCGTCCTAGGAACGTTCGTCTACAGCTCAGAACAATGATATCCTAAACACTGACTTTACGAGACCTGTTACTGTCGCTAGGGGTTATCCGTCATGGGTCTCTTCGCCTATCCATCTTGCCAGTATGTCTCACCCTGGCACAGCAGTGGTGGCCGCATATACAGTATGCGCCCAACCCTCGCCAGCATCCCCGGCTACCGGTAAACTATTTGATGTGTGAAGAAACATTTAACCTTTGTCCCCTGTCTGTCTGTTTCCCGCTTTTTGTCCCCAATCCCCAAACGCCTCTTAATACCCCCACACGCCACCTGTCAAGGCCCCATGCGTGCCTATCATTTCATTGGGTTGACCCCTAGTTTTTGTGTTTATGAGAAGGGGTCGAGAAGCCACTTCGCTTATCTACTTTCTCCACCAGCCGTGATTTTATAGGATCCCCTCTAGCGGCATGTCTCTCCATTCTCCTCCAGTCG
>NC_133779.1:23443034-23448301 GCF_003597395.2 Chelonoidis abingdonii | reverse complement strand
GGGGGGGATTGGCCAGAGGCGGGTGGGTTGCGTGGGAGGGGAGACGCTGAGAGGAACCCAGCGGAGCCCAGAAGGAAGCTGCATCACCCTCACCAGGCAGCTTTTGTGTGTGAACTTCCCCCCAAAGGAACCCCCCAAACACACCCCACAGCTCAGGGGCCGCTCGCCCCTCTGCTCTACACTGTTACGGTGGCTGGTAGCGATTTGGGGGTGGCTTTGGTGGTTAGAGCAGGGGGGCCTGGGAGCCAGGACTCCTGGGTTCTCTCCCTGGCTCTGGGAGGGGAGTAGGGGCTGGTGTGTTCGAGCAGGGGGGGCTGGGAGCCAGGACTCCTGGGTTCTCTTCCTGGCTCTGGGAAGGGAGTGGGGACTGGTGCATAGAAGCAGGGGGGCTGGGAGCCAGGACTCCTGGGTTCACAGCCCCTTTTACTGTTGTCAGTAGGAACAGCAGCGCACAGTCAGCTGCCCCGAAATCTAGGCAAAGCCCTTCCCGGTGCAGGGTGCCTGCCCCCCCACCAGCCCTCTGTCTGGATCAGGGCAGTTACCTGTGCTATGGTAGCACCTATAGGTCTTAAGAGAGATCAGGGCCCCGTCGCACTGGGTGCTGTCCAGACCCACAGGGCTAGGCGGCCCATCCCCCAGAGAGCGTAGCCAGAGGGTGGGAGGGGAAACAGAGGCACAGAGCGTGGAATGCGCAGTCACAGGTCTGAGACCCCTCGGCAGGCCCCAGCTCTCCCCTGGGCTCCAGCCCAGGATCCAGCCCTTGGCAGCGTCCCTTCCCCTGGGTGAGCAGCCCGGGGGCCGGCTCTGCAGCCTCTTGGCCTGAGCCTCCCACCCCCACCCCATTTGTCCCCGGCCCCCTGGGCTTCCCGGCAGCAGAAGGCTCATAAAAGGGGATCACAGCTCCGTCCCAAGAGGGGAGGTGAGGAAGGAGACGCCCGGGGCGGGGAAGGGCCTGGCCTTTCCCACAGCCGGACCCGAGGCCCGGTTCCCAGGCCCACACCTTCCTGCAGCCAAACACCAGCCACCAGAGCCTGCCCACGGGGCCATAATGTGCCCTGCAGGCCACAGGGCCCCCAGGGGAGTCAGGGGGAGAACAGCAGCTGCTTGGCAAGCAGAGATAGATAGATAGATAGATAGATAGGGTGTATGGGGATAGATGGGGTGTACAGGGTTATACTGACAGATGGATGATGGGGGTGAATGGGGACAGGTAGATGGGGTGTATGGGGATAGATGGGGTATACAGGGTTATACTGACAGATGGACGATCAGGGTGAATGGGGACAGGTAGATGGGGTGTATGGGGATAGATGGGGTGTACAGGGTTTTATTGACAGATGGACAATGGGAGTGAATGGGGACAGGTAGATGGGGTGTGTGGGGATGGATATCTAGAGGGGGCTGTTGTGTGGGGATCCATTTCAGTAATGCCCAGTGGGAATTGCTGTAACTGTCCAGTCCTCTCGTGAATCTGGCTGAATTCTTTGTTTCAGTGAGTTCCAGTGGCAGAGAGTCCCGCAGGTTCGCTGGTCCAAGGGGCAAAGATCAGCTTTCAACGTGGCACCTTCCTGCGCCGCTGAACGTCCCTGAGCTCTGGCAAACAAACGGTGGGAAGGAAGTAACTTGTAAGACACAGCAAGATCCCATAGGTCAAACAGAGATGAAGGCCAGATGGGCTCAGGATAGGCCAGAGAACAGCTCCAAATCAATTCCTGGCTGAACCAGAGCAGATCTTTCAGGAAAACCCCCCCAGCCCATCTTGATAGAAAAGTTGTCAGTGACAGAGAATCCACCCACTTGGGCCGTCGTCCCTTAATTCCCTGCACATTTAAAAACGTTTCCAGTTTGAATTTGTCTGGCGCCAGTGTCCAGCCACTGGAGGGTGTTACATGTTGGTCTGCCCGGCTGATGAGCCCCCTGTCAAATTTCTGTTCCCCAGGTGGGTCACAGAGTCCTGCCTCCCAGCCATCCCTACTCTAAGCATAACATCCCAGCTGTAACCACTAGACCCTACTGCACAGCAAGGGAGAGAACCCAGGAGTCCTGGGTCTTACCTCCCCCACTCTAACCACTAGACCCCAGTCCCCTCCCAGAGCTGGGGCCAGAATCCGGAAGTCCCATGCTGTCTCTCCATAGGACTATGAATGAGGGGAACAGCTAGGAGAACAGGCTACCAGGCTTCCCAACAGGTTAGTAGTCTCAGCAGCTGGCCTGACGGATTCAAGCCGGCTTGGCGGATCAGGGAAACATCAGGAATTTTGAAGGCACAGGCCAGCTGGACTGGTCGTGGGAGGTGGGCAAACTGCTTCATGCATGGTGTCGCATTCCTGCCCACCCTGGCTAATAGCCACTGATGGACCTGTCCTCCAGGAACTTCTCTAGGTCTTTTCTGAACCCTGTTCTAGTCTTGGTCTTCGCAACATCCCCTGGCAAGGGGTTCCCCAGGGTAACTATGCGTTGTGTGAAGAAATACTTCCTTCTGTTCCTTTCAAACCTGCTGCCTATTCATTTCATTGGGTGACCCCTAGTTTTTGTGTTATGAGAAGGGGTAAATAACACTTCCTTATCTACTTTCTCCACACCAGCCGTGATTTTATAGACCTCTGTCATATCCATCCTTCGTCGTCTCTTTTTCAAGCTGAAAAGTCCCAGTCTTATGAATCTCTCCTCATACGGAAGCCGTTCCAGACCCTGAATCATTTTTGCTGCCCTTTCCTGAACCTTTTCCAATTCCAATCTCTCTTTTTTGACATGGGGCGACCACATCTGCTCGCAGTGTTCAAAGTCTGGGCGTCCCATGGGTTTATACAGAGGCAATAGGACATTTTCTGTCTGATTATCTCTCCCTTTCCCTATCGTTTCTAATATTGTTCACTTTTCTTGACTGCCACTGCACATTGAGTGGATGATTTCAGAGAACTATCCACAATGACTCCAAGATCTCTTTCCTGAGTGGTAACAGCTAATTCAGACTCCATCATTTTATAGGACTAGCTGGGATTATGTTTTCCAATGTGCATTACTCTGCATTGCTCAACAGTGAATTTAATCGGTCATTCATTTGCCCAGTCCCCCAGCTGGGGAGATCCCTTTGGTGTGCTTTGGACTTGACCTGTGAGCCAGTTACGCCTCGTCGGGGAACAAAGCTCTGCAAGGCAGTGGCTGGAAGAATTTGTTCAGTGGCTGAATGCCGGGGTTCAGGCCTGGTATGTACTCGTGTCTCTGTGAATGGGTGGATATAGCAGTGCACGACGCGCCGGGCTTTCCTCCTGGCCGGGCCCCCATGAGAAACTTCTCGTCTCGCTAGTCTTTGAGCTGGGGGCCCTCCCCCACCAGGCCTCACACCTCGGTTTTACGACACTGGGAAGTCCAGCCCGCGGCAGGTTCCCACGAGACGCAAGCCGCCCTGGGCTGCAACACAGGATAATAAATAGCTCAGACCTGCCGACAACCCCCTCCACACACACACTCGAGTCAGCGGGGGGCATTGCTCTGACCCCCACAGCAAAGGGGCCCCGTTGGCCGGAGTTGCTCCTGATTTTCACTGGGGTGAGTGAGGGGGAATTGGCCCCCTTGACCCCAAAGGACCATGGTGACTCACTAATGTGATGGGATAAGATATTGGTCATACTGCAGGCAACACATACCAACTCCACCTACAATCCAGCAGGGCCAGATCCCAGCTGGTGTCAATGGACATTGCTCCATTGGAGTCAATGGGGCCAGATCCCAGCTAGGGTCAATGGGCGTCTCTTCATTGGAGTCAATGGGGCCAGATCCCAGCTGGTGTCAATGGGCATCTCGCCATTGGAGTCAATGGGGCCAGATCCCAGCTAGGGTCAATGGGCATCTCGCCATTGAAGTCAATGGGGTCAGATCCTAGCTGGTGTCAATGGGCATCTCGCCATTGAAGTCAATGGGGCCAGATCCCAGCTGGTGTCAATGGATGTCTCTCCATTGGAGTCAATGGGGCCAAACCCCAGCTGGTGTCAATCGGCGTCTCTCCATTGGAGTCAATGGGGTCAGACCCCAGCTGGTGTCAATGGGCGTCTCTGCATTGGAGTCAATGGAGCCAGATCCCAGCTGGTGTCAATGGGCATCTCTCCATTGGAGTCAGTGGGGCCAGATTCCAGCTGGTGTCAGTGGGCGTCTCTTCACTGGAGTCAACGGGCCAGATCCCAGCTAGGGTCAGTGAGTGTCTCTGCATTGGAGTCAATGGGGCCAGATCCCAGCTGGTGTCAATCGGCGTCTTTCCATTGGAGTCAATGGGGTCAGACCCCAGCTGGTGTCAATGGGCATCTCTCCATTGGAGTCAATGGGGCCAGACCCCAGCTGGTGTCAATGGGCATCTCTCCATTGGAGTCAACAGGCCAGATCCCAGCTAGGGTCAGTGGGTGTCTCTGCATTGGAGTCAATGGGACCAGATCCCAGCTGGTGTCAATCAGCCAAAACTCCACTGAGGCCAGATTTACACCAGCCAAGGGGTTGCCCCAAGCTTTCCAAGGTTAATTCCAGCTGCCCCATGGAAACTTCCTGACCCATTAGCTTGACAATGGCTTCCCCACCCCCTCCCCTACACCACCCTCTTGCATATTCGCTGCATCTTCTGTCATGCGGGAGAGGCCCCTGGCACCTCCGCTAATGCCCCCAGCTGGTGCTCAGGGCCACAACATATCCCAGGCAGGGAATTTTCCCTCCATTGCAAAGTGGGGCCCTGGGGATAGGTTGGGGGTCAGAGGACCAGGGTAGGGGGGATTTGGACCAACAAAGAGCTTTCCCACAGTAGCCAGTTCGCTTGCATGATTTCAACCCCCTAGAGTGGTAAAATCCAGCTTGGTTTATTAAAAAAAAAATCTACTGTCCGGTGAAAGCCGCTGCAAGGATTGAATTTGATCTGCATCTACACTCCTGCACTCCTGGTTTGAATCAGGAGTCACTCCACTGGAATCACTGGGGCCGTTTCACTCCCCGCTCAGCCCTGGTGTAAATCAGGAGTCACATCACTGGGGCCGTTTCACTCCTCGCTCACCCCTGGTGTGAATTAGGAGTCACATCACTGGGGCCGTTTCACCCCTCGCTCACTCCTGGTGTAAATCAGGAGTCACATCACTGGGGCCATTTCCCCTCGCCTCACTCATTGGTGGTAAATCAGGAGTTCGATTCACTGGGGCCGTTTCACCCCTCGCTCACCCATGGTGTGAATCAGGCGTCACTCCACTGGGCTCGTTTCACCCCTCGCTTCACTCCTGGTGTAAATCAGGAGTCAT
>NC_133779.1:23432797-23440687 GCF_003597395.2 Chelonoidis abingdonii | reverse complement strand
AGAGAGAGAGAGGAAGGAGTATGAGGAGCTTGTCGTATAGGAGGTGTCTAAGGAGGAGAGAGCGACTTACAGGGAGAGGGTGAGTAATTGATCAAACAAACGAAGGGAGAGTTCTCGAGTAGCTACAAGAGGTTCATAGGAGCTCACTCAGATAGAGAGATGCAGAGCGAGGAGATATAGATTGGGCAAGCACATAAATAAGGTGATATGTCGGGAAGGAGACGAAGTGGGAGGTCGGGCTGTGGGGAAGGGGGAGGCAAGCGGGTTTGGGGTCAAGCTAGCGTTCCTCAGTGCATAGAGAAACTTTCAATCATCAAGACGCGCGACGGACACAGAGACCATGGTGCTGTGCTATATATAGAGAAAATGTGGAGAGTCGTGACACAAGGCAGGGCATCGATAGGAGGTGCGAGAATATCTAGTGGACACAGCACGATGTGGTGAGCGCATGACTGTAAGTGTAGGAGCTATTGCTAAGGAAATGGGTATACGAGGAAATGAAAGTTTCCGGGCTGGGAATGATTCCAGGAGTTTCTCTCATGCGGAATCTGCAGTGGTGAGGCACTTAGGGCAGGGATCCAATGCGGAGTCGAGGACAGAAATATTTACTACCACTATGACGCAAATGCCTCGTGTTCAAATGGAGGTAATTGAAGTCGAGGAATCAGGTGGGCAGGGGCAGGCTTGGGAGGTCAGGCTGTGGGTAGGGGAGGGAAGATGGGGGGAGATGGGGGAGGAGAGAGGGGATGAGTGCAGGGGCGGGCGTATTTTGGGTGAGCCTCAAAGTGCTAGAGAACAGCGGAGAAGCCGGGACAGGCGTAAGCTTGGTGAGAGATCCGGGGCTTGTGGGGAAGGGGTTTGGAGCAGGTTGGGGGTCAAGGGCTGCGGGAAGGGAGGAAGTTGGGGTCGGGGCTGTGGGGAGCGGATTTGGGGCAGGTTTGGGTGTCAGGGCTGCGGAAGGGGAGGCGGGCGCGGGGTTGGGGGTCCAGTAGGGCACTTCTGGGCCGGGAAAGGGGGAGGGATAGTTGGGCGGTCGGGGTTGTGGGAGCGGATTTGGAGCGGTTTGGGGGTCCAGGGACTGCGGGAAGGGGAGGGCAGGAGCAGGTGGGGTCAGCCTAGGTCACAGGACATGGGGGCCCCGGGGCGGGGGCCGCTCTCCCCCCGCGGGCCGGCCCCACTCCGTTGTGCCGCGCCGGCGGGCTTGGGACCGGGGGCCCGCGCCACGCCCGGCGAGCGGAGATCACAATAGGCCGGGGGGCGCGCCGCCGGAGACGGCGGACTGGGGCGGGGGCCCGGCGTCATAAAGGTGGCACCGCCCCACCGGGGCTCAGCCGCCCCCCCAGCCCGGCCGCCGCCACCATGAGCAGCAGCGCCCAGTGGGACAGCAAACAGGACAGGAAGGTAAGTGCGGAGTCCGCTCGCTTCGGGTCTCACTCCGGATCCGGGGGCTTCCTCCCCGGAGCTCCCCGCTCTTCCGGGGTGTCTCGTTCAAAAGCTGCCCCCCTTCCTTCCCTGTCCCCCTCCAGCTCCTGAAACCTTTGATGGAGAAGCGGCGCCGGGACCGTATGAACCGGAGCCTGGAGCGACTCCGGCTCCTGCTGTTAGAAGCCACCCAGGACGAGGTAAGCCAATTCGGATTTCCTCCTCCCAGCCCCCCGCCGCTGCCCCAAACCGAATGATCCAACGCATATTTCTCTTTCTCTCTTTCCCTCCTTCCCCCCCGCTTTCTCCTTCCCTCCTTCTCTCTTTTGTGTTGGTGTTTTTCTTGCAGAGACTTAAAAACCCCAAAGTTGAAAAAGCCGAAATTTTACAAAAAACAGTTCACTTTGTGAGGACGCAGCCTCCTGCAGGTATCCCCTTCGGCGCGGCCGGCTACTCCTCTTCCTTGCCTCTAGCCCGGGGGGGCCCGTTGGCCAACCCAAGTTGGGTCCGGACCAGATACGACTACGGTGACCGGCTAGCAAGTGTGAAAACCGGGGTCCCTTTTCGGGGCGGGCGGGGGGAACAGCTGCGGATACAAGGCCGAGGCCTGAGATGGGGATGTTTGGTCACCCTAGACTTCCCTTGACCCCGGGGTGTTTCCTGAGCCGGGACCTGGCATGGGGCTCCCGTGTCCTCGCACCTCTTTGGATGGAGCTCTGGGGAGGCCTGGACCTGGCAGATGCTCAGCTGGGGCAAGTTGGCGTTGCTCCGTTGGGGTCCTCACTGGCTTTGCTGTAAATCTGGAGCTTGTCCGTTGGGCATCTGGGTTTTTACACCAGGGCTAGCGAGGGGGGAGTCAGACCCATGGGCACCCGTGGCATTACTCCGGATTTACACTGGGTCGAGAGGAGATAGCCTCATTGGAGCCCAGGGGGCTCATTCTGCCTGGCCTTAATCCGGATTTGCACCGGTTGGAGGTTCTCCTCTCCTTCTGGTGTAAATCGGGAGCGCCCAGTGTTTAGATGCTGCGGGGGAGCTCTGGGACTGGCTCACTTGGGAAGGGAAGGGGAGTTTGGCCCAAGAGTTTTGCCATGGACTCCTTAGGGAATAGGTGGGTGTGTGTCCCTGCTGCCCCCTACTGGACAGGATGAGCGCTGGTGTGTGTGTGTGTGTGTGTGTGTGTGTGTGTGTACCCACAACTCCATCCCATAGGACCCATCACTCACCCCGCTCGGGCTTTTAAAGTCTCACACTCCTGTGTGGAGTCGGCCCAGCCGCAGGGCCAGATCCTGATCTCAGGCCTGGTCCTGCACTAGGAAATCAGGTGGGTAGAACTGCGTTGCTCAGCAGTGTAAACAGTCCACCCCAGTGACGCTGGTACCCTGGGTGTAGACAGAGCTACAGATTTCTCCCCTCCACCTAGCTGCCATCCTTAACTGTAGACCTGCCTCAGTTTCTCTGCTATGGACCTGGGCAGGATATTAAGTCCCCCGCTCTGGACTCAGCTCCCACTCCACCAGGCCCAAGACTTTTCCAGCAGGAGCTCACCTGCACTTTCACTTCCCCCAGCCCCAACCAGCCAGATCCACTTTATGTGACTTTTGGCTTTTGAATCCCACCTCAGGGGTTTTGCATGGGGGTCAGGGAGAGGGTCAGTGGCTCCAAGCAGAAATACATTGCTTGGCCGCAAGACCTACTTCAGCGCTGGCATCCAGGGCAGTTTTGCTGTTGATTTCAACTGGGTCACACCCAACTGGTGGGGCCTGGTTCTGATTTTAATCACACACGGAGTCAGTCCGCTTGAGTCACGGGGGGATTCCCCTCTTGCTTACCCTGGTAAATCTGGAGTCAATTTGCTCAAATCACAGGGGTGATTCTCCTCTTGCTTACCCTGGTGTAAATCTGGAGTCAGTCCGCTTTAGTCATGGGGGCTGATTCCCCTCTCGCTTACCCTGGTAAATCTGGAGTCAGTCCACTTAAATCACAGGGGCTGATTCTTGTTTCACTTACTCCGGTGTAAATCTGGAGTCAGTCCACTTAAATCACAGGGGCTGATTCTTGTTTCACTTACTCCAGTGTAAATCTGGAGTCAGTCCACTTGAGTCACGGGGGCTGGTTTCCCTCTCGCTTACCCTGGTGTAAATCTGGAGTCAGTCCGCTTGAGTCATGGGGGCTGGAGTCAATTTGCTCAAATCACAGGGGCTTATTCTCCTCTTACCCTGGTGTAAATCTGGAGTCAGTCCACTTGAGTCACAGGGAGCGATTCCCCTCTCACCTACCCCGGTAAATCTGGAGTCAGTCCACTTAAATCACAGGAGCTGATTCTCGTTTCGCTTACCCTGGTGTAAATTTGGAGTCATTCCACAGTCACGGGGGCTGGTTCCCCTCTCGCTTACTCTGGTGTAAATCTGGAGTCAGTCCGCTTGAGTCACAGGGGCTGATTCTCGTTTCGCTTATCCTGGTGTAAATCTGGAGTCAGTCCGCTTGAGTCATGGGGGCTGGGTTCCCCTCTCATTCACCCACTGGGGCTGGCTGGTTTACATGAGTAGAAAACCATCATAAACGAGATCTCAGTGAGGTCTGTAGTATATTTCCCTGACACCAGTTCGCCTGGAGGTGCAGCTTATCCAAGCTTTGCTGAGAAATTGGCATCCCCAGTGTTTCCATGTGACCTTAGTGTCGGGGAGTCTATGGAGCAGGCGGAACCAATTTACACCAGCTGAGGATCTGGCCCTGTGCACATTCCCCATTTCAAACTGGCTTCGGCCCAGGGCGTCAAACGCCACTTATTTCTGGGGCACCCCCCTGCAAAACCCCCGCCTTAGCAGACCCGGAGGCGTGGGGTTCTCAGTCTGCAGGGCGTTGGGTGTCCTGTCCCCAGTGACTTGGGGATCAGAGGCCGCTCCGGGGCACGTGCCCCGCTGCCCCCCTTTGCTTGATCCCTTGCTAATCAGTCCCCCTTTGTCGTTGGCGGTTTTTGCAACGCACCACAGAGCCGGCGAGGCGAGAGGACACCTTTCTGCAGAGGTACCACAGCGGCTATCGGGAATGCCTGAGCCAGGCCACGCACTTCCTCCGCTCCAGCCCGGGCATCTGCGCGGGCAAGAAAGCCTACCTGATGGAGCGCATCTGCCACTGCATGGAAAAAATCACCGCCCGGGAGCCGCCGACGGGCAGCCCCTTCCCCAACCCGGCTTACGGCAGGTACGCCCGCGACGCCTGGCCCAGCTGCGGCCCGCCGCTCGGGGACCCCGCCTGCGTCCTGCACCCGGCTCCGGCCTTCCCTGCCGGCCACAGACTGCAGAGCCTCGCGGCCGGCCAGGCCCAGCCGGGGAACTCCGCCAAAGGCGCTCGGGACAAGCTGAGCGGCTCACAGAACTCTGCTGGCCAGCCCCCGGAGCTCAATGTCTGGAGACCATGGCCCTAGAGACCCCCTTGTAAATCCATAGAGTGTATATTAAATTCTCTATATATTGTATATTAGGAGGTTTATGGGGGGTGGGATGTTTGGGGAGGGTTTTTTTTTTTGTAGGGGGGAAAGCAGTGTGCGTGGTTACTGCAACTTATTTTCCTTAAAGACCCAGCTAGGATGGGTTTTCCTTACAAAAAGAAAAATCGCTTGCTCCCGGCATGGGAAGAAAACGCCGGGGGGATCCCAAAGCCGCCGGCAAATCAAGATGCTGATTTTCTTCCCGTCCCACCATGATTTTTTGTTAAAGTTCTGTTATGGGCCGGTTGATTTAGTTGGGGATTGGGCCTGCTTTGAGCAGGGGGTTTAGGTGACCAGATGTCCTGATTTTATAGGGACAGTCACGATTTTTGGAGCTTTTTCTGACATAGGCTCCTATTACCCCCCACCCCCGTCTTGATTTTTCACACTTGTTATCTGGTCACCCTAAGGGGGTTGGACTAGATCCCTCCTGAGGTCCCTTCCAACCCTGAGATTCTGTGATTCTATGAAACAGGGGGGTGTCACGTCCCTTTTTTGTCCACCTCAGGACAAACCCTTAGCGTCCAGCAGCTTAGCCAGCTAACCCTAGACATTAAATAATATTCAGGAACAAGATAATAGCTCGAGCGCCAGAGCTGGGGGGCAGGGCTACCCGGGGGGGGGGACAAGTGGGGCAATTTGCCCCAGCCCCAGAGGGGGCCCCGTGAGAATATAGTATTCTATAGTAGTGCAACTTTTTTTATGGAAGGGGCCCCCGAAATTGCTTTGCCCCAGGCCCCCTGAATCCTCTGGGTGGCCCTGCTGGGGGAGGGAAGGGGAGAGGAGTGGGGGTATTTTTTCCCCCTTCTTGTATATATAGATTTCCCGTCCCCCTCCCTCCCCGCCCTCTTCCCCATCTGTGTATTTCTGAAAAATAAAAATTCGAATGCGGACTCACAGATCTCGGCTCTGCGTGTGAGTTTGGTGTCAAAACTGGGTGTGGGAGGATGGAAGGGGGGCAAAAAGGGGGGTGGTGTGGCGGCTCTTTGTGTGAGTCACACATGGAATACTCTGCCCCCCAAGTTCCCGGCATGAAATCTACTGCCCCGACCCCACTGCTGGCTTTACAATGGTGCCAGTGGTGCAATGGAGTCAGGCCCATGCTCAGAAGGGGCCCCAGCCTGCCCTGAGACCCCCTGCCCCCCCGTTTCTGCTCCTCTCTGCCCCCTGGCCAGACCCCAGTGCACCTCTGGCTCTGGACAATCTCTGCTTCCCACCAGCTGGGGGGGCCCCATCTGTCTCCCCGGAGCTGAGCCGCCTGGGACTGATGCAGAAGCCTGTCCGGTCTCAGCTAGTGGGGGCGGCCAGGACAGTGGGGGGGGCTTGGCTGGGTCCCTCTAGGCAAGTGGGTCTCTTGGGAGGTCTGTGGTGGGTGCTGGGCTGTGAGGGGGCGGGGAAGATCTATGTGTTGGGCCACTAGGGAGTGGGGGTTCTGTGTGGGGTGCCGGGCAGTTGTGGCGGGGCTGTGGGCAGGGCAGCGCTGGGCAGGGGTGGTGTTGTGCAAGGTGCTGGGCATTTGTATGTGGGGGGGGGGTCTGGGCATGGCGAGTCATGCAGTTCGAACGCTGTAGCTTGTTGACGGGCTGGGGAAGGATCTCTCTAGCAGAGGGCTCGTGAATTCAGCGCCATGAGGCGTAACCAGCTGCAGTCTCTGGACGCTAATAATATCGATCCCTGGCTCTTTTCCACCCAGTGATCTCCAAATGCTTCACGAAAGAGCCGGAGGATCGTTGCCTCCCATGTCACAAATGGGGAAACTGAGGCGCGGGAGACGTGAAGTGCCTTCCTCGCTTGAAGGGTCAGGCTTTCAACCCAGATCACGTGAGTTTACGGGACTGTGCGCTGCCTGCCAAACCACACTCGCCGAGTCATTTTTCTTGGCCAAGGAGACTCTCCCGCCAGTGAGCCAAAGGGGTGAATTTTCTGCCTCTCCTCCCATTCCATTTTACACACATATCCGTGTATCCCGGCCTTTCTACCACCTCCTCCCCACCATATGGATTTAAAAATTCCTTGCAACAGAGAAGCCTCCCCAGTCCTTCCTAAATTGTTCCACTCAATACTGACGCTCCCTGTTAAAAACACACGTCTCATTTCCATCCTCAGTTTCTCTAGCTTCAGCTTCTAGCCCATGTTCTTTGCTAGAAATTAAATATTTGCTCCCTGGGTACTTACATTTCCATTCTCTGTGTGACGGCAATGCAAGAAAAGCCACCTCGATTTTTCAGTGGGCAAAGGGGGACATTGGAGAAGCAACCGCAAGAAATCAGGAAGGCTTGAGAGACAGCACTGGACGGTAGCCGTGAATTCTGTCACTGAACCAGCAACGCTGCAGCTAGCTATCCCAGGCCGTGTTAACTCCGGCCCTTCGTTTTCAGTTTAAACCGATCTTGACCAGAAAAAATCCTAGGTTTTACCAGAACTATTATTCAGGATTTTCCCCGTTTTCACTCTACTTTTGTACCATTCAAATCTATCCCCCCAAAAAGTAACTTGCTTTGCTAGGAAAATGCAACACGCTGCGTGAGACAGGTGTGGTTAGGGTAACACATCTGTGTGTAGACGAAACACTGCCTGCTGCAGCAAGCAAGGCTGGGTATTAGTCGTAGACTCACAGACGATCAGGGTTGGAAGGGACCTCAGGAAGTTTAGATTTGAAATTAGACGAAGGTTTCTAACCATCAAAGGAGTGAACTTCTGGAACAGCCTTCCAAGGGGAGCAGTGGGGGTAAAAGACGTATCTGGCTTCAAGACTGAGCTTGATAAGTTTATGGAGGGGATGGTATGATGGGAGAGCCTAACTCTGGCAATTAATTCATCTTTGATTACCAGCCGGTAAATACGCCCAGTGGTCTGTGATGGGATGTTAGATGGGATGGGATCTGAGTTACTACAGAGAATTCTTTCCTGGGTGCTGGCTGGTGAGTCTTGCCCACATGCTCAGGGTTTGACTGATCACCATATTTGGGGTTGGGAAG
>NC_133779.1:23425586-23432109 GCF_003597395.2 Chelonoidis abingdonii | reverse complement strand
CGCCACGTCACACCTCAGAGCAGACCCTACACTATACACCACCCACTGTCCCAATGCAAGACCCAACGCTCAACACAAAAACACCAGCCACGCCCCACACCCAACCGAAGCAGAAGTCAGGACACAACTAACACACACCACACACACCCACGTCCCCTCAAACCACGCTAACACAAAACACAGCCAGCGCCCCTCAGACACACACATACACACCCAACGTCCCCCAAAACCCACGCTAACACACTCACACAAAACACAGCCATGCGCCCCTCAGTTAGCAACACACACTAACCACAGCGACCCACGTCCCCTCAATCCCACGCTAACACAAAAACACAGCCACGTCCCCTCAGACATCACCTACACACCACGCCCCAGAACCACAACAACCACTACGCTCGAACACCACTACAGACCCACGCGCCTCAACCACCGCTAGACAAAAACACAGCAGCCACGTCCAGCACCGTCAGACAACACCACTAACACACCCAACAGTACCCCCTCCAGACCCACGCTAACTACAAAACACAGCCACGTTCCCCTCAGACAACACCACTAACACACCCGCCACCACGTTCCCCTGTCGGCAGAACCCACCGCTAACACAAAACAAAATCACAGCCACGTCCCCTCAGAACAGACACACAAACACCACGTCCCCCTCAACCCAACGCTACACAAAACACACACGCCACAGAGCACACTGCAGCACCCACCACCAAGCCAGCTAACACAGACACAGCACTTAGCAACACACCTACACACTACCACGTCCTCAGCACCCACGCTAACGACAAAAACACACCCACGCCCCAGACACACACAACCAACACTCCCAACTTGCCCCTCAAAATCACACAACTTAACACAAAACACAGCCACGTCCCGCATACAGACCACACGCTAACAACAAAACAACAGCCACGTCCCTCAGAAATCACACACTAAACACAAACACACTCCCACGTTCCCCCTTCAGACACACCACTCAACACACCCACATCCACTCAGACACATCGCTAACGACAAAACTACACCCATGTCCCCCAGACAACACACTAACACACCCACAATCCCCTGCAGACACACACTAACGACCTAAAAACAACACCCTCACGTCCCCTCAGTACACACCACTAAGCACAACACTCCCCACCAATTTCCCCTCAAAACACACTAACACGACACAAAACACATTTCCCACGTCCCCTCAGACACATGCTACACACCCGACTCGTTCCCGTCTCAGATCCCAACGCTAACAAACCAAAACACAACCCACATCCCCACATAAACACACTAACACTAAGTAAATAACACCCCACCGATCCCCGTTCAGATGATAACAGCCAACCATAACGCAAAAACTCACACTTTCCCTCACACTACCCTGGGCCTTCAAAAACACTCATAAAACAGCACAACATACCTTATGTACACATACCTAGAGACCACAGTATAACTGAAAACAGACCTAAACTGCTTACATTGCACACAAGGTTGCAACTAACTTTCTAATCACACAAATCAAATACGCACTCCCCGCCCCTTTCCCTGAAGCCCCGCCCCCACTCACTACGTCCCCCGCTCCCTCATGGCTTTCTCTGCCCACACTCAACTCACTGCAACCGCCGGGATGAAGGAGGGGTTAGGTGGAGGGGGCATGGGCCTATAACGGTGGTGGGTGCAGGCTGCGGGTGGCCGAAATGAGGGGTTCAGAGTGGGGAGGGGGCTCCAGTCTGGACAGGAAGTTGGGATGTGTGGGGGGGTTAAAGGCTCTGGCCGGGGTGGGCAGGCTCTGGGGGAGGCCGAGGATAGGGGTTGGGTGCAGCAGTGGGCCCAGCTGGGAGTGGGCGCAGAGGGTTCATGGTGTTGGACGGGCTCCAAGCTGGGGCAGGGAGTTGGGATGTGGGAGGGTGATGCTCACAATCCTGGGATGCACGGCTCTGGAGTGGGCGAGGAGAGGGTTGTGGGGTGCAGGAGGGGACTCCCAGGTCTGGGGAGGTGGGCCCAGAGGGGTTCACGGTGGGAGGGCTCCAAGCTGGGGCAAGGAGTTGGATGTGGAGGGGGTAGAAGGACTGGCCCAGGGTTGGCAGGTCCTGAGGGGTGGGCGCCGGAGGATGAGGGGTTTTGGGGTGCAGAGAGAGGACAGCATACAAGCTGGGCAGAGTTGGGATGTGGGATGGGATAAAGTTAAGGGCAATCACCTTGGCTGGGGGTGCAAGGTCTCTGGGGGTGGGGCTGAAGGTTAGGGGTTGGGGTGCGGAGGGGGGGTCTGGGTTTGGGGGGGCTAAAGGCTGGATGGTGGGCTTAACCTTGGTGGCTCCTGGTCACAGTGGTGCACAGAGCTAAGGAGGCATGGTTCCCTGCACTGTCCTCGCCAAACACTACTACACCCCTCTATGCCCTTGGCTACCCCATACGGAAGAAGCAACCACCAGATCCCGGCAAACCCAAGGAAGCAGCCAGCAGGTCCAGCTTCTAGGCAGGGGCACCAGGAGGCTCCGTGGCATGCTCCATCCACAGGCACTGCTCCACCAGCTCCCATGGCCATTGGCTCCAGCCAATGGTAGGGGAGAGCTGTGCTCGGGTGGGCAGCGCCACGGGCAGCCCCCTACGCACCCCCCATCCGCCTAGAGAGCTGGACCAACGCCTCAGGACACTGAGATGTGGCCTGATAAGGCCATCATAGAAATCTCTCACGGACGCCTCCCTCCCTGTTAAAGGTCTGAAATTGACTCCCACTTTGTTTCACGGGCCTTACGTCTCCTTTCTCCGTGTTTTTTAGAGGGACCCTTTGCTCAAATCCTATACGCCCTATAAAGGTGTTAAGATGCCAGAAACGCCTATAGAGCGAGAGCAGGGATGAAATCGCCACCACCTCGCCTACACACTTAAGCAGAGAGCAAGGACGGGTGTGTGAGCAGCATTGTTTCTTGCTCATCCCGAGGTGGCCTACAGCCCAGTCAATCACCCGATATCAGGCTGCCAGGCAAGGCCGTGGCTGTGTTTTGTGTTAGCGTGGGTCTGAGGGGACGTGGGTGTGTTAGTGTGTGTCTGAGGGGACGTGGCTGTGTTTTGTGTTAGCGTGTGTCTCAGGGGCAGTGGTGCTGGGGGTTGGTGTATTCACTCTGTATCTGGTACAGGACAGGTCTGACTCCAGATTTTCCCTTCGCTCCCTGTAGCAGCTGCTGCCTGACCCTGAGACAAGCTGCAGCCCAGCCCCTTAGGGTCCATATGGCCCAGACCCCCCCCCCCTCTGGGGACTGGGAGTGTGTGGGGAGCTGCCCCCCTTCCTGGGAAGGGGCTTCTCTTCCGTCCCGCGGGGGCTCCAGGTGTCAAGCCCCTTGGGCTCCCTTTGGAGCAACCTTTCACTTGTAGAGGCTGGATTAAAGGGGGGGGGGGGGAACTGACACGCAAGGCGGGGTGGCCTTTCCCAGGCTCCCAGCGCTGGGCCTGGGGGGAGCGGGAGACTTATGCATGTGTGTGTGTGGAACGACACACACTGCATGGATATATCCAAAGGTGGTGTGAGGGTGTCTATTTGCAGGGCGCCTCACCCCATGGGACCAGAGCCCTGCCCTGCAGGCGTATCCCCACACAGACGTACCCCTCCACAGGGCCTGGCTGCAGCTCCCCTTGGATCCTCTGCCCTGGTGGAAGCTGGGATCTTCTGGTGCAGGAAGCGCAGAATCATAGGACTGGAAAGGACCTCGATCTGGTTCCCCTACACTCAAGGTGGGACTAAGTATTTAAAAACCAGGGCTAAGGTTTTGAAGGCCTGGCTTGACAAAGCCCTGGCTGGGATGATTTAGTTGGGAATTAGTCCTGCTTTGAGCAGGGGGTTGGACTAGATCCCTCCTGAGGTCCCTTCCAACCCTGATCTTCTATGATCTATAGACCATCCTGGACAGGTGTTTGTCCAACCTGCTCTTAAAAATCCCTAGTGATGGTGATTCCACCACCTCCCTGGGCAATTTATTCCATTGCTTAACCACCCTGACGGGAAGTTTTTCCTAATGTCCCACTTAAACCGCCTTTGCTTCTCATCCTGTCCTCAGCGGACATTAAGGAGAACAATTTACCTCCCTCCTCCTTGTACCAGCCTTTTCTGGAGCTGAATGGGGTGGCCAGGTCTGGGGGGAAAGTCTCAGCCAAGGAAAGGTGAGAAAGAAAGAGGAAAATGAGAAAGACAGAAGTGAGGGAAGCAAGAGAACAAAGGGAAAATCAGAAGAAAAATACAGAAACCATTGGGATTGCACCGAAATTATATATTTGCATTGGCCGGGAATCGAACCCGGGTCTCCCGCGTGGCAGGCGAGAATTCTACCACTGAACCACCAATGCTGCTGCTGATAAATCCCTCTGCCCCTGCAGCTTCCAGGCTATTGTAACACGCTCTGCTTCCTTTGCACGCGTGCAGGGCACACCCTTTCCCCGCTGACTCTGCAAAGCTTCCTGCATCTGGGTCTTTGTTTTCTCCCCAGGCATCGATGCCCCAGCGGAAAACAATCTGCCCTCCCCACTGCGCTGGGGATGCTGGTGTTACTGGTATCAACTGGGCTGGGCTCAGACGCAGCTGGGAAAGGTATTTGCTACATCAGATCATTTGGTGGGGGGGGGGGTAGAAGGAAGAATCAGCCCCCCACCCCAGCTTTCTTGGAATCACGTTTTCCTTGGGAGGGGAGATTTTTGGCCCCTCGCATCTCCTAGTCACTAGTTGGGGTCTTTTTATTTCTCCCCCCAAGCCCCTGTCCCCACAAAGCCAGAGGATCGCACCAGCTTTCACCCCCACAGAGGATCCCCAAGGGAGCCCCTGTCTCACACGAAGTTTCCACAGCCAGACCCTGGGGCCCAAGCTGGAGGGGGTGTCTCGGGGGGGGGGGAGGTCTTGTAGGGCAGGGCTCTGTGCCCATGGGGAGAGCCTGGGGACCCTACACATAGACACCCTCAGGGAATCACTGCAGCCCCCCATGCCGGGAGCTCCAGCGGGGGTTTCCCCCCACCCCCCAGCCCCAGCCCAGCGGGGGGAGCGTGGGAACGCCTGCCAGGCGTGTGCGTGTCAATTTCCCCCCTTTGATCCCGCCGCGGAAAGTGACACGATTGCTCCAAAGCGCCCCAGGCTTCACACCCGGAGCCATCAACGGGGGCAGGGAGGGGATCTTTTGCTGGAGGTCAAACTATCACATCCCTGCCCCCTGCGTTCCATCCAGTCCATCCACTCTGTGCCACCCATTCCCTATAAACACGGCCTCCAGTCTATCATTCCCGTGCGTGCCCCGGGCCTCGTATCCACCATTCATTCCTGTAAAACACCCCCATCTGGTCCAGTCTGTTTGTAGCCCCGCCTCTGTCCATCCATCCATCCATCATCCATGTGGGTTGGCACGCCGATTCGCTGTAAACACCCCTCATCTAATTTCCCCCCATTTTTTTTCCCCCCCTTTCCCCCTCTATCCAGTCCATCCATGCAAACCCATTCCCATAAACACCCCCGTTCCCCCCCTCTGTCCATACCATCCATCCATCCATGCTCTCCAATTCCCATAAACATCCTCCAATCTAATCCATCCCCATTCCCCCTCTGTCCATCCATCCCAGACCGCTATTTCAAAACACCTCCCATCTATCCATTCCCCAGTTCCCTCTATCCATCCATTCATCCCATAAACACCCTCCAATCTGTCCATCCCTGGTACCCCCCTCTGTTTCCCATCCAGTCATCCATCTCCATTCTCCCATCCCATAAACATCCTCCATCTATCCATCCCTGTACCCCCTCTGTCCATCCATCCATCCATGCACCCATCCCTAAACACCCTTCCATCATCTCATCGCCCGTTCCCCCTCTATCCATCCATCCATCCATCCACCCATTTTCCATAAAACACCTCCATCTATCCATCCCGGTATCCCCCTCTATCCATCCAATCATGCTCCATTCCCCCCATAAACACCCTCCATCTATCTCATCCCCGTTTTCCCCCCTCCAAGAGGAAGAGAAAAAAGGGGAGGAAGAGCCAGAGACTGAAACGTCCGTGAGATTTCAAACTCTTCTGCAACCTGGGCGCCGCCTTGCTGCCATTCTCTGGCAAAAGTGAGCCCACTGTGCCAAAAGTGGTCTTTTTCATTGGCGGGAATCGAACCCGCTTCCCGGGCAGGCAGAATTCTACACTGAACCACCAATGCTGCGGCTGACAACTGTCCATGCTCACCTTTACAATCTGTTGTCACAATCTGTTTCCCCCCCCCAGCTGTCTCCACATCTTTGGCTTCACGTTTGTGTTACTGCATTGCTCCAAATTCTGCTCCGTCCTGACCTTGAGGTGAGGTAATCGTCTAGTGATCCATCCCTGTTGGTCCGATTCCTCAGCTGCTGGCAAACAGAGGCTGGGCACTATCCCTTCCCATCCATGGCTAATTAGCCGATCGATTGAACCTATCCTGCTTAATTTATTCTTAATTCCTTTTGAACCGGTTATAGCTTTGCTTCACAAGCCCTCCGGCAAGGGTCCACAGG
>NC_133779.1:23416255-23424220 GCF_003597395.2 Chelonoidis abingdonii | reverse complement strand
TGGGGCATGTACCCCCCGCCAGGTACCTTGGTCCCCCCGCGGCTTTTACTATCTGTTCTCCCCACGCCCCCCCCATATCTTATTAGGCCTGTAAGATAAAATCTACCTTGAATTATATAGACCTATTATCTTTTTCCTTCATCTCCCCCTCTATCCATCCATCCATCCATCCACCCATTCCCATAAACACCCTCCATCTATCCATCCCCGTATCCCCCTCTATCCATCCATCCATGCTCCCATTCCCATAAACACCCTCCATCTATCCATCCCCGTTCCCCCCAAGAGGAAGAGGAAAGAAAAGGGGGAAGAGAAGAGCCAGAGACTGAAACAGTCCGTGAGATTCAAACTCTTTCTTGCAACCTGGGCGCCGCCTTCTCCATTCTCTGCAAAATGAGCCCACTGTGCCCAAAAAGTGGGTCTTTTGCATTGGCCGGGAATCGAACCCGGGCCTCCCGCGTGGCAGGCGAGAATTCTACCACTGAACCACCAATGCTGCGGCTGACAACTGGTTCCACTGTCTTCACTTTACAGCTGTTGTCACATCTGTTTTCCCCCCCCCAGCTGTTCCACATCTTTGGCCTTCAGGGTTTATGTGTCACTGCATTCTCCAATGCTGCTCCGCTCCTTTGAGTAATCGTCTAGTGATCCATCCTCTGTTGTCCATTCCCAGCTGCTGGCAAACAGAGGCTGGGGGCACTATCCCTGCCCATCCTGGCTAATAGCCATCGATGAACCTATCCTCTGAATTTATCTTAGTTCTTTTTTGAACCCTGTTATAGTCTTGGCCTTCACAACAGCCTCCGGCAAGGAGTTCCACAGGTTGACTGTGCATTGTGTGAAGAAATACTTCCTTTTGTTCCTTCCTCCCTAGTTCCTGTGTTATGAGGAGTAGTAACACTTCCTTATTTACTTTCTCCACACCAGTCATGATTTTATAGACCTCTAGCATATCCCTCCTTAGTCACCTCTTTTCCAAGCTGAAAAGTCCCAGTTTTATTAATCTCTCCTTACAAGGAAGCCGCTTCATGCCCCTCATAATTTTTGTTGCCTTTTTCTGAACCTTTTCCAATTCCGATATCTCTTTTTTGAGATGGGGCCACCACACCTACTCGCAGTATTCAAGGTGTGGGCGCACCGTGGGTTTATATAGAGGCAATAGGATATTTTCTGCCTTATTATCTATCTATCCCTTTCTTAATGATTCCCACATTCTGAGAGATGTGGAGGGCCAGGAGGCAAGTAGCTTTGACTGAACTCACTCAAAATGATCATTATCACTGTAACTCATGCCCAGAAGCCCAGAGAAATGGGAGGATAGCATGTGTTTGAAGGGACGTGTATGAAAAGAAGGGTGTGTTTGCAATTGGGGTTGAGGGTGTTGCAAATTTTGCATGGATCTGACTTTCAGAGAACTCTCCACAATGATGCCGAGATCTCTTTCGTGAGCGGGAACGTTGAAAGACGCCAAATGAAAAGGTAAGCGAGAACGTCTGAACCTTCCCCTATATGCACAACAGCATTATACTGAACCCGACAACACAGGCACAGAACAACGCAAGACACAGAAGAGTGCCAGGCGCTCAGGAGAAAACTGCATGCCACCAAGTGAGCCGATGTGATGACTCAGGTAACTGATGCTGCCTTTATTGCATGGTGCCACTGAAGATGGGACACCAACGCTGGTGACATGACACTACACATGTTTTCGACCAATAAGAAAGGTTAGAATTGGGGGTGGATGCAGAGGCCCAGTTCAGCGGACCCAGGAGGGTTGGGTTGTTGGGGTTGGGGGGGGAAGGAAGCGGTTGGGTTGTTGGGATGGGGGGGGGGAAGGAAGCGGGGATGTGGGCGCGCACCGTGGGTTTATATTAGAGGCAAATAGGATATTTTCTGCCTTATTATCTATCTATCCCTTTCTTAATTAATGATTCCCACATTCTGATAGATGTGGAGCCAGGACGCGCCAAGTTTAGCTTTGACTGAACATCACTCAAATGATCATTATCACTGTAACTCATGCCAGAGCCCAGAGAAATGGCAGATGAGGTAGCATGTGTTTGATAGGATGCGTGTATGAAAAGAAGGGGTGTTGCATTGGGGTTGAGGGTGATTGCAAAATTTTGCTATGGATCTGACTTTACGAGACTCTCCACAATGATGCCGAATCTCTCGTGAGGGGAACGTGAAAGACGCCAAATGAAAAGGTAAGCGAGAACGTCTGAACCTTCCCCTATATGCCACAACAGCATATACTGAACCCGACAACACAGGCACAGAACAACGCAAGACACGAAGAGTTTGCCAGGCGCTCAGGAGAAAACTGCATGCCACCCAAGGAGCCGATGTGATGACTCAGGTAACTGTTGCATGCCTTTGCATGGTGCACTGAAGATGGACACACGCTGGTGACATGAACACTACACATGTTATCGACCAATAATAAAAGTTAGAATTGGGGGTGGATGCAAGAGGCCCAGTTCAGCGGACCCAGGAGGGTTGGGTTGTTGGGGTTGGGGGGGGAAGGAAGCGGTTGGGTTGTTGGGATGGGGGGGGGGAAGGAAGCGGTGAAGGGGTCATAAGAATGGCAATTCTAGGTCAGACCAATGGTCCATCTAGCCCTGTATCCTGTCTTCCTAGAGTGGCCAAGGCCAGGTGCCCCACCCCAGAGGGAATGAACAGAACAGGTGATCATTGAGTGATCCACCCTGTTGCCCATTCCCAGCTTCTGGCAAACAAATGCCAAGGACGCTCATGGCTGGGGGGAGTGTGTTGCCTCTCTGTCTATCCTGCCTAATAGCCATTGCTGGCTCTGTCCTCTATGAACATCTCTAACTCTTTTTTGAACCCACTTACACTTCTGGCCCTTCACAACATCCCCTGGCCAGGAGTTCCACAGGTTGTGTGAAGAAATACGTCCTTTGGTTTGTTTTAAACCTGTTGCTTATTCATTTCAGTGGGTGACCCTGGATTTTTGTGTTATGTGAAGGGGTAAATAACCCTCCTTTATTCACTTTCTCCACACCCATCACGATTTTATAGACTTCTATCATATCTCCCCTTGATCGTCTCATTTCCAAGGAGAAAAGCCCCAGACTTTTTAATCTCTCCTCCTCCAGAAGCTGTTCAGGGCTGCAGGGTTGGGCAGCTTAACAGATATTCCTGGTCCTACAGTGTCCCTCAGCCCACTGCTATCTCTCAGCCCAGCTGTTCCCCTCAAGCCCGCTGTATTGATGCCATGGGTACTGGGGTAGGTGCCTGGCTTCCTGCCCTATTGATGGCAGGCACCACCCCTGTGTTAGCAGAGGATGTTGCGAAGACCAGAAGTATAACTGGGTTCAAATATATATGTAAGTTCCTGGAGGATAAGTCCATCAGCAGCTATCAGCCAGGATGGTCAGGGTGTCCCATGCTCCAGGGCCTGCAGATTTCTGTCTGCCAGATGCTGAGACTGGACAACAGGGGATGGGTCACTCAAATCTGGTCTCCATCATTTTGCGGGGGACACATAGAATATCAGGGTTGGAAGGGACCTCAGGAGGTATCTAGTCTAACCAGCTGCTCAGATACACTCCCCCAAGCCCTGATGGTCTCAAATTTTGCCAAAGCAGCAACGAATCCTGTGGCACCTTATAGACTAACAGACGTTTTGGAGCATGAGCTTTTGTGGGTGGCTACCCACTTCGTCGGATGCATGTAATTTTGTCTAATTTTCTCCTTGCTGTATGTACCCCTTGCTCTGGTCCCATTTCATGCTGCTCTCCGCTTGTCTCATTGCTGCTTGGAGATGGAGCTGAACTCAAGTCTGGCTTCTTTCTCCAAGCCATGAGGCCTGGGTCTCTCTCCTCTCTCTCTCTCTCTCACACAGACACATCGGGACTCCGGAGTCTACAGTGTTCCTGTGAGGACAGCCCAGAGGAGCGGAGCAGCATCGGAGAATGCAACGACACGTGCCCTGAAGGCCAGAGATGTGGAACAGCTGGGGGCAGATGTGACAACAGCTGTAAAGGGAAGACAGCGGAAAGGGTGTCCAGCTGCAGCATTGGTGGTTCAGTGGTAGAATTCTCGCCTGCCACACGGGAGGCCCGGGTTCGATTCCCGGCCAATGCACAGACCCACTTTCTGGGCACACGTGGCTCATTTTGCAGAGCAGGGAAAAGCGGCGCCCGGGCTGCAAAAAAGAGTTTGACTCTCACAGGCTGTTTCAGTGTCTGGCTCTTCTCTTCCCCTCTTTGCCTTCTTCATCCCCCTCGCTCTGCCTCGCAGTCTGCTTCGCCTCTTTCTTTCTTGGGTTTTTTTCTTTCTTTCTTAGATTTTCTCTCTCTCTCTCTCACTCCCAGTGACAGGGTTGCTCCAAAGGGGCCCTTGGCATTAATTCAGAAAACTTCCTGGGCAGTTGGGTGGAGGCAAGTTGTGTCAGGCTATAGATATTACTGGTGATTATATTGAGGCCTGTAAAGACTGGGGTGAGGGACCAGATAGATCTAGATCAGATGTGTGGGGGAGGAACGAAGACTGAGTGGGGTTGAACTGCCCCTTGACCTCCAGCAAAAGATCCCCTCCCTGCCCCCGTTGATGGCTCCGGGGGTGAAGCCTTGGGGCGCTTGGTAGGCATCGTCACTTTCCGGCGCGGGAATCAAAGGGGGGGAATTTGACGGGCACACGCCTGGCAGCGTTCCCACGCTTCCCCCCGTGGGCTGGGCTGGGGTGGGGGAAACCCCCGCTGGAGCTCCCGGCCGATGGGGGCTGCAGTGAATTCCCTGAGGTGCTATGGTGTAGGGTCCCCAGGCTCTCCCATGGGGCACAGAGCCCTGCCCTACAAGAACCCCCCCCCCCCGAGACACCCCCCTCCTAGCTTGGGCCCCAGCGGTCTGGCCTGTAGAAACTTCGTGTGCAGACAGGGTGCTCCCTCGGGGATTCTCTGTTGTGGGATGAAAGCTGGTGCATCCTCTGGTGGTTCAGCTGGAGAATGAGGGGACAGGCGGGTTGGGGGAAGAAAGAAAAAGACCAAAAAGAGGGGAAATTGGGAAAGAGAAAAAGGAAAAAAGAAAGTGGGAAAAATTTAGAAGGAGAGAAAAAGTTAAGATGGGTAAGTAAGGAAGGAAAATATGAGAGAAAATAGGAAAAGAGAGCAAATAATAAAAAACTGGGAATGAAAGCAATAAGAGGAAATTGAAAGGAAAGAAAGAGGACAACTGAGAAGGAAAAAGGAAAACGAACAAAATAAACAGTGGGATAAGTGGACCAGCTGAGGAGATTAAACCCTTTGTAAACTAATAAAATGCATGCCTGTAATTTGCATTGCCCATGGTTTTTGACTGTCTTCCCAGGAACAGCTGACGTTACAGGTTTGTGCACACTGGAAATCAAGAGAGGGAATGTGAACGCAACCACCCTACTTATGCGGTGGTAGGGAATTGAATTGCAGGTGCAGACAAATTCTCCATGTGCCACCAATTCTCCCTTAGCAAGCCGGGCCACCAATCTGCAGAGCGAACCCGCTCAGATGCATTCATTGCAAACCACCTTCTTTGCAAAGCTTCATCACCGATCCCAGCGTTCCACCTGAGCCCCTTCGGCTGGGTAGCCCAAAACTACCAGGCCCAGGGTGTTTCCCTTTTCTCCCAAAGGAGACGAGGGCTTTCCCGCCTCCAGAGAAAAGCTATTTGGGGATTCCCACTGGGATTTGGGGACGCTAGTGTCGTGATTATCATCTGGGCTGAGGTTAGGGTGAACCAGAGGGAGCGTGGATGGTCACCCGTGTGGCCTACCCATGGGGAAGCGAGGGAAGAAAGAGATTAGGCCTGTTAGATCTTTCTGGTGTGTTCTCGCTGTGTGGGAGTGGTGAGGGGACAGGAAACGGGCGGAGGCAAAGATCCTTGACGGAAATCACCCCAAAACAAAAACCCCCCCCCCCCCCCGTCCCTACCCCTCACAATGACTGATGCGATAATAGAGAACATAGCTTGTAGCAGCCAGCTGAGAAAGCCAGAGAATATGGGAGTCTTGCGGGTACGTGGGAGCCCAGGCCTGCATCCGCAGAAGACAGCCAGACCGGGAAACCAGGCCGGGATGAGACGACAACTTACCTCCTTGTGTAAATGAAAATCAGGGACGACATGGCACAAAGTAATGTTTCTGCATTCATGGACGATTGCCGGAACGTACGTCATCTAGGGTGGGTGACCACCGTTCCTATTGGCTAGCCCCTGGCCTGGGCTGGATAGATGGAGGGTATGTTTAGGGAATGGAAGCATGATTGGATGGGATGAAGGTGGGAACGGGGAATGGATAATGGAGGATGTTTATGGGAATGGTGCATGGAAGGATGGATTGGAGCGTGGGGGAACGGGATATAATGGAGATTTATGGGGAATGGGTGCATGGAAGGATGGATAGATGGAGGGTGTTTATGGGAATGGGTGCATGGATGGATGGATAGAGGGGGATATGGGGATGGATAGATGGAGGGTGTTTATGGGAATGGGTGCATGGATGGATGGATAGAGGGGGGAACGGGGATGGATAGATGGAAGGTGTTTATGGGAATGGGTCCATGGATGGATGGATGGATGGATAGAGAGGGGAACGGGGATGGATAGAAGGAAGGTGTTTATGGGAATGGGTGCATGGATGGATGGATGGGGGGGAATAGGTAGAGGGTGTGGGAACGTAAAGAGCCAATCAGCATCCCGCCATCTGCTTTGCTGTTGTAGGGTGAGCAGACACCCCGATATTAACGGGACTGTCCCAATATTAGGGGCTTTGCCTTATCTAGACAATGAAATCCTCCCCCATGCCCGGATTTCCCACACTTGCCCCATGGCCGTAGGACAGAAGGAGGCTGAGAGCGGAGGGTGGAGACTGTTTTTCACTCGCTGTGGAGGGTGCCTGATCTTGGGAAAAGTAGAAACTGAGGATAACAAAAGTTTCCTCTCTTGCATTGGCCGGCAATCGAACCCGGGCCTCCCGCGTGGCAGGCGAGAATTCTACCACTGAACCACCAATGCAGATGTTAAGATTTTGTTTGCGTCGCTATCCCTCCTTACAGCTGTTTCAACATCTGGCTCCCCACAGCTGTCCCCCAGCTCTCAATGCACAGGGCTGTGTTGCCAGCTCCACTGCCCCCCTCTCCCAACATCTGCTACAGCCAGAGAGCGGGCACAGGGTAAGGGAGATACATCCCCCAGAGCAGGGTTAGCGAATAAGGGAACGTTATGCGGGGTTATAACTTAGATCCATCTATTTAGCTCACAACAGTTTCTATCTTAATCTCTTTCGGTATCTTTTTTATAAGCTGCTGGCTAATTTCTGTGGCATAATCATTGATGGGATCCGTACACACCCTGTACCTACCTACCCACACAGCCTCAGGCCCCCTCTATCCAGCCAGCCATGAACACTTCCCCATATACACGCTCTATCCACCCATCCTCCTACATACCCTCTATCTATCCATCCCCATACCCCCTCTATCCACCCATCCATCCACCCTGTACCCATTCCCATAAACACCCTCTATCCATCCACCCTGTACCCATTCCCATAAACACCCTCTATCCATCCATCCATTCCCATAAACACCCTCTATCTATCCATCCCCGTACCCCCTTCTATCCATCCATCCATGTACCTATTCCCATAAACACCCTCTCTCTGTCCATCCACCCCCCTACACACCCTCTATCCATCCATCCCTGTACCCCCTCTACCCATCCATCCATCCATCCACCTTGTACCCATTCCCATAAACACCCTCTATCCATCCATTCCCATAAACACCGTCTATCTATCCATCCCTGTACCCCCCTATCCATCCATCCATGTATCTATTTCTATAAACACCCTCTCTCTGTCCATCCACCATCTCCCGTACACACCCTCTATCCATCCATCCTGTACCCATTCCATAAACACCCTCTATCCATCCATCCTCCTACACACCCTCTATCTATCCACACTCAT
>NC_133779.1:23410571-23412400 GCF_003597395.2 Chelonoidis abingdonii | reverse complement strand
CCATCCACCCCATCTATCCACCCATCCACATCCCCATATAGCCCCTCTATCCATCAATCAGCCCCCATCCACCCCATCTATCCACCCATCCACATCCCCATATAGCCCCTCTATCCATCAATCAGCCCCCATCCAGCCCATCTATCCACCCATCCACATCCACATATAGCCCCTCTATTCATCAATACAGCCCCCATACACCTCATCTATCCACCGACCCATCCATCTCCATATAGCCCCTGTATCCATCAATACAACCCCCCCACACCCCATCTATCCATCCATCCAGCCCCATACACCCCCTCTATCCATCCATCCAGCCCCATACACCCCCTCTATCTATGGATCCCCATAAACCCCATTCTATCCATCCATTCCCATCTCCCCAGCTATCCATCCCCACACACCTATCTATCTATCTATCCCCAGACACCTCCTCCATCTATGTACTATGTACCCCCCCGCCCCAATTGCTGTCTGATCTAAGGATAACATCTCCCTGCCTTTTTCTCCCTGTCGGTTTAACCCCTGTGTGACCAGTCTCTCCAGCGTTGCTTTTGAAGAACAAGGAACCAAAGGCTGGACCGCTCCCCCCGCCCAGACTCGCACAAGAACACGCACACGCGGGAGAAACTTCGCATCCACGGGGAAAACAGCGCAACGTGAACCCCGGCCTGAGCTGGGTTTTCCCGGGGCCAAAGCTCGCCCCCTGGTGGCCGGGGCTGAACCCAGCCGGGAGGCCCAATCTGCCCAGCCTCCACAGGGGAGAGACAGATGAGGTCCTGCCCTGGGCTAGGGGCAGAGGCAGAAACCAATTTTGCTTGGCCCTCAGCGCTTCCTTCCTGCCTCCTACCTCCAGGCACCCAGTCCTGCCCACCTTCCCCCCCGCCCCTCTGTCCATTCCCCTCCTCCGTTTGGTTACCTTCTCGCAGGGGGGATCCTTGGTGCCCGCCCCTCCCCGGCCCATTTTGGACGGGCATTCCCCCCACACCCTTCCCATGTGTCCCCTCCCTACTCATCACACCCCTTCCCCTTCATCTCCTCCGGTTTCCTAAAGGCGCCAGCTGTGCCCCCCCTCCCAGCGCAGCCACATCTGTCGCGTGAGCCCTGGGTCGCGCCCTCCGCCCCAGGCGCTTGGCACTGTGCAGCCACTGCCAGGGGTCTGCCCCAGGCGCTTGGCACCGCGCGTCCACTGCCAGGGGTCCCCACCAGGGGCTTGGCACCGCGCACCCACTGTCAGGGGTCCGCCCCAGGCGCTTGGCACCGCGCATCCCCTGCCAGGGATCCGCCCCAGACGCTTGGCACCATGCACCCACTTTCAGGGATCCGCCCCAGACGCTTGGCACCATGCACCCACTGTCAGGGATCCGCCCCAGGCGCTTGGCACTACGCACCCACTGCCAGGGGTCCCCACCAGGGGCTTGGCACCACACACCCACTGTCAGGGGTCCGCCCCAGGCGCTTGGCACCGCGCATCCCCTGCCAGGGATCCGCCCCAGGCGCTTGGCACCACGCACCCACTGTCAGGGATCCGCCCCAGGCGCTTGGCACCACGCACCCACTTCCAGGGGTCCGCGCCATGCGCGTAGGTGACATAATGCGCCCCCGCCTCTCCTCCAGGCCCCAGCCCTGAGCCCGGGGGAGGGAGGGGGCGGAAGGGGGAGGGGGCGACTGGCCCGTGCCAGGCTCGGGGTCAATTTGCTCTTCACACGCCGGGGGATTTTAGCAGGTTGGAGACAGGGCTGGTGGTGATGGTGGGTGGAGGGGAGGGGGCAGGTGTCTGGGGCGGTCGGTGCGGAGGGGAAGGAGGGGCCTGGCCGGCTCGCTGG